>NC_060065.1:12552459-13152459 GCF_020283565.1 Trifolium pratense | reverse complement strand
ATTTGCTAACATTTGATTTTATACATTAATAAAAATTTATGATAAAAGTAGATTATGCGAATAGTGGACGGTTATTCAAAATGACACTTTAAAAAGGAACGGATGAAGTACTATTTTGAATATTCTCTCTAATATTCATTTTCATCACTTTATGTTAGAACTATTTTCAAATGGATCATCCACGTTAATTTTAATCAAAGAGCGCGAGTTTTAGCGACGAGTCTTTCTTTTTAGGTTTCCTGAGCTTCTCACGCACCCCCTACTTTCCATTTACACCCCTCTTACTGGTTAGGTTGCGAGAGTATAAGGTACCGTTTGGCCCATTTTTTTTAGGTGTAGAAGCTATTTTTATCATAAAGATAGATATAGGGTCCGTTTGACTTAGTTTTTTTAGAGCTTATGCAAACAACTTATGCAATATAAATTAGGTTTTATACTATTTTATAAGTTCAAACTAGTGAAAATTGTAATTTTATAAATTATTTTATCATAAACTACCTTGACAAACTTATAATAATATATAAAAATTGCATAAACTCTAAAAAAAGTTGGGCCAAATAAGCCCATAATAGCTTTAAAACTAAAATTAAAGTTGTTTGGTAAATCTTACTTTATTTATAAAAAAAAGTTAAAAGTTTTTTTTTTTTTTAATTATAATGAGGTTAAAAGATATGTTTCACAATATATTATAATTTTTCTTAAAATATAGAAAACTGTTTTTTTCTTTTCTTACCTTAGCTTTTAAAAATGGTTGTTTGATCTAGCTTCTTAGTTCTAAGGAAAAAGAAGAGGAAAAAAATCTAAGCCAAACGGTAACTAAAATTGCAAAAACTGTGAAAAAATGGTTCGTTGGCTACACCGCGAACGGAATTCACATTACAAATAGCAAAACTCGTTGGCAGAAGAAGAAAAAAAAGTCTCCCGTGCAATCAAACTGTATTGACAAGTGGTCAAATGTGATCGGTCACGTGTGTGGTTGTCATATAGCTTCAGCCAATCAAACTACTTGGTGAATTCTATAAACTCACACCATTTGTGCGAAAAAAAATCATACTAATTTTCTCATTCTCCCTATTATCTCATTCTAGCTTCTTTTTTTTTACATTTTTTCTTGTGCTATTTTGTTCATTGGTCGCATAGTTCGTCGTCGGTTATTCGTATCGCTCCTACCAGTGTGCTTAAGTCACCATGGTTGGGAACAATGTGGTAATTAAACTGGGAAATTTTTGGGCTCTATTGGGAATGATATGACTAACTGAGAGACATCTGCCCGGATTTTTTTTACCACAAGAGGGGCATTTTTATGTATTTTTTCTGTCTAATGTAAATTTGCTTTTGGTTGTAATGAAAATCAATAAAATTAAGGTCGTCCTCAAGATTTTGAGTGTTTTGTTGAAATTATAAATTTGGTGTTTCTTTTGGTAGAGGTAGTCGTAGATTAAAAAAAAAAAAGGTACGATAGAGATAGTGCATGGTTCAATTGACTTTTTTCTGGGCCACAAAGTTAATAGTCCAAATGTCCAATAAGTTTTTACTAATTTTAGGTTTTCTATTTTTACAGTGAATCACATTTATGTGGGATTTGCTTATCAAAAAAAAAAAAACATTTATGTGGGATTTTTTGACACAATTAATGTATGGAGTTTTTTTTTGTACATAGAGAGAACGATTTTATTTTAATATATTAATATTTTTAAAGGTTTAATGGCACATTTGGTTCAAAAAAAAAAGTTTAATGGCACATTTGATCCCTTATGTTTATTTTAGGTTTTAAGTTGGTCTCTTATGTTTATTTTGTTTCAAATTGGTCTCTTATGCTTTAAAAGTTTCAAGTTGGTACCTCAAGTTTTTAAAAGTTTCAAGTTGGTCCCTGAAGTTTCTAAAATTTGAATTAGTTAGTCCTATAAAGATGATCAAATAGGGACTACTAACTAATTCAAATTTTCAAAACTTGAAGGACAAACTTGAAACGTTTAAAATACAAGGGACCAACTTGAAACCTAAAATAAAGATAAGGGGCCAACTTGAAAATTTTAAAACATAAGGGACTAACTTGAAACCTAAAATAAACATAAGAGACCAAATGTGCAATTAAGTTTTTTTTTTTAATTACTATATATGCATGTCATATATGGTTCAATCTAATCTTACTTTTTTTTATTAGAGTTTAAGCTTATACAAAAAAAAATATATTAACATTAATATATATATATATATATATAGTAAAAAAAAAGTGCCCCTAAAAAGTTGGTGCTTGTGCCACCGCTCCTCGCGAACACCCTCCGGAATCCCCTGAATAAAACTATTGTCTTACAAGTTGTCCCAGACATCTTACAAAATATACAGTTGTCCTAGACACCGTGTAAGACGTCCGTCCTCTGAATAACATAATTTCATTTTGTTTCTCGTTTTTATTTTTTTCTCTATCAATTTTTTATATAAGTTTGGTTTTTTCAAATTTGATTGAGATTAATTATTTGAACCAACTTATCTCTTGATTAGGATAGTTTGAATAGAGATTGATAGAGTATATGATGCTTACTTATAGGTTTGATCAAATTCGAATTTAGATTAATTGTGTTTTAAGACGCTTGTTCTTTCATACTTAATCAAACTATGCGATGTTTAATCAATGAGAATTTGGGTAGAAATAATCGATGCTTGTTCGGTTAATTTGTTATCAAACAAGAATATAAACGTAGAAGAATTTTTTTTAGAACCATTGGATTGGTTGTTTTTCTTTAATTGGATATATCGTTTCCAACCAAAATTCTCCGTTTAATTGTGTTATTCATCGTTCTTATTTTTGTTAATTATCAAATCAAAGGTCATTGTTAATACGTTTTATAATAATTATTTTTGAACGTATACGACAGTGAATAGGGATGTCATGGTGATGGTGAAGGGAGTATATGGCGACGATGATGAGCGTGTTGCCTACTGAATTGGTGATAGAGAGAGAACTTCAGTGAGAGAAATGAGGTTCACACTAAAACCGCCATGGGATGAATGAAGTTGAAGTGCTGTCAAAGAGATAGAATGTTCAGTTGAGGATGAGGCAAGAAGCTTAGTTGACGGCGGCGAGGAGAAGCCTATGCTTTTCATTTCTTTCTTAATTTCCCGATGAAAATAAATAAAATCATGATACAAAGATATTTAAAACACTCAGATAACCTTATATAATATGTATGATAATAAACTTATTAGCCAAATACTACAATTAACTTATCAGTCATCGGTAATAAACTATCAGCTATAAGCTATATGTCATCAACCATCAACTATAAACTACTCGTCATTAGCTACAGGCTAATTTTACCAAACAAAACCTAAATTTAATACATGTATGATTGTATGAAGAATTACAATATTCTTATGTATAAGCCTTGAAAGAAGTAACCGAAGTAACCTTATATAAGACGAGCCATTTTAATATATACTAAAACACAAATAAATATTAGCTATGATTGGTAGAAAACAGACATTGAACTTCAAACACTGGAAATTATTCATGTCACTTCTATTACAAGGAAGGTTTATTTTTGTTTGACAAAACAAGGAAGGTTTATGTAAAATATATTTGTGACCAATCTACAAACCATAGTTTGTCACTATTTTTTATCCTTTTAATGAAGTGACCTTGTAACAATATTTACGAGCACAAAATATAAAATAACACAAATTTAGCACCGCCAATGCAGCAATGATGAAATAGAAATACTCCAATCTTCCCTTATTAATATCACTATCAAGCCAATCTGATCCACCTTGTTTCCCTGTATAAGAATGCACAATGTTCACAATGAATGTGCTAAGGTTACTACCAACGGAAATATTGAGACATAGCAAAGAATTGCTTATACTTCTCATACTATTAGGTGATTCTTTGTTGAAAAATTCAGTGTATCCAACTGTTCCAAAAATATGACAAAATGCTATAAGCAAAAACTGAGGAGCTAGCCACATTACCGACATAGGCGCAACGCCGTTAGAATCTCCCATTGAAATTGTTAATTCCCTTCTTCTTTTTTCAACCAACCCTGCAACTACTACTGATAGAATTGCAGAACCATGTCCAAGTCCTATCCTTTGAAGGGTTGTTAGTCCTTGTTCTTGTTTTGTGATTTTCTCAAGTAAAGGTGAAATTACACTATCATAGAATGGTAGAAATATACCTATTGCTATTAATGTTATTACTGATAATGAGCCAGCATGTATTTCAAAATTTCCTATGTTTCTGTCCATTTTTAAGGCTTGTGATATTGAAAATATTGATAGTTGTCCTAGTGGAATGAAGACTATGATGCTTGTTACCCATATTGGTATTATTTTTAGCATGCACTTCAATTCTTCAATTTGTTGGATGCTACAAAGTCTCCATGGATCTTTGCTTGATCCATCATTGGTTAATTCATTCTCCTCAACCACAATAGCAGCTTTGTTTAAACAACTATAATAAAAAATCAAAATAAATATCAACCATTAAAATCATTAATTATAAGGTTAAGGAAGCATATAATATCCTTTGAAATTTCTACTAATATTTTAAATGTCATAATTAGATAAATGAAAGTATTTTATTAAGATCTATATTATAATATTTTTTTATTGAAAACTTGCTATATATATTCTTTGCGCAATTGCAGTGGTTGACCTCTCGAACCTTTTGTGACCCAAATGGAAGACAAACTCTCCATAAGAGATTTATTAAGGTCTAATTTTTTAAAGACATCAATTATCCCTTTTGACTTTTAGATTTATCTTTTAAAAATAATTGAGAGAAAAAACAAATTGGTTGAATCATCCGCGGTTGAACTCAGTTTAACCCGGTTCAATCGAGTTTAATAGGCTTAGATTTGACCGTATTTGAATCAATTGATAATTGGCGAAGTCCGATTTTTTCTTAAAAAATGACTATGATGCCATATAAGTGCTTACCTAAATTCTTTTGTAAGAGGCAATTTTCCGTCCGAATCATTCTGGAATGTAGGATCATAGAAAGCTCCTTCTGAATCCTCAAAAGCAGGAAGATGAAGGTGTTTCTTGTGTCTAGCTGCTACCAACACTTGAGCAATGTTATAGAATATACTTCCTTCAGGCTGAACATAAGAATAAACTCTTATACCAGCAAAGAAAATGATAATCGAAACAACCATAAACATAGTGAACAATCCATAACCAAGAGTCCAACTAACAGAATCTTCAATATAAACCAAAAGTGTTTGGTTTATCAACATAACTAGTGTTTGTGTGGTGTAGTACAAATTATAAAACCTGCTACTTCCATGTCTTCCTTCAGAAGTTGTCAAATCAAATTGATCAACTGCAAAGGGAATGCTGCAAGGTCTAATTCCACCAGTGCCAATTGATAACCAGAATAGACCAAAAATTAAGACCCGTAGTTGGAAATCTGTGTGGTCATTACAAATACCAGATTGTTGCTGTTGAATTGAGCATGGTGTTGGATGAAGTTCTGGCACCCATGCTGTTAGCATTAGTATCACCAATCCCTATAAGTAATATTATAAACAAAAGTTGAATTATATAATATGATAATCTAATGGTTTAATAACAAATTAAAGATGTGTTGAAATATCAGCAATTTTCCATGTTATTACAGTGTCATGGTTTAACTCTACAAACATTTTAAGTGAAAAAAATAAAAATAGATTCATTTAATAACTGATTTACCTGCTCGATAATATACACGAGTTAACTCAGTTAGTTAATGAAACCTAGAAGTATTAAGCATACTATAAACAGTGCCCCGAGACAATAATATATATTTTTTTGTTCAATCTCTCGGCCAGAGCCCAGAGCAATGATTAAGCATATTAAAAAGGAAATTTTATTTTGGAACTTGTGCATTTAATATCTTAAAAGTGTAAAAGGTTGTCTTACAAATATTAATTTTATCTTTTATTTTCTATTTTGGTATGCTTAACAAGTGTCTCAGAGGCATTATTTAGCATGACCTTATAAACTCAAATTAATGAAATGAAAACATACTATAAGACTAGCAAAGGAAGCAATGGCAATTGTAAGAAATTTTCCCAAGTAGGAATCAGCAACAAAGGCACCAATGAGAGGAACAACATTGGAGACAGCCATCCAAGTATTCATAATATTTGCAGCAAGAACATGATCCATGTTATAAACTTTCATCAAATACACAATAAAGTTTGTTTGCATTCCAAAATTTGCCAACCTCTCAACTGTATCATTTCCTGCACAAAATTCTTCATGTCAATCAATCATTTCCCCTGAGCACAAATGCACAATAAAAAAATTGAAAAAGTTTCAAATTATATTGCATATTATAAGAAACACACCTAAAATATAAGGCATAGCCTTCCATCCAGGCTTTCTTTGGTTAGTTATTGGATTTGACTCAACAAGAAGGGTTTCTTCAGCTAGCAATTTTTTCTTCAGCGATGGAATTGAGCACTCTCTACTCATTGTTTTTCTTGTTTTAGACTCAATGATGTTTTTGCTAGCTTTTGTTATAAGCAAAAATATATATAGCCAAATTTAATAAAAGGAAGAAAAACAAAATAGTTAAAAGATAAGATTTGATGTGCAATGCTTCTTTTGGTCATTGGATTCATTGAATAGCGCACATGTCAAAATTGATTTGGGTCAAACAATTATGAGTAATATTGATGTCTTATCTATTAAAAAAAAAGAAGTTTTTTGAACCAAAAAAAAAAATGTTTCTTTTGGTCATTGGATTCATAAATCCCTCTTATTCTTATTATAAAAAAAAAAAATACTTTTAGTGTGATATATTTAGTATTTTTTTTTAAGATCGATTGAAGAGGAAGATAAAATTAAGGTAATTCGAAAAATGTATTTTCACAAACCTTGTAATCTAGGAAGCACCGACACCTCTATGTTTAGGCGTGGCGCGGTGTCCGACACGTGTCGATGTTCGACACTTGTATGACCCTCGTCCGACACGTGTCGAATAGCTCATATCGATGTTGGAAAAAAAATTCAATTTTTCCTTTAGTTTGACACTCTTTTGATCGGTGTCCGACACCTGTAGGCTGTAAGACACTCATATGACACGTGTCGGACAAGTGTCCCAAAAATAATTATTTTTTCTTTGCTTATACTCTCATTATGCACATATCAGACATATCTACAAGAGTTAAAGATGTGTAGAAACAACAATATTGATCAATGAGGGATTGAAGACATTACATTTAGATTACGATATTTTTAGTTTTTTCGATCGTAGATAGATAAATAAAGGTAAAATACTATCATATCTTGTTTTAAAACTTTTTTTAAAAAATAACTTGCTCAAATTAAATTTACATGTATATATTTTGATTCTCAATTATATGGTTTCATAAATATGTAGCGGTGTCGGTATCCTATATTTTTTACATTAGCAGTGTCGCGGTGGCCGTGTCGTGTCGCGGTGTCCGTGTCGGAGTCCGTGCTTCATAGCTTGTAATAGCTAGGTTGACGCAAAAAACCAAGAAACTCAGGTGTAGCTTCTTTTAATTTTAGAAAAATAATTTTCTTTCATTTTCTCTTGTGTTCTTAGTTTAGTATTGTTTAGTTTATGTTTGTTGCTCATCATGTGTAGGTGTGAGTAGTTTATGCTTTTAATTTGTTGACTGCGATTACTGATTAACAAGTTATATCATATGTTATAGTGTATTTGTTGTTTAAATTAAGACAGGAAGATGAAGCACCGAATTGAATGGAGAAGTAAATGTATGTTTTGATCCTCTTTGTTATTACGCTTATTGTGCGTCTAGTAGTATGTGAGGATCTCCATCTTGTTTTAATCCTGGAAGATCCACATCCACATCCATCCAGCTTTGCCCGTTGATGACATGAATAAGAGTTGCCATCAGCGCATCTGTTTCATCTCCGGCAGTGATATGTGATACATCCAGAGTTGTATCCTGATCACACCTCTAAAATATGCATAATTTTAACAGTTATTTTACTTAATAAATTTTACTTATAGGTCAAGTTATTGAAACTAGCTATTTTACTACATTTTTTTATACCTCTAAAATATGTATGGTTTTTGTAGTAGTTTCACTTAGGATATGTTTGGTAAAAATAAGTTATAAGCTAGCTGATAGCTAATAAGCTAGCTTACGGCTGAAAAGCTAGCTTATAGCTGGAAAGCTGAAAAGCTAGCTAATTGAAATAAAGTGTTTGGTAAAATTAGCTTTTAAAGTGGTTAATAAATATAAAATGACATAATTGATAGTTAGTAGTTTCTTTTTTAGAGTGAGTAGTTATTAAATTAAAGGGTGAAAATGAAATAAAGTGTAAAAAGCTATAAGCTATAAGCTCAAACGCTACTTAAAATAGCATCTGAAAAAAACTATAAGCTAGTAAAAAAAACTTGTTACCAAACAACTCTAATTTTTTGAAACAAGCTTATAAGCTCATATAATAAGCTATAAGCTAACTTGTTTATGTTACCAATCACACCCTTAATGCAAGACACAGCAGTATGATGCATCAACCAATATTTGGTCTTTCCTTTTCCCTCTTTATGACCATTTACCCTTTTGTAACTCTTGTAAGCTAGTGAAGGGCCACAAAATTTTCATCACTTGTGGGTATACAAAGAGTCATGCTCTCATGTAAAAGACATTCATCATCTCTTCCAAACATTCCATATTATACTAAATAAAGTTTTCTCATTTTATTTTCTTTGTTCTTAGTTATTTGTTCTTCGTTTTAGTTTATGCTTGTGGTTATCGACCATGATCAAGATGAGTAGTCCACTTTACTTTAGAGTTGTAAGGAGTTTTTTTGGTAGAGGTTATGTGATTTATTTCCTTACTTTATTCTATGGTGTGTCTTGTATGTTTAATCTAATTTTATGTTTTTGATTTTTTTATGAACTAGTTAAAAGACCCTTTTTATTCGATATTAAGTTTCTTATTATATTAAGGTAAAAATTTATTTAGAATAAAATATTTAAAAATTTATTATATAATATTGTTAAAATATAAGTGAAACTTGTGTTGTGTTATTGCTTGTAAAATTTATTAAATGAATAAATTATCAATGACAAATAATGCTCTCGTGTATATATTTTAATAAAAAATTTAAAATTTGATTAGGATAATTTAGTAAATTTGATAGTAATTAATTTTATTATATATTTTTTATAATAACTTTAGTATTATATTGCTCAAAAAAACTTTATTATTATATTTTTTAATAATAACTTTATTATATTATTATTAAAAATTAGTACTAGTAACTTTGGTGGTAATATTGTTTGTTTATTTTTTATGAGAAATATTGTTTCTTTTTTTTTATTTTTTTTGCAAAAATATTGTTTATGTTTCAATTTTTCTATATTCCTATTTTTATGCATATTCATCTTATTTTTTCTATGGTTTTTTTTATTCCTATTTTTAAGCATAAATATATTTTTCTGTTTTGTTCTTATCTTAACCTGTTTTATTCCTATTTTTAAGCATATGATATTTTTATTGTATTTATCTTATATTTTTTCTATATTTTTTGTTTGTATTTATCTTATATTCTTTTTATATATATTATTAATATTTTTGTAGTGAAATTACAATGAAGGATATAAAACTTGCAACGTGATTAAAAGTAATAAAGATAAATTAGTAATTTTGGTGGTAATCGATTTTAATATATTAGTAATAGATAGATATAATGATAAATATATTCACATGTACGTAGATAATGACCGAAGGATCGAGAGGTGAAGGTCACCGTTGGAAAATTAAAAATTAGACAGGAGCAAAGTAGTCAGAGTCGAGATCGGGGAAGGATCACAAGATCATGAATCGGGGGATCGTAACACGGATCGTAAGATCCTACCAGATTCATAAATGCATAAATTTATGCATATATATATATATATATATATATATATATATATATATATATATATATATATAATAATAATAATAATAATAATAATAATATATATAATAATATATTTTGTTTTATTAATATCATTATGGCTTTTTAAAATCACATTAGTTTGTTAGTATTATTATTATTATTATTTTTAATCGAGCAGTCAGTATTAATTAATTATTGAAAAATAACCAAAAAAACAAGTTGGAAATAGAAAACCATATTTTTATTATAAAAAAAATAAAGGAAGAAAGAAAAGCGCATAACAAAATAAAAAACGTAGAACAAAAAAAAGCAAGTCTCTTGTCATTTGAACTTTGAGCAAATGGAAGTCTCTTAGATAGTGTTGGAGCAAAAGGAAGTCTCTTGCTAGGTGTTTGAGCATAGAAGTCTCTTACTAGTGTTTGAGCAGAGGAAGTCTCTTGCTTGGTGTTTGAGCAATTGTAATCTTGGTGATTATAGTGAAATATCGTGGAAGTGCAAGGGGACTAGACTTCTCTCAATTTGTGGGAGGAATCAGTATAAAATTGTTTTGTGTTCTCTTCTCTCTTTCTCTTAGCTTTTCAATATCCGCTGCAAATGCTTAACAAAACAACAGTTTCATCAAACTCTGAACTACTTCAAAGGCTGATAAGTTAAGTTTTCTTTAAATCAAGAAAAAGTAAACACAATTCAACCCCCTTCTTGTGTTTTTTCTCACCTTCGATATATAGGCCCATAAAGTTGATAATTTCTTAGGAAATTGAATAGTTACAACATAAGTGTCATTAAGAGTGGGAAAACCAAAATTTAAAACTGCCAAAATGCCTTAACAAAGCCTGTCACGGCCTTGTGGAGCACTGGCATGGCTGTGACAACACGTGTTTCCGGACATTATTTCCTCTTCTGCTATGTTTGTCACAACCGTGACAGTCATCCTAACCCTTGATGTTTGGTTTTCTCGCTCTTAAGGCAAAATGTAGTGGACAAAATGGCCATAATGCACGAAATTATTATTCTCTTCCTTTAAAACACATGATGACTTGATCAAATATCCATCAAAATAGGCCTAGAAAAAGCACATTTGTGACAAATGTTTCGCAGTTATGCTTGGGGGTAACTATCTGGCATGCTTGAGCACTACGAGCATGGTGACATGGACAGATGCTTTACGAACATGGTGACATGGACTAGCGCGCTTTACAACCGCGATGACAAGGAAAGTTGTTCACAATGCTAAGATACCTTTTTTACTTTCTTTTAAAAAGATAGGTTTTCACATGAGAAAAACACATAATTTGTGCTTTGGATGAAATCCATAACCTTGGGGTACTTTTATATTATAAGTAAATCGATCTTTGTTGCATGCTTGTTTGATCATTAAAAATCCAAAATAACCACCATAATCATCTTCACTATTTCTCTAATCTTTTTATATAACAAAAATAATTTTCCCATGTAAGATACTAATTTTGATCAATATCAATATAATATTCCCTCTACCTTGTTACTTGCAAGTCCACGTGGATTCGATACTCTTTATTACGAAGACATGCTCGTGCACTTGCGAGCTTGTCATGTCTGGGATGTAGGGATCATAATCAGGGTCATTTTCAGATGTGGTGGTCGGTGCTCTATCGTGGCTATCAATTTCATTGAGCGGCATGCCAAGGGGCATTTTCGGTTTGTCGTTGCGGAGAACGCCATTGTTTTTGTTGGCCATTAGTCGTTTTTGAGTAGTTTGAAGGGATTTAAGAGGAGTTTTTTCAAAAATTTAATCCTCTTAGCGGAACAATCCCGATGAACGGATCTTGATTAAACCATTAATCACAAATCAAAGAACACAAAACCACAAGTTTATGTGTTTACCTCTTGAAGTGCAGAACCTTTAAAGTAGAAACTGTTTCTGATCACGAGCAAAGCAAAGTAGCGATGCATCTACTCAGTCCACAGGAACAGACCTTCTCCGATGACCGGTGCTAGCCAATTCCACCAGAGATTCAGAGAGAACCGGGTTTTAGAGAGCGGCGGCTAGGTTTTCACTTTGTGAATTAGGTTAAGCTCTCTTTAAAACTTCATCACAAGGGTTCTATTTATAGAATCACTTGTGTGGTCATCAAGCCAAGCACTACACCGTACCTTACGGTGGACCGCATTTCTCTATTTTCATAAATTAAATAATAAGTCATACTTAATTATTTAATTACTAATAAGTCTTACTTATTTATTTCTCTCATCTATCTGTCCTTTGTGTGTGACCCTATAGGTTCTCGTAACGTTGACAATAATATTAAATCACATATTTAATATTATAAACAGTGAGCGGTATCTAGCAACACATCACTGCTACCCAAGTGACGAGAATGTCATGTGATCTGACGAAACCTTTCCGTGATAACGATCGTGTGTATAATTACCCCTTTGCCCTTATATCTATATTGAACACAAGACATAGATCGTGTCACCCTTGTATGGTTCAATATTTTATTTCTTGATCCCAGGATATACTGAACAACGAATAAGCTCAATATCTCATATTGACTTAGTTCGGCGTGGCCACGCATTTTATCAGTCATATTCCATCAAGAGGCCTACAGATATTGCTCCTGTTATGTAGGAGGGGCAAATTCCATCTAGGTCACTCATGTCCCTCAGCATGATTTGTGGAGTACCCATCAACCGACTTTATAGTCATCCTGTTACGGACAATGTTTGAACGGCAACTAAGTACTCTACTCCACATCTAGGGTCCATAGTGGTTTCAGGTCGAAGGGTGGTATACACCATTATCACTATGAGAATAACTTATGACACTTTTCATAAATACAATGTAGCATTCTCATGGCGGGTCAATCCAATATAAATATTACTCCTAATATTTATATCTATGTGAAGACTTGATATCTCATATCCATGACTCGTGAGATGAAGTCATCGGTCTACTCACATAATAGTCTCTATGTTTTACTGTTATCCCACATCACAGTAAAACTTAATTATGGATACTTTAAGAATAGTGTCATTATGTTTAATGGAGTCTCACTATTAAGTCACACTTAATGTTCCATTAACTAGACTAGCTATTCTAGGGACTTTATTAGTTTGAAACAAACATAATAAAGAAATGTCTTATTATATATATATTAAATATATAAATCAAAGTCATCATACAAAAGACGATTCTATCAAAATAGATTGGCTTTTAGGGCTTACTCCAACATAGTTTTGATCTTAAGTTTTAGGAAAATATAGGGGAACTATAGTTCTCACAGACGGCGACACTAATCAGAATCGACATGACCGGTGGTTCTCCTCTTCAATACTATGGTGTGAAGGGAGAGGGGGTTGTACCTGTAGTCGGACGCTCAAGTAAGTAAAAAGTATATGGGCCTTCTACATGAGAAAACTATATATAGCCTCCGACATTTGATAAGTGTGTGTATGTTAGAGGAGTAATTCTTAATAAAGGGTAAACCCTTGAAGGAGAGACCTCTTCTATTCTCACACATTCATTCAATCATATGTTCTACCTTTTCATTTGTTTCTATCAACTTTTTCCTTTAGATCCATAATCCACTGTCCACATCCCACTTTCTGTTCATGTGGTTTCGAAGTCAAATATTTTTAAGTGACTACCTTTTGTTATTAGCATTTTTCTTTTGGGTTTTACTTTTTGTGGGAACAGGGATACTGTGTTAGTCAGTAACCTAAATGATTATTCTACTCAGCATCTCATACCACTGCTCAAGCTATGAAGAAAGAAGAGATGTGGACAATCAGGTTTTTATTTATTTTGAAAACAAAAATCAGGTAATGATGCTGCTGACAAGAAGTTACATTTTCTAGTGCCAACAATCACTGTACTTAAAAAATAAAAGTAACATAAAAAGCACTTCAGGTTGAAACACATCTGAAAAGGATAGGAAATTTTATATGTAAAAAAATAATAGATATAAGGAAAAAGGTGGACAACAAAGATAGCTTTATTTACAATAATGTATGGTGTGGCCAATGCAATTAAAAATCATTTATTCTGGTAATTGTAATAGCACTCATTGAGTTAATCCTATAATTTGGAGGAAAAGAATAATAGGAAAGGATTCACTTTTCATAAGATGGACTCTACAGGACACGTTGGAGACCTTATATTAAATTAGAAGTTTTATTGATCAATTTTCTGAGGGCATTTATGTGACTATTTTTGTCCTGTAGCATTATCCATTGCAATTTCAGGCTGAAAACTAAGCTGGTCCTAAAGCTAAAAAAACTACAGAAGCCAGTGTAATCATTTGAAACTTCAATAGGAAAATGATGGTTAGTGCCATTCCTGAGACAGCGTTTACAATCAACTCATGTAGCCAGTGTAAACAAATCTCGGTGAAAATAGCAAACAACTTAAGAGAGTCAGATCAAACATATTTAAGACAAAGTGGACAGACTTTATTATTGAGGCCACAGCCCACAATGGGGTTACTACTGAGCCCCACAAAGGCTGATCATCAAAACAAGCATGAGAGAAAGAGAGAAATGCTGCCTGAATAGCAACATGAACAACACACTACCTGGATTAGCCATACGGCATTCTTACTATAAAGAGCATTGTTAACAAACCAACTTGCCAGCTGATCCCATTCGCTCTGTTTTCTTCCATAAACAGAGATCCTGTACTCGGCCATCTGAAAATTTTATATTTTACAGAAATACAATGAGATACGAATATCACGGGGAAAAAGTAACTTAGATCACTGTAAACCTTACCTGATATTTACTTGCTTCAAGATCCAACAAAACTTGCTTTGTTACTTCAGCCAGAAACCTTACTGCAATATGGGTAGTTTTAAGCTATTATGAATTCAAAAAACATCAACTAACACATTTAATAATCATTTGGAGTTGCTAAACTTTATACAATTAAATAATAGGTATCATTCTCATAGCTATACTAACCCTGGATAAGATTATCCTGCTTTAAAAATATCTCTCTGAGTCTACTCTGTCCACAAGGATTATACTTTAGGTTGAATTTGTCAAATCTATGAAATGTGCTCTTATCTGCATGGACGTCCAACAAATCCACATTCAGATCATATCTGCGTCATAATTTTAACTAATTAGAAATAAGCAGAAATGCAAGCCCGTAAGCATAAGATGATCTCATTCTTGAAGAAGCTAAATGAAAACATCAGAGGACAATGCATACCCAGTCAAATCCAAACTCTCAAACACCTCCTTAAAGCGTCATATACTTTCCATCTCTAAATATAACAACCTGAACACATAAGTTAATACTAATAGAAAAACATACAAAAGCTACTAATCTAAAACTACAAGAGGAAAAACGAAAAGAGGGGGAGGTAAGCCTACAGCATTATATTTCAAAATATAGTTATAATCTGAGAGCAGATTTTTACCTCATCAGGTTCTTTTCTTAACTTTGACTTGATGAAGCGAAGGAGATGCTTCTGATTCATGCATGCAGAATGATGAATGTGAGTATCAACTTTTCGGATATTGTAGAAGTCTCGGTGTGGTGCCCTTTTCTGGGCAACAAACTCCTGATCTGCATTCAGTAACAGATGAAGGCGGAATTTCTGTATAATGATCAGATAGATGTTACAAACAAACGCCACAGTAAAGCATAAAGAAAGCATGTATAAAGAAATTTGTGAAAACATACTTCCTCAAGAAATCGCAGTCTGTGGTAGCATGCAGAGCGAACATTCCCAATGGACATAACTTTGAGAATGTAATCCATATGAGTAAAAAAACTTGTTGCGCTTGCAACAGGGAATAGCTCTTAAGTGTCTGTGCACATATTCATATAAAGCTCAGTTCTTTGATTCTCGACAAACAAATATTGAAAATTAGATAGCAGAGAAATAATCATCAAAATGCCCTATTGTTAACACTCTGCATACCAGTTTTACTTGCAAAAACACGTACGACTCCATCTTCCATCCTAAAGTGGTGCTGTTTGCAATTTCAAAAAGCCAGTAAGTCGTAACATTATCAGACAAACACTTCAAAACATAAATGTCTGTTAATAACTCCAGCAGATTCCACTTGTATGAGGAAAATCTGAGTAACAGATCAATAATGGACAAGAAAGAAACTTACTCCTGTTGCTTCAACTGGTTCAAAGTGAAATGGATCAGAGTTAGTTTCGACAGGTTCAGCCTTCCATGGAACGACATTTTCCTTGTAAACATACTCCCTCCGTCCCAAAATATAAGCAAAAGCGGGTCAACAAAAGTGAATGTATCTGGACTAAATTTTAAACCAAATTCATCAACTTTTGTTGACCTATTTTTGCTTATATTTTGGGACGGAGGGAGTATGTCTTCCGCAAATCTAAGCATTCACGAATCATCTTGCAAATTTCCTCCTCTTCAATATTCATTGGCTCTGAACAAGACAATGATGCATTTAATACTGGTTCTTTCAACTTCTCCATAAAACGACGATAGAAAACGTATTCATAGTTTTGTTATCATTTAAAAAAGTAAGCACAAAAATGGGGAGCAAACAAAGTTAAAATACAATAGAAAAAGAGGATAGGAAAATGAGGATACATGCAGGATTAAATCCGAAACTATTTAACACGAGAGAATTTAGAAACAATAAGAATAGTAAGACAACGATAGGACTTAAAAGTACCGAGCATTGTACTTCTTGCCGACAAGACATTATTGACAAACACAAGATCATTCCCAGCTGCATTTACTGAAGTTGAATCTGCAATTGCACCGTTAATATTTGTACCAGCTCCTGCTTCTTTCGAAACCTCTCCAAACATCTGATTATTTGCAGCATTTACATCATCAACTCTGAATGGAACAGTTGAATTTAGTCCCTGCAATTCAACAACATCATGAACCACATAAAAGGCCGATATAGAAATAAATGTAGCATGAATTATGATACACCGAAAGAAAGCAAGGATAAGGAAAAAGATTTATTATCATGCACCATACCAATACTATCTTAAACTACCAAATCAAAAAAGCATCCTTGCAAAGCCTTCGAATTGTGAACCATCCAAGTATCATGTTAACATATAAAATGCAATGACTCTGGACCTCAGGTTCTATAGAGCCTAATTGGTTTGAAATTATTTTTTTTATTTCCTATGCTAACTTTTTGCTAACATACAAAAAAAGTTACACCTTATTTTGACTTTTTGCAAACGTATTTCGTCCCGGTGATCTCGGAGTGTTAATTCTACCAACAGAAGCTATCCTCTTATAAGAACTCGAAATCTGAGAACTCTCTGCAACAAAATTACCAACCACAAATCACAAATTAAAGCCAACATTTCAAGACTAAAAAAATCATACAAAACAGAAAATGTTTAGGTTTTTCAAATTCGCACCAAGCTTTGAACTCGTTCGAAGAGATGGAAGCCCTAACGGAACAGAATTAAGATTATCATGCGAAGACGAACGGTTCTTACGACCATCAGGAAACCATTCAGTTGCAGAAACAACGTCCGGCATGGAAGAAGAAACTCTATAGTTTCGAAGCAAGTTCGTATTCTCATCTAAA
This sequence comes from Trifolium pratense, assembly GCF_020283565.1. Lineage (NCBI taxonomy): Eukaryota > Viridiplantae > Streptophyta > Magnoliopsida > Fabales > Fabaceae > Trifolium > Trifolium pratense. The sequence continues at coordinate 13,135,044 of NC_060065.1, read as the reverse complement.
GACCTCGACAACGTTCCTTGATAATTTCTCGAATCGTTATCCGTTTCCGTTTCTCCGCCGTCGAACCCGCTCAGATCATCGCCGTAGTTCTCTTCCTCATCGGAGTTTGCTTCATCGGTTGTTACAGCAGGCGGTGCGCGACGGATTTCGACGATACGGTGGAGGACATGGTCGACGGTGCGGCGGTGGATGTAGAAAGCGGAAATGGCCATGAAAGAGGCTCCGAGTAACGCGGCCATAGCGAGGTGGAGAGATTGTGGGAGTGATGTGGAAGATGAAGGATCCATTGTTAGAGTTTTCTGATGATGAAGTTGAGTTCGCTATGTGTTTGTGTGAGTGTCTCAGTGACTCACACTTCCACTGATGAAAGGGTTTTTGTTTTCGCGCAAGTTCGACCTAATGAAAAATCGTTAAATGGACCCGTGAGGTAGTTTACGTGGCAAAGCTTTATGCGTCTGTTTGTTACGAGAGCAATGTTGTAGAGAGAGATATCAAAGAGAGAAAGAGAGGAGAAACTACAATTTTCTATTGTTTGGCATGGGCAAGAAAGAGGGAAGAGAGACAAAACTGAAGTGAGGATAAATGGAATCCATTTTAGTTTTACCCTGTGACTTGAGATTCTTCAAATTCATGAAAATTTTCTCTAATAATTACTCCATCTATTTGTTTTTAAGTGTCGTTTTTTACCATGACACACATGTTATCGTATAATTTTGATCACTACTATTTTTAATTATCTATCATAAAAAATTATTAAAATTTTATAACAAATTGAATAATATTCTATTTGCTAACATTTGATTTTATACATTAATAAAAATTTATGATAAAAGTAGATTATGCGAATAGTGGACGGTGATTCAAAATGACACTTTAAAAAGGAATGGATGAAGTACTATTTTGAATATTCTCTCTAATATTCATTTTCATCACTTTATGTTAGAACTATTTTCAAATGGATCATCCACGTTAATTTTAATCAAAGAGCGCGAGTTTTAGCGACGAGTCTTTCTTTTTAGATTTCCTGAGCTTCTCACGCACCCCCTACTTTCCATTTACACCCCTCTTACTGGTTAGGTTGCGAGAGTATAAGGTACCGTTTGGCCCATTTTTTTTAGGTGTAGAAGCTATTTTTATCATAAAGATAGATATAGGGTCCGTTTGGCTTAGTTTTTTTTTAGAGCTTATGCAAACAACTTATGCAATATAAATTAGGTTTTATACTATTTTATAAGTTCAGACTAGTGAAAATTGTAATTTTATAAATTATTTTATCATAAACTACCTTGACAAACTTATAATAATATATAAAAATTGCATAAACAGTTTGCATAAACTCTAAAAAAAGTTGGGTCAAATAAGCCCATAATAGCTTTAAAACTAAAATTAAAGTTGTTTGGTAAATCTTACTTTATTTATAAAAAAAGTTAAAAGTTTTTTTTTTTAATTATAATGAGGTTAAAAGATATGTTTCACAATATATTATAATTTTTCTTAAAATATAGAAAACTTCTTTTTTCTTTTCTTACCGGAGCTTTTAAAAATGGTTATTTGGTCTAGCTTCTTAGTTCTAAGGAAAAAGAAGAGGAAAAAAATCTAAGCCAAACGGTAACTAAAATTGCAAAAACTGTGAAAAAATGGTTCGTTGGCTATACCACGAACGGAATTCACATTACAAACAGCAAAACTCGTTGGCAGAAGAAAAAAAGTCTCCCGTGCAATCAAACTGTATTGACAAGTGGTCAAATGTGATCGGTCACGTGTGTGGTTGTCATATAGCTTCAGCCAATCAAACTACTTGGTGAATTCTATAAACTCACACCATTTGTGCGAAAAAAAAATCATACTAATTTTCTCATTCTCCCTATTCTTTCATTCTAGCATTTTTTTTACATTTTTTCTTGTGCTATTTTGTTCATTAGTCGCATAGTTCGTCGTCGGTTATTCGTATCGCTCCTACCAGTGTGTTTAAGTCACCATGATTGGGAACGATGTGGTAATTAAACTGCGAAATTTTTGGGCTCTATTGGGAAAGATATGACTAAATGAGAGGCATCTGCCCGGATTTCTTTTTACCACAAGAGAGGCATTTTTATGTACTTTTTCTGTCTAATGTAAATTTGCTTTTGGTTGTAATGAAAATCAATAAAATTAGGGTCGTCTTCAAGATTTTGAGTGTTTTGTTGAAATTATAAATTTGGTGGTTTTTTTGGTGAATCACATTTATGTGGGATTTTTTGACACAATTAATGTATGAATTTTTTTTTTTTGTACAAAGAGAGAATGATTTTATTTTAATATATTAATATTTTTAAATGTTTAATGACACATTTGATCCCTTATGTTTATTTTAGGTTTCAAGTTGGTCTCTTATGTTTATTTTGTTTCAAATTGGTCTCTTATGCTTTAAAAGTTTCAAGTTGGTCCCTCAAGTTTCTAAAATTTGAATTAGTTAGTCCTATAAAGATGATCAAATAGGGACTAATAACTAATTCAAATTTTCAAAACTTGAAGGACAAACTTGAAACGTTTAAAATACAAGGGACCAACTTGAAACCTAAAATAAACATAAGGGGCCAACTTGAAACTTTTAAAACATAAGGGACTAACTTGAAACTTAAAATAAACATAAGGGACCAAATGTGCAATTAAGTTTTTTTTTTTTTTTAATTATTATATATGCATGTCATATGTGGTTCAATCTAATCTTACTTTTTTTTTATTAGAGTTTAAGCTTATACAAAAAAAATAAATATTAACATTAATATAAATATAGTAAAAAAAAAGTGCCCCTAAAAAGTTGGTGCTTGTGCTACCGCTCCTCGCGAACACCTTCCGGAATCCCTGAATAAAACTATTGTCTTACAAGTTGTCCCAGACATCTTACAAAATATACAGTTGTCCTAGACATCGTGTAAGACATCCGTCCTCTGAATAACATAATTTCATTTTGTTTCTCGTTTTTATTTTTTTTTCTTTCAATTTTTTATATAAGTTTGGTTTTTTCAAATTTGATTGAGATTAATTATTTGAACCAACTTGTCTCTTGATTAGGATAGTTTGAATAGAGATTGATAGAGTATATGATGCTTACTTATAGGTTTGATCAAATTCGAATTTCGATTGATTGTGTTTTAAGACGCTTGTTCTTTCATACTTAATCAAACTATGCGATGTTTAATCAATGAGAATTTGGGTAGAAATAATCGATGCTTGTTCGGTTAATTTGTTATCAAACAAGAATATAAACGTAGAAGAATTTTATTTAGAACCATTGGATTGGTTGTTTTTCTTTAATCGGATATATCGTTTCCAACTAAAATCTTCCGTTTAATTGTGTTATTCATCGTTCTTATTTTTGTTAATTATCAAATCAAAGGTCATTGTTAATACGTTTTATAATAATAATTTTTGACCGTATACGACAGTGAATAGGGATGTCATGGTGATGGTGAAGGGAGTATATGGCGACGATGATGAGCGTGTTGCCTACTGAATTGGTGATAGAGAGAGAACTTCTGTGAGAGAAAGGAGGTTCACACTAAAACCACCATGGGATGAAGGAAGGTGAGGTGCTGTCAAAGAGATAGAATGTTCAGTTGAGGATGAGGCAAGAAGCTTAGTTGACGGCGGCGAGGAGAAGCCTATGCTTTTCATTTCTTTCTTAATTTCCCAATGAAAATAAATAAAATCATGATACAAAGATATTTAAAACACTCAGATAACCTTATATAATATGTATGATAATAAACTTATTAGTCAAATACTACAATTAACTTATCAGCCATCGGTAATAAACTATCAGCTATAAGCTATATGTCATCAACCATCAACTATAAACTACTCGTCATTAGCTATAGGCTAATTTTACCAAACAAAACCTAAATTTAATACATGTATGATTGTATGAAGAATTACAATATTCTTATGTATAAGCCTTGAAAGAAGTAACCAAAGTAACCTTATATAAGACGAGCAATTTTAATATATACTAAAACACAAATAACTATATACAATATTTTAGCTATGATTGGTAGAAAACAGACATTGAACTTCAAACACTCTGGAAATTATTCATGTCACTTCTATTACAAGGAATGTTTATTTTTGTTTAACAAAACAAGGAAGGTTTATGTAAAATATATTTGTGACCAATCTACAAACCATAGTTTTTCACTATTTTTTATCCTTTAATGAAGTGATCTTGTAACAATATTTACGAGCACAAAATATGAAATAACACAAATTTAGCACTGCCAATCCAGCAATGATGAAATAGAAATACTCCAATCTTCCCTTATTAATATCACTATCAAGCCAATCTGATCCACCTTGTTTCCCTGTATAAGAATGCACAATGTTCACAATGAATGTGCTAAGGTTACTACCAACGGAAATATTGAGACATAGCAAAGAATTGCTTATACTTCTCATACTATTAGGTGATTCTTTGTTGAAAAATTCAGTGTATCCAACTGTTCCAAAAATATGACAAAATGCTATAAGCAAAAACTGAGGAGCTAGCCACATTACCGACATAGGCGCAACGCCGTTAGAATCTCCCATTGAAATTGTTAATTTCCTTCTTCTTATTTCAACCAACCCTGCAACTACTACTGATAGAATTGCAGAACCATGTCCAAGTCCTATCCTTTGAAGGGTTGTTAGTCCTTGCTCTTGTTTTGTGATTTTCTCAAGTAAAGGTGAAATTACACTATCATAGAATGGTAGAAATATACCTATTGCTATTAATGTTATTACTGATACTGAGCCAGCATGTATTTCAAAATTTCCTATGTTTCTGTCCATTTTTAAGGCTTGTGATATTGAAAATATTGATAGTTGTCCTGGTGGAATGAAGACTATGATGCTCGTTACCCATATTGGTATTATTTTTAGCATGCACTTCAATTCTTCAATTTGTTGGATGCTACAAAGTCTCCATGGATCTTTGCTTGATCCATCATTGGTTAATTCATTCTCCTCAACCACAATAGCAGCTTTGTTTAAACAACTATAATAAATAATAAAAATAAAAATAAATATCAACCATTAAAATCATTAATTATAAGGTTAAGGAAGCATATATATCCTTTGAAATTTCTACTAATATTTTAAATGTCATAATTAGATAAATGAAAGTATTTTATTAAGATCTATATTATAATAATTTTTTATTGAAAACTTGCTATATATATTCTTTGCGCAACTGCGGTGGTTGACCTCTCGAACCTTTTGTGACCCAAATGGAAGACAAACTCTCCGTAAGAGATTTATTATGGTCTAATTTTTTAAAGATATCAATTATCCCTTTTGACTTTTAGATTTATCTTTTAAAAATAATTGAAAGAAAAAACAAATTGGTTGAATCATCCGCGGTTGAACTCAGTTTAACCCAGTTCAATCGAGTTTTAATAAGCTTAGATTTGACCGCATTTGAATCAATTGATAAATTGGCCAAGTCCGATTTTTTCTTAAAAAATGACTATGATGCCATATAAGTGCTTACCTAAATTCTTTTGTAAGAGGCAATTTTCCGTCCAAATCATTCTGGAATGTAGGATCATAGAAAGCTCCTTCTGAATCCTCAAAAGCAGGAAGATGAAGGTGTTTCTTGTGTCTAGCTGCTACCAACACTTGAGCAATGTTATAGAATATACTTCCTTCAGGCTGAACATAAGAATAAACTCTTATACCAGCAAAGAAAATGATAATCGAAACAACCATAAACATAGTGAACAATCCATAACCAAGAGTCCAACTAACAGAATCTTCAATATAAACCAAAAGTGTTTGGTTTATCAACATAACTAGTGTTTGTGTGGTGTAGTACAAATTATAAAACCTGCTACTTCCATGTCTTCCTTCAGAAGTTGTCAAATCAAATTGATCAACTGCAAAGGGAATGCTGCAAGGTCTAATTCCACCAGTGCCAATTGATAACCAGAATAGACCAAAAATTAAGACCCATAGTTGGAAATCTGTGTGGTCATTACAAATACCAGATTGTTGCTGTTGAATTGAGCATGGTGTTGGATGAAGTTGTGGCACCCATGCTGTTAGCATTAGTATCACCAATCCCTATAAGTAATATTATAAACAAAAGTTGAATTATATAATATAATAATCTAATGGTTTAATAACAAATTAAAGATGTGTTGAAATTTCAGCAATTTTCCATGTTATTACAGTGTCATGGTTTAACTCTACAAACATTTTAAGTGAAAAAAAAAATTTAGATTCATCTGATTTACCTGCTCGATAATATACACGAGTTAACTTTAGTTAATGAAACCTAGAAGTATTAAGCATACTATAAACAGTGCCCCGAGACAATAATATTTTTTTTTGTTCAATCTCTCGGCCAGAGCAATGATTAAGCATATTAAAAAGGAAATTCTATTTTGGAACTTGTGGATTTAATATCTTAAAAGTGTAAAAGGTTGTCTTACAAATATTAATTTTATCTTTTATTTTCTATTTTGTTATGCTTAACAAATGTCTCAGAGGCATTATTAGCATGACCCTATAAACTCAAATTAATGAAATGAAAACATACTATAAGACTAGCAAAGGAAGCAATGGCAATTGTAAGAAATTTTCCCAAGTAGGAATCAGCAACAAAGGCACCAATGAGAGGAACAACATTGGAGATAGCCATCCAAGTATTCATAATATTTGCAGCAAGAACATGATCCATGTTATAAACTTTCATCAAATACACAATAAAGTTTGTTTGGATTCCAAAATTTGCCAACCTCTCAGCTGTATTATTTCCTGCACAAAATTCTTCATGTCAATCAATCATTTCCCCTGAGCACAAATGCACAATAAAAAAATTGAAAAAGTTTCAAATTATATTGCATATTATAAGAAACACACCTAAAATATAAGGCATAGCCTTCCATCCAGGCTTTCTTTGGTTAGTCGTTGGATTTGACTCAACAAGAAGGGTTTCTTCAGCTAGCAATTTTTTCTTCAGCGATGGAATTGAGCACTCTCTATTCATTGTTTTTCTTGTTTTAGACTCAATGATGTTTTTGCTAGCTTTTGTTATAAGCAAAATATATATAGCCAAATTTTTTTTTTTTTTTTTTTTTTTGGCTTTCACATATATAGCCAAATTTAATAAAAGGAAGAAAAACAAAATAGTCAAAAGATAAGATTTGATGTGCAATGTTTCTTTTGGTCATTGGATTCATTGAATAGCGCACATGTGAAAATTGATTTGGGTCAAACAATTATGAGTAATATTGATGTCTTTTCTATTAAAAAAAAAACAAGTTAATATGCATAAGGTCAATCTTATGTATGGTGCATAAGTTAATCACAACCATCCGATCATAGACATTTTGATGAAACATGTTATAATCTCAAAATCCCAAACTAAGTAAATAAGTTTCGAATTAAAAGTCAAACTAAGTAAGTTTCGAATTGATTCATGTTCCAAATCATGTCCTCAAGCTTTTCCAACCGTTTATTTTGCTTATTTCGCTCAAATAAGTGTTTTCAATTTTTTTAGGTTTTAAAGATTGAATCGTTTTTTAAAATCTATACCTCCACTGTGAAATCTAAGCATGGATTCATGATCAACGTTAAATTTCGAGTAAAATGGTATACCCACTCGTAATTTTCGGTTGAGATTTAGTGTTGTTGTTGTTATAGTCATGAAGGTATTTTGAAGCTTTCATGGCTTCCCTTCATGTTCTTCATGAGGAAGAAGAAGGTGGAGGTTGAAGACGATGACGTGGCGACGCGTCATTGGCTCCCTCCAATTTTAAGTCATGACCGTTAGATTATTATAAAACGATCTAAAGGCTCAGATCTATTTTGATTTGTTAAATCCTAGCCATCGGATGGATCAGAAGGCCGACATCTGAGATCTGTATCACGCGCCATGGACTAGTGCCGCACGGAACCGTTTCTTTCTTTCTACTTTTTTTTTTGAAAATGGACTGGGCTTGGGCCTGGACTTCTGTATTTGTTTTCTGCACACGCCTGACTTACGTTCTGCACCCCCTCTACTTGCTTAATTTTTATGTTTTTATTTTTAGCTTAATAAAATAAGTGCTTACTTGAACAAGTGTTTTTATAAGCACTTGAGTCCAGGGGAACATGGCAGGAAGCATCTCTTGTTGCTGAAATTTAAGGATTCAAAAAATCTATTTTACCTTCATAGTCAATATTAATGAGTTAACATATTGAAACCATTTAACAAGACTAATGGTTTCGGTGTATAACTTATTAAAACCATTTAACAAGACTAATAGTTTCAGTGTATAACATTAGTCAATATTAATGAGTTAACAAAACTGAAACCGTTTAACAATATTAATGAGTTAACAAAACAGAAACAATTTAAAAGATTAATGGTTTCAGTGTATAACTTATTGAAACCATTTAACAAGATTAATGGTTTCAGTGTATAACATTAGTCAATATTAATGGGTTAACAAAACTGAAACCATTTAACAAGACTAATGGTTTCAGTGTATAACTTATTGAAACCATTTAACAAGACTAATGGTTTCAGTGTATAACATTAGTCAATATTAATGGGTTAACAAAACTGAAACCGTTTAACAATATTAATGGGTTAACAAAACGGAAACCATTTTAAAGACTAATGGTTTCAGTTAATAACATATTGAAACGATTTAACAAGACTATTTTTTTTTCGCCAATTTCGTGAAAAATTGAAAGTCATTCAAACACCATAAACCTTTAATTTCTTTCATCCAAAAGCTTCCAAACACTTCCAGAAAATCGAAATATACCAAGAAACACGAAGACAAACCAATAGAAAAGCATACCCAAAGTTCAAAAATAGTTAAGAGAAAACTTATTTGGTTAGCTCGATTTAAAGGCAAACTAAGTAAGTTTCGAATTGATTCATGTTCCAAATCATGTCCTGAAGCTTTTCCAACCGTTTATTTTGCTTATTTTGGTTATATACTGAAACCATTAGTCTTGTTAATTGGTTTCAAGATGTTATACACTGAAACCATTTGTCTAGTTAAATGATTTCATACTGTTATACACTGAACCCATTAGTCTAGTTAAAAGGTTTCATAGCGTTATACACTGAAACCATTATTCTAGTTAAATGGTTTCATAGCGTTATACACTGAAACCATTAGTCTTGTTATTTGGTTTCAAGATATTATACACTGAAACCATTAGTCTAGTTAAATGGTTTCATAGCGTTATACACTGAAATCATTATTTTAGTTAAATGGTTTCATATGGGCATTAGTGCCAAGATGTTATACACTGAAACCATTGTTATTAAGTAAAACATCACATAACCATTTTACAAAACCATGCTACATAAAGCAAAAATCATATAAAGCAATTAGGGTTAGTTTAGTTGAGAACAATTTGGATAGTATGCATGAGATATTGGATTCGATCATTTTTTTATTGTAAAGAAAAAAATCCATATATATATGTAATCAATGTATGAGATTTTATTTATATTGTGAATATGATTGATAAAACTTAAAATTAAATTGTATGTTTGACAAGTATGCTTTATATATACATGAACCATTGGTTATTATTTTGGGTTTCGAGGGGGTGTATGACAAAAATTAATTAAAAATGGATTCTTATAATATATACTTCAAAGGAACAAAAGTTATTATTTAATTGGAAACGGGGGGCGCGCTAGAAATTTGGGGGGGTGCGCTAAAAGTTTGGAGGAGGGAAAAAAATTGGGGGCGCGCTAGAAATCTGGGAGAGGAAAAAAAAATTGGGGGCTCACAAGAAATCTAGGGAGAAAAAGAAAAAAAAAACTGAGGGGTGCGCTAAGCAAATGGGGGGCGCGCAAGTAATGTGGTAGTATATGGGGGGCGCGCGAGTAATGAATTGCCTAATTTTGGGCTTGGACTGACTTTTGGTGTAGGAAGCAAATATGATGGGTGTAGGAAGCAAGTTTTTTCATGGTGCATAAGTTTTGGCTTATGCACCATAACCACACCATTTCTTTTGGTCATTGGATTCATAAATCCCTCTTATTCTTATTATATAAAAAATACTTTTAGTGTGATATATTTAGTATTTTTTTAAGATTGATTGAAGAGGAAGATAAAATTAAGGTAATTCGAAAAATGTATTTTCACAAACCTTGTAATCTAGGAAGCTCCGACACCTTTATGTTTAGACGTGTCGCGGTGTCCGACACGTGTCGGTGTTCGACACTTGTATGACACTCGTCCGACACGTGTTGGATAGCTCATATCGATGTTGGAAAAAAATTCAATTTTTCTTTTAGTTTGACACTCCTTTGATCGGTGTTCGACACCTGTATGCTGTAAGACACTCATATGACACGTGTCGGTCAAGTGTCCCAAAAATAATTATTTTTTCTTTGCTTATACTATGCTTATGTACATATCAGACATATCTACAAGAGTTAAAGATGTGTAGAAACAACAATATTGATCAATGAGGGATTGAAGACATTACATTTAGATTACGATATTTTTAGTGTTTTCGATCGTACATAGATAAATAAAGGTAAAATACTATCATATCTTGTTTTAAAACTTTTTTTAAAAAATAACTTGCTCAAATTAAATTTACATGTATATATTTTGATTCTCAATTATATGGTTTCATAAATATGTAGCGGTGTCGGTATCCTATATTTTTTACATTAGCAGTGTCGCGGTGGCCGTGTCGTGTCGCGGTGTCCGTGTTGGAGTCCGTGCTTCATAGCTTGTAATAGACGCAAAAAACCAAGAAACTCAGGTGTAGCTTCTTTTAATTTTAGAAAAATAATTTTCTTTCATTTTCTCTTGTGTTCTTAGTTTAGCATTGTTTAGTTTATGTTTGTTGCTCATCATGTGTAGGTGTGAGTAGTTTATGCTTTTAATTTGTTGACTGCGATTACTGATTAACAAGTTATATCATATGTTATAGTGTATTTGTTGTTTAAATTAAGACAGGAAGATGAAGCACCGAATTGAATGGAGAAGTAAATGTATGTTTTGATCCTCTTTGTTATTACGCTTATTGTGCGTCTAGTAGTATGTGAGGATCTCCATCTTGTTTTAATCCTGGAAGATCCACATCCACATCCATCCAGCTTTGCCCGTTGATGACATGAATAAGAGTTGCCATCAGCGCATCTGTTTCATCTCCGGCAGTGATATGTGATACATCCAGAGGTGTATCCTGATCACACCTCTAAAATATGCATAATTTTAACAGTTATTTTACTTAATAAATTTTAGGCTAAATTGCACTTTTGGCCCCCTAAGTTTCAGAAAGTTGCAATTTTGGCCCCCCATATTTCAAAATAGCAGTTTTGACCCATATCTTTATCCCTTTTGCAAAAGGTCAATTTTGACCAAGTCAACGCTGATGCGGCAAGTCACTTAAGTGACTCAGCTTTCCATTTAATAATTAAAATAAAAAATATACAAAATGAAAAATAAAAGGAGAGGAAGACGTCACGTGAGTGAGCCATAAACACAAACACCAATGGCGCAATAACAACAACATGCATCATCCTCATCCCTTTGTCTCGACACCGTAGACGAGTTTTACTTCTCTGTGTAGCATCTTCATCAAGGGTTGTTAATGTTCTCACTGTCCACACCGAAGAACTCGATCATCATTTGTGAGAACTGATGAAATGTTCAGGAATCAATTATGTGACCATTCATTTTGTTCTGAGTGTGTCTGTTGTCAAAAAAGTGGCAACAAAAATTCCATAACCGTAAAGGTATATCATTCATATGATTATAGTGCTTGTTTGTAATTGAATTTAAAAAAACATTTTGTCAACAAAAATATTCAATGGAAACATTAATTTATGTAGTTCTACTAAGCGAACTACAATTTGAACAACATATTTCTAATTGAAAAATTTATTCATGAAATGAAAACAGGGTCATTCTTCCAACAAAGTACTCAAAGGAATGGCAAAACTTAAAATAATAAATTGAGAGATGTTCTTTTCCTAATCTAGGGGTGGAAGATATTATGGAATCTGAGTGTCCTATTTGTCATAGATTGTTTTGTGCAAGGTGTCATGTGTCATGTACTCATGTTCCTTGGCATCCTGGGATTGGTTGTAAGGATTATCAGAAATTGGACGTGGATGAAAGAGGGAGGGGGAAGATCTTCTTGTTAGTGAACTTGCTAATCAGAAGAAATGGAGAAGGTATCCCATATGCAGGTTCTATGTTGAAAAAAGGGATGGTTTGTGATTTGGGATGAGGATGACCTGATGAAGTTGATTAGGTTGAAGGAGATGATCTCACGTGACATCTTTCTCTACTTTTATTTTTTATTTTGTATATTTTTTATTTTAATTATTAGATAAAAAAAAACTGATGTGGCAGTTGAGTCACTCAAGTGACTTGCCACATCAGCATTGACTTGGTCAAAATTGACCTTTTGCAAAAGGGGATAAAGATAGGGGCCAAAACTGCTATTTTGAAACAAATGGGGCCAAAATCGCAACTTTCTGAAACTTAGAGGGTTAAAAATGCAATTTAGCCTAAATTTTACTTATAGGTCAAGTTATTGAAACTAGCTATTTTACTACATTTTTTTATACCTCTAAAATATGTATGGTTTTGGTAGTAGTTTCACTTAGGATATGTTTGGTAAAAATAAGTTATAAGTTAGCTGATAGCTAATAAGCTAGCTTACGGCTGAAAAGCTAGCTTATAGCTGGAAAGCTGAAAAGCTAGCTAATTGAAATAAAGTGTTTGGTAAAATTAGCTTTTAAAGTGGTTAATAAATATAAAATGACATAATTGATAGTTAGTAGTTTCTTTTTTAGAGTGAGTAGTTATTAAATTAAAGGGTGAAAATGAAATAAAGTGTAAAAAGCTATAAGCTATAAGCTCAAACGCTACTTAAAATAGCATCTGAAAAAAACTATAAGCTAGTAAAAAAAACTTGTTACCAAACAACTCTAATTTTTTGAAACAAGCTTATAAGCTCATATAATAAACTATAAGCTAGCTTGTTTATGTTACCGATCACACCCTTAATGCAAGACACGCTAGTATGATGCATCAACCAATTTTTGGTCTTTCCTTTTCCCTCTTTATGACCATTTACCCTTTTGTAACTCTTGTAAGCTAGTGAAGGGCCACAAAATTTTCATCACTTAGTGGCTATACAAAGAGTCATGCTCTCATGGAAAAGACATTCATCATCTCTTGCAAACATTCCATATTATACTAAATAAAGTTTTCTCATTTTATTTTTATTTTCATTGTTCTTAGTTATTTGTTCTTCGTTTTAGTTTATGCTTGTGGTTATCGACCATGATCAAGATGAGTAGTCCACTTTTTTTTTTTGAGGTTAAACATACTTCATTAAGAATAAGCTGTAACACAGCTATTAATGATACAAGGTTCAGCAGACATAGCTGCAGCAACAGAAAAACCAGAAGAAAGAGGAACAACTCCTACCCAAGTTCTATTACCCATAATCCTAGCCAGAGATGCCAAATTGTGAGCATCAGAATTTTGTGTTCTACTAACAAACAAAACACATACATTTGTCAACCTATTCATTAGCTTCCTACAATCCTCAGCAATTAAATTAATAGCAGCAAAGCTAGAATTTCTATTAATACAATTTACCACATTAGCAGCATCAGAATAAATAGAAACAGAGTTGATTCCTTGATCAACGACGAGTTGGAGAGCCCAACGAACCCCTAGTGCTTCAGCCATAAGCGGATCAACATAAAAGTCTTATCTTTTGCATGCACTTAGGACTGTTTCGCCATCCGAGTTACGCAAAACCAGTCCCCAACCGGTAGGTCCAGAATTGCTGCAACCAGCATCAACAAACATAGAGAAAATGGGGTTAGTCATGCCAGGCTGGATAGGGACATGTGCCACTGGAGCTCTTCTACACCTTGGGGGATTTGCTTCATTAAAATCATGGACAAAACTCATAGCATCAATGGTCAGGCGTCCCGGGTCCAATTGTACACCATTGAACACAGCAGCATTTCTTCCTGCCCAAAATTTCCATAGCAACACACAAAATAATTGAACACCCATGAGGTCTTGACACAATAACCATTCCAAAATCCAATCATGAAGATCAATATTCATAGGGATATGGGACCCAAGATGGGATGCAAAAAGAGTAAGATGAGTAGTCCACTTTACTTTAGAGTTGTAAGGAGTTTTTTCGGTGGAGGTTATGTCCTTACTTTATTCTATGGTGTGTCTTGTATGTTTAATCTAATTTTATGTTTTTGATTTTTTTATCAACTAGTTAAAAGACTCGTGCATTCGCACGGGTCTATTGACTTTTATTCGATATTAAGTTTATTATTATATTAAGGTAAAAATTTATTTAGAATAAAATATTTAAAAATTTATTATATAATATTGTTAAAATCTAAGTGAAACTTGTGTTGTGTTATTTCTTGTAAAATTTATTAAATGAATAAATTATCAATGATAAATAATGCTCTCGTGTATATTTTTTAATAAAAAATTTAAAATTTGATTAGGATAATTTAGTAAATTTGATAGTAATTAATTTTATTATATATTTTTTATAATAACTTTAGTATTATATTGCTCAAAAAAATTTATTATTATATTTTTTAATAATAACTTTATTATATCATTATTAAAAATTAGTACTAGTAACTAATGTTTTAAAAACCGGACCGGACATCGAACCGGTGAGAGTACTGGTTCACTGGTTCATTGGTCGAACCACTGAGTCACTGGTCCAACCGCATGATAAACCGGATAAAACCGGATTAAACCGATGGAATGAACCGGTCTCTATAATAAAACTTTATAGTTATTAAACCGGATAACTTGGTCTTTAAAGAAAATCATAACACCTAAAAAATTTGAAATCAAAATCAATTTAGTTGACTAAAATCAAAGTAAAATTTTCTCTTCTATATTTTGTTATTTGTTTAGCAGTTAAAGAATTGAATTTTTAAAGTAATAGAATAAAGTTTTGAAAAATCGGCACAAAGTTTAAGACAAATTATAAATTTCGACAAAATACTACATTAAAACCAACAATAAAAACAATGCTAATTTTTTTTGGTATAAAATACTTAGTTTTAGTATTGATGCAATTTTTCTTTTTATATGTTTATTTAAATGCAAAGTAAACACACAAATTTGACAAAAAAAGAAAAAGAAACACACAAACATGTAACAAAAAGAGCTAAAAAAAGACAAAGACATGTAAGTATGTAACAAACTGTAAAAAAAATTGTATAACAAGTGGGCCACATAATAGAAGCCCAAATGAGTTAGAAAAACCCTAAAAACACTATCATCTTCTCCAAACTCATTCATTGTGTGCAGCCGCTCTCAGTAACTTCCAGTTCCTTGTTTATCCATCTTTTCTTGAGTATTTTTTGCAAACATCATGCATCTTCTCTATTTTGTTTCTTCTGTGTTCTCTTATTCTCTTGGATGGGTGCAAAAGTAAAATTTTAGGGGGTTCAAAATGCAAAATATACCATGATCTATGTAAAATTTTAAACTAAACATCAAACACCACACCATTATAAACCAACAAACAACATAATAGAAGCAAAGAAACAGAAGAACGAAGAGGGAAGAAGAAAGAGCGATGTGGTTTTGACAATTTGGGCGAAAAAGAAGAAAAAAAAAACGGGTGTAATCAAACCGGCGGTTCGAGAAAACCACTGGTTCACTGGTTTTTCTGGTTTTTTCCGGTTCTCACCGGTCCAACTGCTTACCTGATCCAACGTATGAACCAGACCGAATATCCTCCGGTTCCCGGTTCGACCGGTCGGTCCGGTCCGGTTTTTAAAACACTGCTAGTAACTTTGGTGGTAATATTGTTTGTTTATTTTTTATGAGAAATATTGTTTCTTTTTTTTTTTTATTTTTTTTGCAAAAATATTGTTTATGTTTCAATTTTTCTATATTCCTATTTTTATGCATATTCATCTTATTTTTTCTATGGTTCTTTTTATTCCTATTTTTAAGCATAAATATATTTTTCTGTTTTGTTCTTATCTTAATCTGTTTTATTCATATTTTTAAGCATATCATCTTTTTATTGTATTTATTTTATATTCTTTCTATATTTTTTGTTTGTATTTATCTTATATTCTTTTTATATATATTATTAATATTTTTGCATTGAAATTACAATGAATGATATAAAACTTACAACATGATTAAAAGTAATAAGGATAAATTAGTAATTTTGGTGGTAATCGATTTTAATATATTAGTAATAGATATAATGATAAATATATTCACATGTACGTAGATAATGACCGAAGGATCAAGAGGTGAAGGTCACCGTTGGAAAATAAAAAATTAGACAGGAGCAAAGTAGTCAGAGTCGAGATCCTACGCAAGATCGGGGAAGGATCACAAGATCATGAATCGGGGGATCGTAAGATCCTACCAGATTCATAAATGCATAAAAATCACATTAGTTGTTAGTATTATTATTATTATTTTTAATCGAGCAGTCAGTATTAATTAATTATTGAAAAATAACCAAAAAAATAAGTTGGAAATAGAAAACCGTATTTTTATTATAAATAAATAAATAAAGGAAGAAAGAAAATCGCATAACAAAATAAAAAAACGTAGAACAAAAAAAAGCAAGTCTCTTGTCATTTGAACTTTGAGCAAATGGAAGTCTCTTAGATAGTGTTGGAGCAAAGGGAAGTCTCTTGCTAGGTGTTTGAGCATAGAAGTCTCTTACTAGTGTTTGAGCAGAGGAAGTCTCTTGCTTGGTGTTTGAGCAATTGTAATCTTGGTGATTATAGTGAAATCTCGTGGAAGTGCAAGAGGACTAGACTTCTCTCAATTTGTGGGAGGAATCAGTATATAATTGTTTTGTGTTCTCTTCTCTCTTTCTCTTAGCTTTTCAATATCCGCTGCAAATGCTTAACAAAACAACAGCTTCATCAAACTCTGAACTACTTCGAAGGCTGATAAGTTAAGTTTTCTTTAAATCAAGAAAAAGTAAACACAATTCAACCCCCCCTTCTTGTGTTTTTTCTCACCTTCGATATATAGGCCCATAAAGTTGATAATTTCTTAGGAAATTGGATAGTTACAACATAAGTGTCATTAAGAGTGGGAAAACCAAAATTTAAAACTGCCAAAATGCCTCAACAAAGCCTGTCACGGCCTTGTGGAGCATTGGCATGGCCGTGACAACACGTGTTTCCAGACATTATTTCCTCTTCTGCTATGTTTGCACAGCCGTGACAGACATCCTAACCCTTGATGTTTGGTTTTCTCACTCTTAAGGCAAAATGTAGCGGACAAAATGACCATAATGCACGAAATTATTACTCTTGTCTTCCTTTAAAGCACATATGATGACTTGATCAAATATCCATCTAAATAGGCCTAGAAAAAGCACATTTGTGACAAATGTTTCGTAGTTATGCTTGGGGGGTAACTATCTGGCATGCTTGAGCACTACGAGCATGCAGGGACGGACCTCTTCAAGTCTTGGTGTGGCTATAGCCACACCAGCCGCTATAGCCACACCAACCTGATTTTTTTCTAAAAAAAATAAACAAATATTTTAGTTTAGAGTTTATTATTGATGACTGTAAGTCCCTTATACATATATTAGTTTAAGTATTAGTGCAAATATTAGTTTATAACAATTAACTTTAACTTTGTTTGGCACAAAAAAGGTAAATAAGTAATTGAGTTTGTAGTATTGGGTAAAATTACCAATTCAACCGGAATATAAATATGAAATGACATAATTAATATTTAATTTTTTGAAGTAAGATAATACGAGTAAAATTGAAATAAAAGTTAATAAGTTATAAACTAATTGAATTAGTTTATCAAAATAAACTATATGCTCGTATAATTTTGTGTTCTATATATTTTGGTCCAAGGTAGAATCTTGTGAAGACTCTAACAATAGTGATATGCATGATTTAACAATTATAGTCTTTTTCTTATTCGAATAGAAATTTTGTGGTTTTTTTTATATGTTTGTTATTTTTAAAAGAAATTTTATAGTTCGTTGATTTGTTGTTCTTTTTTTGGATATACATATTGTATTAGTAAATCTCGTATATTGTTTGTTGTTCAACTGAATTATCAATGAATTTTTTTTCGAGTAGTGCATAAATTTTTTAGCCCCACTAGTTATTTGTGTCTGGGTCCGCCCCTGCGAGCATGGTGACATGGACAGATGCTTTACGAACATGGTGACATGGACTGGCGCGCTTTACAACCGCGATGACAAGGAAAGTTGTTCACGATGCTAAGATACCTTTTTACTTTCTTTTAAAAAGATAGGTTTTCACATGAGAAAAACACAGAATTTGTGCTTTGGATGAAATCCATAACCTTGGGGGTACTTTTATATTATAAGTAAATCAATCTTTGTTGCATGCTTGTTTGATCATTAAAAATCCAAAATAATCACCATAATCATCTTCACTATTTCTCTAATCTTTTTATATAACAAAAATAATTTTCCCATGTAAGATACTATTTTTGATCAATATCAATATAATTTTCCCTCTACCTTGTTACTCGTAAGTCCATGTGGATTCGATACTCTTTATTACGAAGACATGCTCGTGCACTTGCGAGCTTGTCATGTCCGGGATGTAGGGATCATAATCAGGGTCATTTTCAGATGTGGTGGCCGGTGCTCTATCGTGGCTATCAATTTCATTGAGCGGCATGCCAAGGGGCATTTCCGGTTTGTCGTTGCGGAGAACGCCATTGTTTTTGTCGGCCATTGGTCGTTTTTGAGTAGTTTTGATCTTAAGTTTTAGGAAAATATAGGGAAACTATAGTTCACATAGACGGCGACACTGATCAGAATCGACATGACCGGTGGTTCTCCTCTTCAATACTATGGTGTGAAAGGAGAGGGGGTTGTACCTGTAGTCGGACGCTCAAGTAAGTAAAAAGTATTTGGGCCTTCTACATGAGAAAACTATATATAGCCTCCGACGTGGAGCCAAGACCATTAATGTCATGATAGATATCACGTCCTTTCCATTAATAGTTGTCGGAATAACGGCTGAGAAGCCATGATTAACAGTAAATGTCAATCATTTCGATGTTAGCCACTATAAAAGGTTGACTTCCTTAACCGTTGGACCGGAGGGCGTAACCTTGGGCCTGTATCCTCGCATGCTAGACCTTAGGGTCAGCCCAAAACATTTTCAAACTCACTTAGAATATTTTTTTCTACTCCTACATTTAACCTTTTACCCCTACAAACAATTCAATATTCCCATCTTGCCCTTTTATTATTTTGGTTCACCCCTACATTTAATCAAAGTCACAAACCGGAGAACATAAAAAAAAATGAGTTTCGAAGTTTAGCCACGGTTAAACCGTGGAAAACCTGAAAAATTTCAGACTACCAGAAAGAATTACCGTGGCTAAAACAATACAATCGGGAAATTCAAGAGAAACTATTAAACTTCATTATCAATCTGGGAATTAACAAAGTTTGTGATGATGTTTTGTTGTGTTTAAGAATCTTGGGACAACAAAAGTACACAATACTTCATTTTGTCACTTCACGTGTGTATGGAACTTGACCTGATCGAATTAGGGATCGAATGAAAGAACTGTTAGCCTTAGGTTTGGTAGTAATTTATTGGATTTCTCTTTCTCTCGTCCGTCCATATCTGCATCATGTCTAGTAAGGATGATTTTAAAAAACATTCAGATCTGTTTTTAGCCACGCTTGAACAATGGCTAATTCTTTTCGAAAAACTTTTTACAATTTGTTCTGGTTTGTTGTACCGGTAAACTTGACTAAATTTGTTCCGGTTTGCAACTATTTTACCAGAACACTTGACTAAAATTGTTCCGGTTTGCAACTATTTTATCAGAAAACTTGATTGAAGCATTCCAAAATTTCCCAGTTTTGCCACGGCTAAACCGTGGCTAAATTTCGAAATTCATTTTTTAAAATTTTCCTTTGGTTAAATGGAGGGGTGAAGCAAAAAATAAAAGGGACAAGATGGGAATATTGAATTGTTCATAGTGGTAAAGAGTTAAATATAGGGGTAGAAAAAATAAATTTCACTCACTTATTCCCCGGACTACAACTTGAAATCCAGCTGAATTTTACATCAAATAATCACATTATTACAATTTACATTGATAAACTTCTTCGTGGTTTTTGGAACACAATGTCTCCAAAAATAATTCATTACAGTAATAAATAAAATAATTAAGAAATAAAATATGTCAGTTACCGTAATTCAATCGATAGAAACATTACATTATATATATATATATATATATATATATATATATATATATATATATATATATATATATATATATATATAAGTCGAATTTGAATCCCGAATACTTTACTTATTTACTTGACAAAAAACAATTAAGAAATAAAATAATATTTTGACTCTATAACACTTACCAAAGTCGTACGATTATCTTAACAAAGAGTAATAAATCATTGCTCTAATCAAGAGAATCACATGAAATAACAGGTTGTGAAGTGTGAACCTCTACCTTGTTAATTAACATTTACACATAAAAAACTATGTTGGTGTGTATTATCTGTCAAAGAAAAATATATGTTGGTGTGTATTACTATTACACTCTTTCAAAGCCGCCCCTAAATTCTATCTTCTCCCTAAATTCTAATTTCCTTCTTTTCAGGCCCGTAAGGCAGAAACTACAAAATGGATATCAATTTTTATATGGTTAATTAAATAACATTTTGACTCCTATAATTATATCATATTAACTTTCTTTAAAAATAAATGGTCCTTCAAATCATTTTTTTCTTCAATAAACTTGGTTTTTTTATGCTAAAGTAAGTTAAACGTAACACTATTGAGAGACTAAACGAAGAGAAACTCTTGAATAATCATAATTATTTAGTTATACTATTTAGACACACTCATATATTTGAAATGGACAAAAGAAAAAAAGAATTAAATGATATGTATTTTATTTAACTGTATCAAAATGGTGTGTCTAAATAATTGTGACCATTATTTTCTTTAAATGAAAGATTATATATTTTTAGGGTGCGTTTGATCTGCTAGAAAATAGGAGACTAGACTGGACAACTTTTGTTGTATTTTGTTTGATTTGAAACAGGTTATGGAACTGGAAAATTAGGCAGCAAAGGACATGATAAAAACAAGATTTTTTGTCCCTCACTGAACCACATGATAATTTTTTGTCCACAGTACGTA
The DNA here is from genome assembly GCF_020283565.1 of Trifolium pratense. Taxonomy (NCBI): domain Eukaryota; kingdom Viridiplantae; phylum Streptophyta; class Magnoliopsida; order Fabales; family Fabaceae; genus Trifolium; species Trifolium pratense. The sequence continues at coordinate 13,113,839 of NC_060065.1, read as the reverse complement.
CAACTATAAAAAATACGAAAATACCCATTTTATTTTCGAATATAAAAATATTATCGCCCTATATCTCTCCGGTACAGTTTTGTCCTGTCTTGTATTATCTTGTTCTATCATGTACTGTCCTGTCCAGTTCTTCCTGTTTTACGAATCAAACGCACACTTAGAGACCAAAAACATTTTTATTATGCAATTGTTAAATCGGATAAAAAAATAAAAATATATTTGGTATTCTTGGAGTTTAGTTGGATATTAGTACTATATGGACAAAATTCATTAAAATTTTAAATATATTTGAATATAATTAAATTAATATAATTAAAAAATATAATATGTCTTTGAATTTTGTATATATGTATTAGTATTCAACTAAACTCTAAGGTACTAAAGTATTCACCTAAAAAAATATATTAACTTTTACTTATATTTTAGGTTAAATTGGATAATTGGTCCCTTAATTTATTTATCGATTCATATTGATCATTTAACTAATTAATGTTACAAATTTATCTCTTAACTTTAATTTTAATTTGTTTGTTATATTGGTATTTTTCGTTAGTTTTTTTCAACTCATTATCAAATTCACTATCACGCTTAATAATGTTACAAATAAGATGTGGTTTCTTTTTTTTTTTTTGTACAAAAAGATGTGGTTTCTATTTGTATATTAGAAGGAAGTATACAACGGATAAATTTTGGAAATGAAAAATGTAATTAAAATTAACTTCAATAGTGAATTCAATAGTTTTTTTTTTTTAAGCAGGAAGTGAATTCAATAGTTATAGAGTATTATTTACTTACACAATCACTTAATTTTTTATTTACATGCACATAGCCATTAAGTTCAAAAGGAATAAAAAGTTGTTAAATATGTTTCTCATATTTATAAAATTATCGAATTTTATTTTTCAGTTTCATGAACTTGCTTTTTATATTTAAATAATCATCAATATAACTATATTATTTTTTGAACCTATGCTACTGATCAAAATCGTACTGTACAATTATCTCAACAAACAACATAAGATCATTGGTTTAATCAAGATAATCACATGAAATAACATGTTGTGAGCCTCTAGCTGCTCCACTATTCTCGGATTATACCATGTTATTAACATTAATTACATGCACACGTAAAGAAACATGTGTGAGTGTATTAAACATACACGATCAATCAAGATATTAGATTCAAAAGGTTAATAAACTCCTCATATTCGAAAGAACTTAGGTTTAACTCTTGATCACACTTTTTTTTAGAGTTTTTATCTTTTCTCTAAGTTATCTCTTTCTTCTTCTTAGTTCACTCCAAATGGGGTGGTGGAGTCATTTTTTCGACTAGTCAAATCATCCTATACATCGTTTTCACTTTTCCCCATCTATTAATCTAAATATGTGGTTAATTTTACATGAATTAGTGTTGTTTGATTTTTTGACTTTGCAGTGTTCGTTTTGTTTAGATTGATATATCAATTATTTCAGATTTAATCAATAACTTGATTGTAGATATTTTTTTGTTGGATTGGAGAAGAAGCTTGGCAAAAACTGTAATTTTATTGGGAAAATGACCCAACTTTTAAAAAACGCTCCCAGGAAAACAAAGGTAACAGAAACTCAAGCAAAGGGGGCAATTTGCATACTCAGGGATCTGTCAGCGTCTTTTGTCATGCTCAACAACTGGTAAAAATATATTTAATTTGTATATTTTTTGAAATATATGTAGATTTATGTCGCTATGTAGATCTGTCAGCGTCTTATATGTTTTTAATTCTATAAAATTGTTTAATTCCAAGCTCTATTGTTACTTAGCTTACAAAGGTTGATTACTGCCACACTTATGTTGTTAGCTTACAAAATGATGTTGTTATTACTGTCTGGACTGTGGTTTTCGACTGGCTGCAGCTACCGTTTATTGTCTGTTATTCATGTTATTTTATTAGGCCTGTTTGTCTGCTTTTGCAGCAGCAACTCTGCTTTTGCAACAGCAACTCAGTCTGCTTTTGGACTGAGTTTTTGTTTTGATTATTCAGTAGTTTTCCCGTGTGTTTGGCTCTATTTGTACCGTTTTCTTTCCTTGTTTTTGTGCTGGATCTTCTTGTATCCAATAATATGCTAGTACTCCTTATAATTGATTATTTTGTTGTGTGTGTAAAACTAGATAAAAGAGAAGGGTTCCAATGTAGACATCCCTGACATCCACAAAGATACTCACACAAAGAGCACGAGTGCCTATGTGGATCAGCGGTCTGAGACTACTCAGGTGAACTTGTAATTTGATATTTTTTTGAATTATTTTCTAATAGTTTTATGCATTAATTTTTATTTGACTTTATTAATTATTTATTATGTATGTATGCAGAAGTTATATGATGACTACATTGAGAAATTTCTGGAAAAACATACCGAGTATTCCAACCGTGATGAAATACCCGGCATCATCCGACGAGATATTTGGCAGGAGGTATCTGGACCCGGGACGAAGAAGACCAAATATGGTTTTGGGAAGTTAGCCCCCAACGTGAGACATGAAAACCTTATCCATATTCCTACACCTGAAGAAAGGTCTCGTCTTGTACCACTGCCCCCTGCGGCGCAAGCAGAAATTCAAAGATTGACTCAGGAGTTGTAGGCACAAAGAGAGGAGCTAAATAGGCGGGCCCAACAAGATGAAGAGAGGCATCAAATGATGCAGCAAATGATGGAGGAGCAAAGAAGAGAAATGAGCGCGTTAAAGGAAATGTTAGCTTCTTCGTCCAGGAATGCTCCAATTGACGAAACTAATCCTCACGAGGACTCAACTAATTCTAATAATGGGGACACAGACGCAAATTAGATAACAAAGGTATTACTCTTGATTTTTTAAGCTTACTCTTTTTGCCTCCCATATCTCATTTTCTCTCTTTTTATTGATGTTGCAGCAACTCTGTACAGTTTAGGGACTGATTTTGCGTAACTCGGATGGCGAAACAGTCTGAAGTGCATGCAAAAGAGAAGACTTTATGTTGATCTGCTTATGGCTGAAGCGCTAGGGTTTTGTTGGCTGAAGCGCTGAAGACTTTCTATTCATTTTGATGCTGCTAATGTGGTAAACTGTATTTATAGAAAATCTAGCTTTGCTGCTATTAATTTAATTGTCAAGGATTGTAGGAAGTTAATGACTAGGTTGACAAATGTACATGTTTTGTTTGTTGGTAGAACACAAATTCTGGTGCTAACAATATGGCCTCTTTGACTAGTATTATAGGTAATAGAATTTGGGTAATAGTATTATGGGTACAATTTGGCCTCTTTCTGTTTCTGTTGTTTTCGGATTTAAAAAACCGTTAAAAAATAATTTTTACAGCCACCGAAGAGATTACTGGGTTGAGTCGCGGACTAGGTCGCTCTCTTTAAGACGTTTCGTGGCACTGCCCAAAATTGTGCAAGCAGACTATCAACCACGCCGTCCCCAGGATAAAACAGCCCAGTTTCAACTGTATACCGATATGCTACTGCACGGTAGAAATCGGTCAAAGAATACACCTTCTTGAATGGTACTACAATACCACTCGAATTGATGCTACAACATCAATCTATGATTCATCGGTGATTCAGTGGTACTACAATACCACTCAAATTGATGCTACAACATCAATCTATGAATCAACGGTACTACGATACCACATGTGGTACTACAATACCACATGTATTGATGATATTACAATATCAATCAATATAATGACACTAAGGACATTCCAATATGGTACTAAAACCATTCTCAAATCAAAGGGATAATGGTACTAAGACCATTCTTTATTTGAAGGAACTAGTGATACTTTTATCACTCTTAAACCAAATTAACAGTAATAAGGTTTCTCTTTTATTCAAAGCTTCAACTTATAAAATATTCTAATATACCCAAGTAATTTTATTAGAATTAAAAGTCTAACAAGACAATAGAACAAGTTCAATATAGACATATCAAACTTAAAATCTACGAAGAAAGTCCATTATATTCAAAACATAATTTAGAGTGAAGTAACTCTCAAAATCATCCTTTATCAAAAACACCATGACATGACTAATATAACCTATATTCTTCATTCATTAGTCACAGTGAACGGATATATGAACCGTAAAAGCAGTTACAATCAAATTGACGAAGAAAACCATCAATTGATAAAATCAAAAATTAACAAGTGATCTTATATCAATTAGCAACAAGTTTAGGGAATTTATGACGTATCCAAATAGATTATTGGCATCACGAAATTTGTCAAGTAAACACCATTGCATGTAACAAGTGAATTCCCATTAAGCTAAGTGTTAAATATTAAATTGAAAAACAACAAGAATATTTATATAAATGCAGTCAAACTTACTGCCACAGATGCAAAGTGATTTGTTGTTCCCGCAATAGCTTCAAAACCTTCTTGTAAGGAGTTTGAAATATGATGATCATGAGATGCTTTGAATTCACACTATGTGATTGTTTTTTTTTCATATTTCTCATGTACCATAAGAAAGAAAGCACCAATCCGCATTCTTATTTTTACACTCATAAGGAGCATAGTTTTTAATATTTTCGGTTACATTTCTAACACAATTATATCCTTGAATAATGAATAATAAATAAATAAATAATATTTGTAACCGAAACTTAATTTATTTATTTCCTCAAATTACATACTAGTATGCTACAACACACTAGTATGTTCTAGTACCCGATATGAGACTCAATTTTATTTTCAATTCACACACCAATGTGAACTTTGTTCCAACAATCCCCCACTTGAATTTAAAAGAAAATTTCAAAATATCGTAGGACGCTTCTAAAAGATTGTGCATAAGCAAAGGTGTCTATGACTTGAACCTTTACATAGCAAGTAAGAGCCCGATTTAGTAAGAGTGACACTTGTCTTGAACTCTATCTCGGATTTTTCTCAAACCCGCACACAACCTTTTCTTAAGGTGTATCTTTATAGCCCGTGCTTTAATGGCCCTGCACGTGTATCCCAGTTTCATGAACGCTCTAGGAATTCGCCTCTAAATTCCATAGGAACCGGCCTCAGTTCCACATTCATATAGGTGAGTCTATCAAGAGTACTCCTGAAGCTTGGTACTCCACTCATACAGAGTATAGATCTCATTAAGAGTTTTATTATCTCATCCTTTCGCTTTCAGGAATCATGCTTTTCTTATTTTTACTTGCATGATCATCTTTAACTCCTCACAACTTGTTATTACCCATTGAACCTATTTCTTGGGATCTCCAGTCATTTAGGTTGGGTTTCCATCATGAGAAATTCATTTAGGCATTAATTAGTCCCATCTTTCCAAATGTATTATGGACTTCCTCTTTAGCTATCCTTTCGTCAAAGGATCTGCTAAATTTTTCATCAGCGTGCTCATGGCCCATTCTTACAACACCTTTAGAGACTAACTATCTCACTGTGTTGTGCTTCCATTTAATCGACGTCTTTTACCATTATAATAACGGTTCTCAATTTATGCAATAGCCGCGGTACTATCGCAATGGATCAACACATCTGGCATAGATTATTCCATAAAGGAATGTCAAATTGCAAGCAACCAACTTGCTTCTTCACTAGCTGTGGCTAATGGTATCATTTCAGACTTCATATTGGATTAAGCCAATATAGTATGTTTCTCTGATTTCCAAGATACAATTTCTCTACTATATATTCCAAATATATAGTCACTAATTGTTTTGGAATCATATAATAATGTATTCCAATCTACATCATTGTATCCTTCAAGAATATCAGAAAATCTCTAATAATAATATGATATGAGATTCATGGTCATTTTTATCTCATGAATCTCTCAATAACATACCAATGCTAGTTCTTCGGTTTACTAACAAACCGGCACAACAGTACCACAACATATGCAATGCTACGACATATGCAACGTCGGGTCAAGTACAATCAGTGACATATCAAATGCGGCAACATATATAGGCTTTCATATTCTGATTGTCTTACACTTTCACCAGTGTTCTTCCATAGTTTTTACACTATGATCGTATAGTATGCACAAACAAATTTGCTTCCGTAAATATATTTCTTTAAAACTTTCTCATCATAGTGAGATTGTTTTACGGAAATTTGCATTCATGGATCAATAATCTCAATATCCAAGATTACATTTACTTCGAAATTCATTTGACAATCATCAAATTGTCAAACTTTTCATGTCATTTCATATGGCTTGTTTAAGACTCTACAATGTCTTATCCAAGTTATCGACTTTAGTTTTCATGCCCATGAGTTAAAAAAATATTTAGGTTGTTCCATAAAAAATTCTTCTTCCAATTCACTATTTAAAAAAGTAATTATAACATCCATTTGGCCTTATGGATATTATTCTTGTAATTGGAGAAAACATGTTGAAAAGATATATATTTGTTTTCCTTTCTAAAATTTATTTATAATCATTCAATTTTTACTCATGAGGCAAGTCTACTAAATGTCAAGTCTTGTTAGACAATAGATAATTCATCTCATTATTTACGGCTACCACCATAAATCAACATAGAGAATCTATCTCATCATTTACGGCTACAACCATAAATCAGCATCCAAGAAAGACAGTTTCTTGGAGGTTCGTTGAATCATCTTCTAATCCATAAACCATATAACAGGTTCATACTTTTTAGCAACTTTTGCTATCTTACCTCTTCGAGGTTCTATTACATCTTGTTCGATGTTCTCATTACAACTTCTGATCACTGGAATGTGACCAGGTACAATGCCCCCACTAGAGCCCCCACTATTTCTCAATTTTAAAGAGAAATTCATTTTCATAGAAATCATTTTTTTGATTCTATGACCATTTTAGCATTTAGGCAACAACCTATAAGCTTTGATGTTAATTGTGTATCAACAAATACACATTCATAGGCTCTACTAGTGAGTTAAACTCTCTTGGAGTTGAGAATTTGAACCTACGTCAAATTACTCCAAGTTCAAAAAATAAGACAAGTTAAATTGTCTTTTCTACAAAATTTCACAAGTAAATTTTGTTCTTGCACTTAGGCACTCTATTTAGCACAAAACAATCAATTAATTGAATTCCCCCACTAATGAGACGCAATGCCGAAATTAAACATGACTGTAACAACTAGCTCGGTAAAAGGTTCTTTATTTTTATTTTATTTTTCTTTACCGTTCAACTCAAAAGAGTAAGTTGTAGTTGTTTCATGTATAATTTCATTCTCATTAAAAAAATGTGGGAATCAAATTTTGTGCCTTATAACAAAATGAAGTTACTTGACTTTCTTATTGAACTAATTTTCAATTTCAATTCCAAAGAATTGAAACATGTCAAGAACATCATTTATCACTTTTATTTTCCATAAGATTTATGAAAAATAATCTCAACATTCATCAACAAAAGTGATGAGTATCTTTTTCTGTTTCTAGTGTTGTTGTTCGAGACAACAAGCACTTCGTTATTTTTCTGATCTTGCTTTACAACTTTTTCTTTCAAAAGAAGACAAGTTATCAGACTTTCAAGTGCATCTTCTTTAGACTTTTTATCATTTTTAAACTTGTTCAATTGTTTCAAATACAATTGAAATATAATCCTTCAACACGTTAGCAACTCTTTTATTGTTCTAAAAATATGATTTATTTTGTTGCTAATGTTTGAAGTGATTCCCTTTAAACCAAAATGGTTTGCCATAGTCAACGACATAATAATATGAACCAGTAATTTCTTCGGTAGTCATGGCAGAAAGAAACGTCTTAAAATTGTTGTTTTCGGATTTAAAAAACCGTTAAAAAATAATTTTTACAGCCACCGAAGAGATTACTGGGTTGAGTCGCGGACTAGGTCGCTCTCTTTAAGACGTTTCGTGGCACTGCCCAAAATTGTGCAAGCAGACTATCAACCACGCCGTCCCCAGGATAAAACAGCCCAGTTTCAACTGTATACCGATATGCTACTGCACGGTAGAAATCGGTCAAAGAATACACCTTCTTGAATGGTACTACAATACCACTCGAATTGATGCTACAACATCAATCTATGATTCATCGGTGATTCAGTGGTACTACAATACCACTCAAATTGATGCTACAACATCAATCTATGAATCAACGGTACTACGATACCACATGTGGTACTACAATACCACATGTATTGATGATATTACAATATCAATCAATATAATGACACTAAGGACATTCCAATATGGTACTAAAACCATTCTCAAATCAAAGGGATAATGGTACTAAGACCATTCTTTATTTGAAGGAACTAGTGATACTTTTATCACTCTTAAACCAAATTAACAGTAATAAGGTTTCTCTTTTATTCAAAGCTTCAACTTATAAAATATTCTAATATACCCAAGTAATTTTATTAGAATTAAAAGTCTAACAAGACAATAGAACAAGTTCAATATAGACATATCAAACTTAAAATCTACGAAGAAAGTCCATTATATTCAAAACATAATTTAGAGTGAAGTAACTCTCAAAATCATCCTTTATCAAAAACACCATGACATGACTAATATAACCTATATTCTTCATTCATTAGTCACAGTGAACGGATATATGAACCGTAAAAGCAGTTACAATCAAATTGACGAAGAAAACCATCAATTGATAAAATCAAAAATTAACAAGTGATCTTATATCAATTAGCAACAAGTTTAGGGAATTTATGACGTATCCAAATAGATTATTGGCATCACGAAATTTGTCAAGTAAACACCATTGCATGTAACAAGTGAATTCCCATTAAGCTAAGTGTTAAATATTAAATTGAAAAACAACAAGAATATTTATATAAATGCAGTCAAACTTACTGCCACAGATGCAAAGTGATTTGTTGTTCCCGCAATAGCTTCAAAACCTTCTTGTAAGGAGTTTGAAATATGATGATCATGAGATGCTTTGAATTCACACTATGTGATTGTTTTTTTTTCATATTTCTCATGTACCATAAGAAAGAAAGCACCAATCCGCATTCTTATTTTTACACTCATAAGGAGCATAGTTTTTAATATTTTCGGTTACATTTCTAACACAATTATATCCTTGAATAATGAATAATAAATAAATAAATAATATTTGTAACCGAAACTTAATTTATTTATTTCCTCAAATTACATACTAGTATGCTACAACACACTAGTATGTTCTAGTACCCGATATGAGACTCAATTTTATTTTCAATTCACACACCAATGTGAACTTTGTTCCAACAGTTTCTGTAGTTGTTTGCTGTTCCGTGTAACATTAATGGCTGTGTTTCAGCTTGTTCTTAATGAATTATGTTTAACCTCAAAAAAATGTTGTGTATCATATTGCTACTTTGGTATATTGCTACTTTGGTTGATTATATTGTTTTGGGATGCAATGGTTTTGTAATTGGCTTAATAATGAATTATGTGAGGGTATAAAATAAATGAATTTTCAGGTTTAAAGGGATTGTGGATATTTTTGACGAGGTAAAAGTTATCTCGTGGAAGTGGAGTGTGGAGAGATTGAAAATAGCCCCGTGTCTTTTTTACGAATGGTTGTGGGAGCCCGGTATTTGTTTCAATAGTGGTTAGTGTTTCAGTTTTGGAGTGGGGCGCTGTTTTTGCTTTCCGTGTTTCCGTGTTTCTGTTTTTTAGTTCCTTTGCTGGGCTGTTTGTTTCTTTTTTTTTTTCTGGTTTGGCAGGCTGCCTCCCTTTTGGTTTTGAGGTGGGTGCTTTAGTTCTCCTTGAGGTGAAGCCCCTCCTCTGCTTGTACTTCTTGCTTGTTCTCTTTAGTTCTCCTTTAGTTCCTCCTGCTGTATCTGTTAGTAATTGGAATTGGAGTTAGTTTTCAGCAGAGAAAATCTGAGTTTGTAATTGGCTGCCCTCATGAGTTAATTTTTAGGTATTGTGCAAAGGCTTAATTTTTAGTTTCTTTGTAATTTGACTTGTTGTGTAGTGGATTTTGCACACCTTGTGCTCAATTCACTCCTTATGTAGACCTTTGTAATTAATTTGATACCTTTGTGTAGTGGATTTATACAAAATGAAATTTTGGGCGCCAAAATATTTCTTAATGAAGCAGAGCGAAAGTTCGAATTTTCAGTTTTTGAAAATTTGTATTTTTGGAGCCAAATTTGAATTTATTTGGCGCAAAATTCAAATTTAGTTTTGGTGCAGTTTTTAAAACCTAATTTTAATTCAATTTAAAAAAACCTGAAGCTATTTTTTTTTTAAATATTAAATACAGTACCTACCAGATTTTCGTAGGTAATGTTCTGACTAAAAAGTTCTTCCGAAAGTGGTCCCCTTGCACAAATACATTTCCTACCAAATTTCGTAGGTAATGTTCTGACTGAAAGTGGTCCCCTGACACAAATACATTTCCTACAAAGTTCGTAGGAAATGTTGTCGGAATAGTCAGCTTTTTCTCTACAAATCTGTTGGTAGGAAATGTCGTCGAAAATGCTACAATTCCTACGAAAATTGGCACTATTCCCACGAAAATTTTTGTAGGAAAGGCAGAGGATTCTTGTAGTGATTATATTATATAATGTATTTTGGATAACTAAAAAAAAGTCTTGGTGAAAGGTATATGGACACAAAAATAAAATCATATCGTTTTTTGTTCTACTACTTTTTTATGCATTACCTATTTATACAACAAATAAAACAAATTGCCACGGTTAAATATTAAAAGCTTTTTGCTGCCGCAATTGTAAGTATTTCGCGGCGGTTAGAATCAAACGCTGGAATAGATGCTGGAAGAGCATTTTGCGGCAATTTCTGCGGCGATTTATATTTAGCGGCGGTTTGTAGCTGCCGTAGTTAGCATTACAACCTCACAATTATTTAATTAATTGTGGCGATTCAAATAACCATCGTAATTGACTTTTATAATGGCGGTTTCGTGTCAACCTCCGGAATAAGGTTGTCGCCATTAGTCACTATTTTTAACTCTATTTTAAGAATCTGAATTTTATTTTACCAATAAATTAAAGAGACAAAAATAATAGTATAATAATAAAAATGATTTGACTAAAAAAAAGAAAAAAAAATGATATAGAAAAAAGAAAGAAAAAAAAAAGTTTGTGAAAGGAAGATTCATCAATTTGTTACTATATATAAAAGGAGCAGTGTATAGACAATTATATCCAAGTTGTATCTTTTCCTCTCTTCTCCCTCACACTTTCTTTAAATCTTCTCTCATTCATCTTCCCTTTTCACATCATAAATCTCTCTCTCCAGATCCAAACCCAGAAAGACAGAGAGATGGTAAGTAACAGAATTCCTATATTTTTTTTCTTTACTCTTTTTTTTATTGAAGTTCAATTCCTTTATTTGTTTTTTTTTTTTTATTGTAGTTCCTTTATCTTTTTTCTCACTATTTTTATTATTAATGCTTTCATTAAAAACTTAAATTTTTACACTTTTTCTGGCAGGAATTTGAACAACAACAAGTGACCAGGTGGATTGGCTATGTGGACTGGAGGAACAGACCTGCCCTCAGAGGAAAACATGGTGGCATGCTTGCAGCTTCCTTTGTTTTGGGTATGTCTTAAATTTCTTACTTTCTTGACTCATAATTATTCTTTGTTTAAAAAAATATATTACCGCGAGTACAAGAGATACTCTAACCCGATGTTAAATCATAATTCAATTAATTTCATAAATAGATTTCTTTCATGATTTCTGTTAATTGTTTGGTGATGTTAATATTATATAATTAACCAGCTGAAATTGTTTGATTTAATTTACTTTTGGATTTGAGATGGAGATACATATAATTAAACAATAATTTTTGTTTTCATTTTTTTAGAATTTAGAATATAAAATATATATATAACTCTATGTTAATTAATTTTTGTGCAGTGGTGGAGGTATTGGAGAATCTTGCATTTTTAGCAAATGCAAGCAACTTGGTGTTGTATCTAAAGAAAAATATGCACTTTTCACCAACAAAATCTGCAAACAATGTAACAAATTTCATGGGAACAGCTTTTCTTCTTGCTTTGCTTGGTGGTTTTTTATCTGATGCATTTTTTACAACTTATCACATCTACCTGATAAGTGCAGCTATTGAGTTCCTGGTATGAACCAACCTTCACACTTTTTCTCATTTCTCTCTTTTTCTGTTTTTTTGTGATCACATGTGAATGTCATGACACTTTGTCTCTAACCACCTCTCATTTTGCTTTACTTTTCTTCAACCAGTATATTTTTGTATTTATTTTATTATTTAGGTTTAAATACAATACAACCTTTGGTGTTTAATTTTATTTACTATATGGTTGCTTAATAGGAACGGTGTCTATATGTGCATTTGTTTGTGTACGGAAAAGAGAGTTTCAAATTTGACTAAAATTATTTCCATGGATTCTTAGTGGAGTATGACAAAGCTTATATATATGATCGAATTTTTTTGAAATATTACATATTTTAATAATGAGTAATTCACTTTAAAGTGTAAATCGGCAAGTAATATCAATAGATAATTTTTTTAACAAGCTAAAATGAAATATATATATATATATATATATATATATATATATATATATATATATATATATATATATATATATATATATATATATATATATATATATTAACAAAATAACCTCAGCATAAGGCGTGTGCGCCAAGAAAGACTATCAGAGCTTACAAATAGTTACCGAAAGAAATACAAACAATCATACCAGACCCAAACATAGCAAAGGATTAGACCACCAACTATGATAGTTTGAGACTAAATAATATCAATAGATAATTAAAATATTAAAAGTAAATATAATAGATATATCATAATAAAACATAAAATTGTCACAACCCTTTATTCACTTTAGATAATCAAAATTCTTGGGTGATTTATTGAGTCTCGCAGTTAATTCTTATAAGTCAAAACTTTTAAAAATTACAGTCTATGTAAAGGTTCTAATTTTACAATAGTGGTGATTTACGTTCCACTGAACATACGCTAATGCCTGAAAAAGATTGCACGCAGTTACTATCATTGTAATAATTTTCAATCGTTCGATCTTGAATCCAGGGGCAAAGATTATTTAGTACTGATTTTTTAAAAATATCATATGAATCATCCAATCATAAATAGATGGCTAAAATATATTATTGTTAGAAACTTTACTTTTATGGACAATAGAGAAATTTTGTCCCGCTAATGTCCAAGGGTATAAGAGGTAATCTATACTATCTAATTTGTTATAGATTTTTTTTTGGGTATAATATATACTATTTCTTTTTCTTCTTCTTTATTTTTTTAAGAAATTCTTTATCATTGAGAAAACATAAATTTAAGGAGTCTTTTTTCTTTAGCATCGGTCAACATGTGCATCTAATATCTCAGAAATAGTTACATGATAAACTTAGCCATTTTTAATAAAAAAAAGATTATAATAATAAAAAATTATTTATGTTTTGATTGTTTTTATTTTTATTTTTTTATGATTTTAAACTTATCTCCCTCCATGTATATTTAAATGACATAGCAATGGTATTTTTCTTTACAAAATATAATATTGCGTGTTTTTCAAAGAAAAAGGTGTCTTTCAAACCCATAATGTCATAACCAGAATCTGAGTGAAATTCAAGTTGCAAAATACAACTTGCAAGGTGGGGTTGCATCAAAATGGTGCAACCAATAAAAATCCCTGAAAAATAACCGAAAAGATGTCAATGATATTTTTTTTCTTTAAAGAAAAGAAATAAAACTCTTATCTATCAATCCCTTTTGTGAATCTTTTTCTTTTTTGATTAATTGGTTCTTCCCACTTTGGTCTTCCAAAACCTCATGAATTGCATGACCTAGCGAACGCCCACCCACTATATATCATACCATCCTAGCTAAGTCAAGAATCAATATATTATTATTAATTTATATATTTTACAAAATAAAAAGTTATTAAATCATGAAAACTAAAATAAGAGTTTGTGCCTTGAAAGCACATATGTTAAAAAAAAATCAAAAGTTAAAATTTTACATTAAAAAACATAATATTTTAATTTAAAAAATTGAATGTAAAATTTTTGAGGTAAATATTCTTATATTTAATTTCTTAACATGTCTTCTTCATATTTTCAGTAAAATAATGATTCCTTTATTTATAAATTTATATTAAGACTTTTAAATCTAACAGATTTTAAATAAATTTTAATACTCAAAGGGCGGCCATTGACATGCGCAAAATATGCTATGTAGTTAGGCTTCTAAGAAAAGGTTAGTTTCAGAAAAATATAATAAAAAGGCCAAATTTTTTTTAATGTCTTTGTTAAAAAATAATTTAAAAGGTTCAATCTAAAGTAGTAGTTATGAAAAAATATAATGTGAACAAAAAAATTATAATAAGAAGGCTTGAAGAGAGGTTTTTTTTTAAGTAGCTTAATGTATTTTGTTGTTATCAGTTATAATATGAATATTTTTTATGCTAATTATAAGGATAATAACTATTATTTATGTTATTAATTCTTATTTAATTTCTTAAAATATTTTTTTCATCAAAAAATAATAACTTAAATAATCCATAGTTCTTTTAAAAATTTTAATATTTTATGTCAAAGAGTTTATTTTTAACATTTGTAACTGGCTCTAAATGGTTGGAGCCGACCCTGCTAATACTCCTACTTTAAAATTTATATTTAGGTCATATGGTAGTTCGTGATTTTCCTCCTGTTCCGAAATTTCATCAACTTTTTGAGGATATTTTTTCACTCTACATTTCTATTTCTATAAAGAAAAACCTGTATATGGGGAAAAAAATTACCCATTTATATAAAAATAAAAAAAAAAACCCAAATTTTAGGTCGAGAATTCAAAAGTGAAAGTTGAAAATCATAAAAGAAAAGGTATTGCTTTATTTATGTCTGGTCATACTAGATAATGTTAACTTTGAACTCCCAAAATAACAAAGACAAACTAAAGTGGCGTGGGATGTAGTTATACAAAAATATATATGAGACAAAATAACAATAATTTAAGTGCGGTATTTTTCATATAAATTATTACATTATATTTAGTGTGTTGTATAAGGGAAAATGAAAGAAGGTACCTCCACATTATTTTAGGGAGTATGACTTTAGGGAAATTTAAATTAAAATATAGACAGGACCCCACATTAATATCTATATTCATGCACACACACACGTATAGTATTTATTTAATTTCCTCAAGTGCTTAGGAACCTATGTTTCTGTGCCACTGCACAGGTGGACTAGAAACTTCGTTCTGCCAAGTTTCTTAACTTTGATAACAACATCTGTATATGGTCGTTGTTGACACGTTTTTTTGCTTTAAAAAATCGTTACCCTTCTCTTTATTTTTCTACCAAATTTTTATGTAGGATGGTGAATGTAGGATAGATGGACCAGCATAACATAATCAAAAGTGTATGACAATAGCATGATGAAATTTAAGAAGTAAAAAAAAACGTATTTATATTTTTTATTTTTTTTTCTAGTTGCTGCTGAATATCTGTAACAGTCTGATAAGTTTCAACCAAGCCATATAGAATGGGTTACGCCTAGGCCTAATAAATTTAACATCTAACGTACGCAATCAAACGAAGTTCCATGATTCATGGGCATAAAGGTCATGAAATAAACGGGGAAATAACCTCTTCACAATTAGAGGGATCTAGATTTGCATTGCTTTAATTTAACTTATGATGATTATGTGACTGACTGCATACAATTCATATCCTAATTAGTTATTAGAGGTATTTGAATTTTGTGGTGCACCTGCATGCTGACCATTAAATCTTAACTCAATGGTCAAATTTGTTGACATTTATTGACTATGTAATCTAAATTGTTAATTTTAAATAAACGATTGAGATTTTTTATAGTGTAAAACTGTGTGATTTTATTATAGGCAATCTTAAGTCTTGATTGAAGGCATTTTAGATTACAAATGGATCTCTCCGTAGTTTGTATTAATATTTTTTAGAACTAAGATTTAAAACTTTATGCTTAATTTGTGATTAGTACAAGTTCTATACTAGAAAAAAAATTAATATACTTAAATCACCAAAATTAAATAATTAGATATCCTTACTAATAGTTGATAGTAGAATACAATGAAGTCATTTTTAAGGAGCATGGATACTCTCTCCGGTGCAATATTTATAAAGATTGTTCGATATACATGTTGACTCTTTAATTGATGTTGACCACACACAATACTGAATTAATGGTTGTGATTTATATTTAAATCTAGAAAATTTACAATCGAGAGAATCTATTCTCCATTTTTATTTTTAGTGCTCCAGCTCTACCCTTATGTAGAGATGTGGTGTGGACGTGTCTTTATTTATCGCATTTTAGGAATGATATATGACACTTGGTACTTTCATATATTATGATGATGTGATGTGATATTTCACTTGTTGTCCCAAAAAACAGAGGCCTCATAAAGAGCAATGTTGCTACTAAAACAATAATTAATGTGTTCACATGCATTGCATTGTGACATGAGGATCTTGGCCAATGTTTCTAATCACTTTCACATTATTACTATTTACTATTAGTTTGTGGTCATAGCGTAGTTGTTAATCACAATATATAATAATTACAAAACAAATCTTAAAAAAAATTTAATATTTAGTAACAATATTTTTCTAGTGACAGATTTATGTTGAGAATTCCGACAACACGAGCCCCAATTTGTGTTTATAAGTAAGGATAATTCTTATTATATAAGTCGGTTTTGTAGGGTTGAGTTAGATCCGATTTTCAATTTTAAGATGATAACAGAGCCTCCTCCACAATCCGATAGAGGATGAGTTAGGCTCAACACTCAATTATAAGATGGTATAAGAGTCTCTTCTAGATCCGTTTGGCCACCTGCTATCAGGTTTCCGTTATCATGTCACTCACCGTTTATATCCACGCACTAAGCCTAATAATGTTGAACGTTAGAGGATGTGTTGAGAAGTTTTACATCGATTGCAAAATTAACTTATAACTTATTTTGCGATCAATTTAAAATTGGTCTACACAAATTGAAATATTTTGCTGTAGTTTTATATTTTTTATAAGTAGAAATGAAATTCGATACTATGTATTGCAAAATTGTAATAAGGGAAGTTGTAACTTGTGCAGGGACTAATTGTACTCACAATACAAGCAAGTGTGTCTTCACTTCAACCTCCACACTGTGACCCAACAATTTCATGTGAAGAAGTTAATGGTGCAAAAGCATTAATGTTATTTGGTGGATTATATCTAGTTGCTCTTGGAACTGGAGGAATTAAGGGATCATTGGCACCACATGGTGCTGAACAATTTGATGAGGACAGTGTTTCTGGAAGGAAACAAAGATCAACATTCTTCAACTACTACATCTTTTGTTTAGCATGTGGTGCTCTTATTGCTGTTACTTTTGTTGTTTGGATTGAAGATAATGTTGGATGGAAATGGGGTTTTGGAATCTCTACTATTAGTATATTTCTTTCTATTCCTGTGTTCTTGGCTGGTTCTACTAAGTATAGGAACAAGATACCTACTGGGAGTCCTCTTACAACCATTTTGAAGGTAACTATCTCATGGTCTACATTTATTTGGTATCTTCCTCCTACGACTAATGTTTTAAAAATCACACCGAACTAATAACTGGATCATCTAGCTGGTTAAAATTGGAACTGGCCAGCTAGTTCGTTGATTTTTTTTTTAATGGCAAATATATTATTAATAAAATATTTTTGAACGACTAGTTCGCTGATTTGATTTTGGTTATTTTGCAATATGGTTGAACTAGTTGTATTGTGATTGGTTCAATTAGTCTTTAATTTTTGCATTTTAAATTTTCATCGAGTTCAACCATATTTAAACTGATTGAATCATGGTCTGAATATTTCATTGGTTCGATCTCTACCCATTTTTAAAACGTTGAATTTAGTTGTTCTATTTGTAATAGTAGACTGTTTCAAATTATTTGTCGCGATAAAATATCAAGATGATATTATTATTTCACTATAATTCTTATTTATTAATACATTTAATTGACTTGTTCAAAAAAAAAAATTAATACATTGAATTGACGACGATGTTGACAAAATTACACTGAGACATTGTAGTTTTATCAAACTCACCGTGAATCCATTTCCAAACAAACACTATTCTACTCAATCATTTTTCAAGACATTTCATCTATAGTATAGAATACATTACCTTAATGATAATTTAAAATGAGTCATATTTGACTAATATACCCTCTGGTTTTTGAATAAGCAGGTTTTGGTAGCAGCAGCAATGAACAACTGCATATACAAAAACTCCAGCAGTGCTGTTGTGAACTTGACATCAAGCCCATCACATCCAAACTCAGTCAGAAAACAAGAAAACGAAGAATCATCATCGAAACGAATCAAGGAAATACAAACTCCAACAAATACACTAAGATTCCTCAACAGCGCAATTGAAAACGAAACAATAAAATGTTCCGTCCAAGAACTCGAAGATGTAAAAATAGTCTTAAAAATCCTCCCAATATTCGGCTGCACAATTGTCCTAAACTGTTGCCTAGCTCAACTATCAACATTCTCAGTCCAACAAGCCGCGACAATGAACACGAAACTTGGTTCATTAAAAGTACCACCAGCTTCATTACCAATTTTCCCAGTAGTCTTCATAATGATGTTAGCTCCAATTTATGACCACATTATAATACCCTTTGCAAGAAAATACACAAAATCAGAAATGGGAATAACTCATCTTCAAAGAATTGGAATTGGACTAGTCCTATCAATAATTGCAATGGCAGTGGCAGCACTTGTTGAAGTGAAAAGAAAAAGGGTAGCAACAGATTCAAATCTTTTAGATGATGCAACAAAACCAATTCCAATAACATTCTTTTGGATTGCTTTTCAGTATTTGTTTCTTGGTTCAGCTGATCTTTTCACTATGGCTGGTTTATTGGAATTTTTCTTCACAGAGGCACCAATTAAAATGAGATCTTGGGCTACATCACTTACTTGGGCTTCTTTGGCATTAGGATATTACTTAAGTTCAGTGATTATATCAATAGTTAATAGTGTTACTGGTAATTCCTCTCATAAACCTTGGCTATCTGGTTCTAACCTTAACCATTATCATTTAGAGAGGTTTTATTGGCTTATGTGTGTACTTACTGGGTTGAATTTTCTGCATTATCTGTTTTGGGCTATTAGATACAAGTATAGAGGAACCGGTAACTACTAGTGATGAGTGAAGATTAGGAATGTTGTTGATAAAGTTAAATTTTTCAAATGGCACTTCACAATAAGTACTTTTTTCTGACAAAATATAATAAGTACTTTTTACGTTGTCAAGTATTTTTTTGTTGTTGTAACCGTTAACACTTTACTGACGACCTATGGAGTATCCCCACACTGACAACATAACACTATAATTTCCGTTAGTGTTAGTGTGGGGACACCATGTCAACCCCTCAAGTCCTAGAGCAGCACTTCATTGACCAGAACTTTACGTTTAAGAGTGTTTGAGGGTAAAATGCTGAACTCGAGCTAATAGACTATTTGACAAAAAAAAAATACTTAATAATTATTAATTTGTTTTAAAATAAGTGTCAAACTTTTTCCAAATTAATATTATTGAGTAAATTTGGAGTATTCCTAAATTAATGTCATTTAAAGACCCTTACTTATATATAAAAAAAAATTGTTGGATATATTATCCCTTAGCCAAACTTATTTGGAATCAATTTTATACTCATTGACATTTTGTGGACTTATGCTTCGTAAACTCTATTGATGAATATCATGAGACATATTTGCAAGGACCAAAATCATATATAACCCTTAAATTTTATACACATTTCAAAAACATATACTCCCTCTATAACACCATGTAAGCAAAAATCACTATTTTAGGTTCATTACATAATTAAAATACTTGGTCTATAATATAGACCAAATACGTTCGTTATGCAATGAACTTTGAAAAATGATTTTTGCTTGTATAATATTACGGAGGGAGTATCATAACTCATAAATTTGAAAACTTAAGAACTAATATCAATAAAAGGTCTTAATTACTACCCTGAAAAATGGACAAATGTTTTTCTATCGCATTATTATAGTCATGCAATTATACATACATCTCATACATAATACAACAAAACTAAATTTTTTAAAAAATGGCACAGTTTATTGTCCTTTTGTATTTTATTAAAGTGTAATTAACTATATATATATATATATATATATATATATATATATATATATATATATATATATATATATATGAAATACATTCTGAAAAACTATTGAACTTTGTTTAAAAACAAAACTATTAAAATACATATAACCACATGTCGATACTTCACTCACATGCAAAGCTGCGTCAATTAATTTTATTGGCCACGAAGAAAATAATCTGCATTTGTATCAGAATACAATAAAATACACAAATAATGTTAAGAACAAATGGCCAACTCAACCTGTATTGATCACACAAACCTTGCTTATATAGCAAGTCATTACAATTGGGCCTATGAACATAACTATATTGGGCTTAAGCTAGTCAAGGCCCAATAACCACAAACAAACTATACAACAAACTCTCCCTAATTGAACAATCCTAAGAGTTCAATTAAAGAAACTTGACACACAAGCTATACAACATTCGCACAAAAAACTGAAATAAGCAAAGCAAAACTAAAATAACTCTGCAGCCAAGCAAAGCAATCTGCAGCATGATTTTTGACTCAGCAGCATCAAGCCTACATGTCTGATCAAGCATTCATTTCATCACCATTCCTATACCACTTCTCAATTTTAGAAAAGCATCCAACTTCAAAGGTTTAGTCATAATATCTGCCAACTGGTCTTGTGATTTGCAATGTTTGAGCTCAATTGTACCATCCTTTGTGAGATCTCTCAAGAAGTGAAATCTCACATCAATGTGTTTACAACGACCGTGCATGATGGGATTCTTAGATAGCTTGATGGAGGAGCTGTTATCACAGTAAATCTGAGTGCAAATCTTCTGATCTTTAAGCAAGTAGCTTAGTATACTTCTTAACCAAACAGCTTGGCAGGCACATGCAGCAGCTGCAACATATTCTGCCTCTGTGGTGGACAAGGTGACAATAGGTTGCTTCTTAGAAGACCAAGATATGGCTCCTGATCCAAGCATGAATACAAACCCTGTGGTGCTCTTTCTGTCATTCAAATCACCATCATAGTCTGAATCTGACCATCCAACCAGTTCAAAACCCTTCTCTGTGTCACACTTGTACATGATTCCATTTGTAAGTGTACCCTTCAAGTACCTCAATATTCTTTTGACTGCTGTAAGGTGCATGTTTGTAGGCCTTTCCATATATCTAGCTACCAGACACACTAAATAAGCCAAGTCAGACCTTGTAGCCAACAGGTACATTAGGCTCCCAACTATCTGCTTATACTCTCTTGCATCTGTAGTATCACTACCTTCATCTTTGTCAAGCTTACAACCAGGTACAATAGGGCTGCATACACTATTGCAATTTTCCATTCCAAACCTCCCTAAGATCTCAGCTGCATATTTTTGTTGACTGATGTATATGCCTTCATCAGACTGGATTACTTCTACTCCAAGGAAATACTTCATTTTTCCCAAATCAGTCATTGAAAATTCTTTTTGCATTGATGATTTAAACTCATTCATCAAAGACAAATCATTTCCAGTGTATATGAGATCATCAACCTACAGACTGACTATTAGGATCTTACCATTTGGCTTGTGTTTTATGAACAATGTATGTTCTGAGGGACATTTCTCAAATTCCTCAGAGTTGAAGTAGGCTTCAATTTTGATGTACTAGGCATTTGGTGCTTGTTTCAAGCCATACAATGCTTTCTTAAGTTTGTACACTTTGTTCTTTTCTTTCTGATAACCTGGTGGTTGTTCAATATAGATATCTTCACTTAATTCTCCATGTAAAAAAACACTTTTTACATCCAACTGAAACACTTTCCAACCTTCCCTTGCTGCTATAGCTAGTATTGATCTAATTGTGTCCCATCTTGCTACAGGAGCAAACACCTCATCATAGTCAATATCATGCTTCTGATTGTACCCTTTTGCTACCAGTCTTGCCTTATGTTTATCAATTTCTCCTTTTTCATTGTGTTTAGTCTTGAAAATTCATTTCACACCAATCACATTAGCTCCTTCAGGTAGACTAGTGAGCTCCCAGGTCTGATTCTTCTCTATAGAATTCATTTCTTGATTCATAGCTTCTATCCATACCTTAGACTTAACAGCTTCACTGAATGATGTTGGATCTTCAGTAGGTACATAAACTGCAAGATTGTGCAGCTGGTCAATCTGATCAAGCTCCTCTCATGTAACAAAATCATTCAAGCTCTGAGGTGGTCTCCTAGCTCTTGGAGGCAAATTCACTTCAGAATGGAAATCAATGCCATCACTTTCATCACTTGAAGTGTTCATATCAACTTTTGCTTGAACCTCATTGTCATTTGCAGGAGCTGATGTGTTACACTCTTCATCACTGAGAACATCATTGCCTGATTGGTTTCCCTTCTTGTCTGAGATCTTATTCCAATTCCAACCTTTATTCTCTTCAAATACAACATCTCTGCTGATGATTATTTTCTTCTTTTCAGGGTCTTAGAGCTTGTAAGCTTTTGACTCTTCACATAGTCCCAGAAGAACAAATTTCACACTTTTGCTATCTAGCTTGGTTCTTTGACTGTCAGGTATATGAACAAAAGCTATGCATCCAAAGACTCTGAAGTGATGCACAGAGGGTTTGACTCCACTCCAAGCCTCTTCTGGTGTGATGTCTTTGACAGATAGAGTAGGGCTTCTATTCATCACATAAGTTGCCCACTTCAAAGCTTCAGGCCAAAATGGTTTTGGTACACCTTTTCCAGCTAACATACTCCTTACCATATTCATCAAAGTCCTGTTTTTTCTTTCTGAAACACCATTCTGATGAGGTGTGTTTGCTGCAGTCAATTGTCTCTTGATTCCATGATTACTACAAAAATCATTAAAAGCATTTGAGGTATATTCACCACCCCTATCTGTTCTTGAATAGAACAACTAGACTCTTTTTCAACCATAGCCTTAAACTGTTTGTGAAATTCCTGGCACACAGTAGACAGGTGTTGATCAAAGTGTGTCAACACTTGTCCGTCACGTAGTAGACAGATGTTGACCAAGGTGCGTCAACACTTGTCTATACACAGAACACAAAACACAAAATAATAAAGACAGTAACGTAAATAACACACAAGAGTTGTTAACCCAGTTCAGCCAACCTGCCTACTCTTGGGGATACCAATCCAGGAATGAAGTTCATTATCAGCAGTATTACTTCGAAGCTAAACTCACCCGTTTACAACTCCTCACTTAATCACTACCCAATGACACTTCTACCTAGGAACTCCTAGATATGAGACTCCGTCCCAATTCCCACCTTAACAACACACTCAGCGTTGTTATCAACTCAACGATCACGAATGGTGGAGACACACTCCTATGAAACTAAGATTTACTCTTGCTTAAAAGCTTACGAGCAAATCACACATAACACTAGAACAATCTCCGTACTTCAAAGCTTAGGAGAAGTTCACAATTACAACTCAATAAAACACAGGTCCTAAGCTTGCATCAATGAGATACAAGAAAGGCTCACAATTAACACTCTAAAACCCTAAGAACACACGCTTTGTAAGAACACGGTTTTAGATGCTTGAAACCATATGCTTGCCTTCGTATTTATAGAAGTAGAACGACTTGGGCTTCAAGACAAAATTAGGGCTTCTAGAATTGCGGCAGCAGCTGATATATTTTTGAAAATAATAGTTCTATTTTTGAAACACAAAAATATATTTTCCAAAAATATAATTCCTTTAGAAAATATAACTAGGGTTTGGCTGCCTCCTGAAACACATTAAACATGTTTGCCTTCCTCTGTAAGAAACCTTGAAACAATTCTTCAATCAAATCTTCAAAAGATTGAGTAGAAAATAAAAACCGCTAGCTGACGCGCACAGTCAGACAGACAGGTGTTGTTCCAAAGTGTACCCACATTTGTCACAACACTTGGGGTAGGCACATATGTCTCAACACTTGGCTAAAAGATGTTTTTGCAAAATGTAGCCAACATACAAAAACCCAACAATCTCCCCTTTTGGCAAATTTTGGCTAAAACAATATTAGACCAGTATATAGAGAGATACAGTATTACCTTTCCTTCGAGTCAACATGATCACACAACTAGGAAAGAAAGTAACACATAATAAAACTACTTCCAAGAGAGGTAAGTAGCATCAAAGGCAATGCAACAGCGGAATAAAACACAACTAGCCTCATGGAACAACACAAGGGAGAAATAAACTCCCATAGTAGATGCAAAGAGATAGGAGAAATAAACTCCTAATAGTTTTTAAAGCGCATCCATTCATCATAAGAACATCAGGGAAAAATAAATTCTCATAAACATCTGAGAAAAATAAATTCTCAGTCACAGTGGATAGTGGATTCATTAGTCAGGTGCCATAACACTTGGCACAACACTTGTCATCAAACACATTCAGGCGATCAAGAGATAATATCACTCACACTCCCCCTGAATTCATGCATACGAACATCAGATAGAGAAAGAATATTCACTACTCCCCCTCAACACATGCATATAACTCACACTCCCCCTCAATACGAGCATACGAACATTAACACAGAAACAGTCACCAGATGTAAGAACATTTGTCCACACACTTGTCACACACACACACTACTCCCCCTTTTTAGCCATAATTTTGACAAACACCATGCATATCAAAACATAGAGTAGCAGACAAGAGAAATATCAGAGTGCACATATTACAGACCATAATGCACACACAGGTGCTAGAAATCCAGGGCAAGGCCCACAAAATATACGGAGATTATAAGTCATAAGGCATAAACCTATATTATCTTTAGCACATCAACCACTTTGTGCACATAACTACTACAACCGAAGATAACACAATGGGATACATACCTCATCATATATAAATCAGTAGTGGAGGAACCATATCATATCCACCACATCAGACATTTCCCCCTTGTTTGCACATCATGAAAGAGACATCATCTAAGAAGAAACACTTACATGTCATATTTCTTCCTATCAGGTGACATAATGTCCAGGACATCTAGCTCAGAGTTACACACGCACAGATGAAGATTAACCAGTTTCAACTTCAAGAGGCATATACCAAATCCATCTTCAACAATCACATAAGAACTTCAAACCAGAAGTTTCAGGAACAGGTCTGAAACAGTCACATATACTTGTAGTAATCACCTCTGAATATCACATATATGAGCACCCAATATCAGAAACACATTCAGAACATAAGAATTTTCATCTGCTTCCTAGTGAGAGTACCAACCATTGGCTGAGCAGATGTACCTACACATGGTACAACATTTGTCTCTAGTGTCATAGATGTATCAACATCTGACACAACATCCGTCTTAGGGACGAGTTCCACGAGTGAATCAGCAACAACTCACTTGTGGTTTTAGTGGAAGCACCAACATCATAATTAACAATAGCAGGGGGACACAAGAGAATCAACCATCAGTAGTTGATCAACTTTCAATACCAAAGAACAATAATCCTTTGCTCCCAAGAATAATAACTCCTCCTTGCTTGAAACAACTAAAATGCTCATCCTAGGTGATTTGGATGACGCTCCAAAGTACAGATAACAATTAACCATTGAACATAAGTTGAAACAGCTCCAATGTTCATAATCCCTTGAAGTGCTTTTTACTACAACAGAACAAGAGTTTCATCTTCTCATAGACTTGATAATATCAAGTTAGAGTAAACAACCTTCATCCTGTTTCATAGAAATACCACCATTCATATGGAGAAAAATAAATTCTCGATATAAAGGTGTCAAGACATTGAGTCTGACATGTCTTCAAGGTCTTCCAGCTTCGGATTAAGGACTCCCCCTTAATAACTGCATAATCTGCTGGTCCGATGTTCCAACATTTGGGAGGACATCAGTTCTCTTTTCAAGGAACACACTAGGAGATCTTTTATCAAAGCCACCAGAGGTTGGCTTTTAGGTCTGAAAAGAATAAATTGTTGATAACATTCTACAGATCTCTCTTCAACAAACTCATATATGATTGCCTTTTTGAGTGGACTTGAGATCACCCTCAAGTATCTTTGGCATCTCTAACAAGTTAGTTGGACCTCTCATCGAGTATCACCACAACAAGGGATACATTTTCAAAGAACAACATAGTTTTGCATACTTAGCACCCAAAACCACCATGAGTTTTCCATCAGATATATATGCAGCGGAATTCAAACTAGAAAACTCATCAACAAACTTCAGGCACAACATAATGACCTTTGCACACACTCCACATTCTAGGTGCAACAGGTTAATATAGGTTTGAAAATAAATCAAACCATACAACAAATCATCACCAAAGCTACACGCCTGAATAATAATGGATAGGTCTATTACACACCCTGTCATGAAGAGTCCATCCTCCACTTCTAGGGACCATTCAACCAATATGAACTTCTTCAAGTTCAAACAAATTTTCTCATTAGATGGGGAATTAACATCAGTGTGTTCGTCAGACACTTCTTCCTTATTATCAGTCATCACCTGACCATTTTCATTTCCAGGAACAGTTACATGTTGATGTAGGAGGATTTCTTTAGTAATTTATTATTTTAGATAGATTTAGTTTTATTATATTTTAGGTAGATTTCTTATTTTTATATTTCACCTAGATTAGTTATTTTTATATTTTAGGTAGATTTGTTATTTTTATTTAGTTATGTTTGTTATTTTCTTTTACAATCTTTTAGGAGATTTAGTATTTTTATTTTTCACTACTATTTAAGCTAAACTATTGTAGCCTTGAAAGCAACTTTTTGATTTAATAAAATATAGAGTTTTCTCTTAAATTTGGTGGATTCCAAATTATTCCTTCTGGTGGATTCCGGAAGTCTAGTGGATTCTAGATTAGTTACTCTTTCGGTGGACTCCGAAACCCTATTTTGACAAGTTTGTGTTTGCGGCTTGTCTTTATCCATTAGGTTTAGCGTTTTGCTAACCTTCACGCTTCCGTTCTGCGTCAGTTGGCATCAGAGCAGGTTTCCCCTGTTCTTTCGTGAAGTGATCAGATGGGAGATCAACCGGTGACGAAAACAGAGTTTGATGGTGCCATAGCGGGTTTAACCGGGGCCATCACCGCTCTGACAACACAGATGACGACGTTATCCAACAACGTTAACAACAACAGAATCAATCCGAATAGGGGAGGAGAACGAATTCCGGTTATTAGGGTTCGTAATAACAACCAAACTATTGTTACCTACATAAAATCAGAACATACGCGTGGTGAATCTGATTTGGAATACTATGAGCGTAGATACTACAAAAGGTTGAAGGATGATTACTACACGTTTAAAATCTCTGATTCGACATATCGTTGTCCGTTTTGTTGCAACAAAGATTACTCCTTGTCCGACCTTTTGAGACATGCTTACAGGATGTCAGGTAACTTGCGTAAGACGATTAAAGATATTGCTAAACATTCTGTTTTGATAACGTATATTAATTGGTATGTTAAGGTTAAATTCGATGAAGCATGGAGCCTCATCAATAATTCCAACAACAACAATCATGCCAACAATTTTCAACTACGTCACATAGCTAATGAAACCCTAGATGATAACCAACCATCTCATCCCGAGAAACTTGACGATTCTGCTGATAAATCCAAACCGAAAGAAACTGAAGTAGTTGTTGAACCAGATGTTTCAGTTGAAGATGAAGAATCCAAAGATGAAAATAAAGAGGCCGATGAAGTCGAGCAAGTTCACGATGTTATTAGAGATTCCCAACACGATGAAGTCGTGGATTTTGAAATCGATAACACCAAATCAGCTATGGTTTCAAACGTCATCAATCCCAATGTGCAATCTGCTCCTTTAATCTGTGTCCAAACAGAGGCGACGCCAGTCACAGATTGCATAGTACCAGCGTCTAAATATCACAATGAATCAATGGTTGCGTTTGAAAGGATCATGGATGCAGCAACCGAGACTCAAATAAGTGAGAATGAGCCACTTGAAGTTGATACTTGGAGTTCTCAAACTTCCCTCATTCAGCACCATTATTATTACCTAATTAGTGAACTTGATGTTAGTGACACTAACTCATACATGTTAACTAAGGTGGGTCAAACATCCTTCTGTGATAAATTTCCAACTTTGTATGCCATCTTTGAGGAATGGGACCCCGGTGGTAATTTGGATGTGTTGGCACAAGATGGGTCCTCTCACTTCACTCAATGGGATCCAGGAGGGTGGTCTCTTGTTCATTGGAGGAATCAACTTGCAAGGGAAGCTCCTTATCAAGATGAGAACTCGGGGTCGAGTTCTTTTGAGGTAGAGGAGACTGATGTAGGAGGATTTCTTTAGTAATTTATTATTTTAGATAGATTTAGTTTTATTATATTTTAGGTAGATTTCTTATTTTTATATTTCACCTAGATTAGTTATTTTTATATTTTAGGTAGATTTGTTATTTTTATTTAGTTATGTTTGTTATTTTCTTTTACAATCTTTTAGGAGATTTAGTATTTTTATTTTTCACTACTATTTAAGCTAAACTATTGTAGCCTTGAAGGCAACTTTTTGATTTAATAAAATATAGAGTTTTCTCTTAAATTTGGTGGATTCCAAATTATTCCTTCTGGTGGATTCCGGAAGTCTAGTGGATTCTAGATTAGTTACTCTTTCGGTGGACTCCGAAACCCTATTTTGACAAGTTTGTGTTTGCGGCTTGTCTTTCTCCATTAGGTTTAGCGTTTTGCTAACCTTCACGCTTCCGTTCTGCGTCACATGTTCGGGGATTTCAGGAACAGTTTCATCCTGTTTATTCTCTCCGGCCAAAGATGTGTCAACATCTTGCACAACATTAGTCTCAAGAACGATTTTCTTGAGCCAATCAATCACATAGTCAATCATGACTTTACCAGAAGCACCATCATTAACATTAACTTTAGAAGAAGAATTCATATCACATTTCCCTTGATTAGCGTGCACCATATAATGGAGAGTGGAAAAACAGGTGGTTGCACGCGTTACATGCAGTAACTGCTACAATTCTTTAAATAGGCAAGTGAAGGTGTGAAAACACAAGAAGGGGGGGGGGGGGGGTTGAATTGTGTTTTAGCCAAGTTAAAACTTTTTCAAGTTCTTAACTCAACTACGTTAGCAGCGGATAAATAACACAAATAAAAGCAAGATAGAGAGAGAGAAATCACACAAGCAATTTATACTGGTTCCTCTCACAAAACGAGAGTAGTCCAGTCCCCTTGCACTTCCAAGGGAGTTCACTATAATCACACAAGATTACACCTGCTCAAGCACACAAGCAAGAGACTTCTCAACAATGCTCAAGCACACAAGCTTAAGACTTCACACTTAAGCACACAAGCTTAAGTTTCCTCAAGTAATAGTAAAGTATATAAAAATATACAAGTGCTCTTAGATGAACCTAAAGAGAGCAAATACAAATAGTACAGAGTATTTGACTAAAGTGCAAAAACACTTGATGAAAGGTTCAGAGCTTGTATACACAGAGGTCAGAGTTTGTTCAGCGCACGTTCAATCCTTGATTAATTGTCTATATGTTGCAGCTGATCCTTCTAGTATATATAGTACCGGAAAAGAGTCGTTGCAAAAAGAACCGTTGGAGTTGATAATCTTTTGTCTTCAAGCAGTCTGTCTTGATGCAGTTTGGTTGTATCCAAAACTAAGAAAGAGTTTCAGGTACTTTGACTACAGCAGAGAAGACTTTCCTTATTCAGCTAACAAAACTGAAGACCCACGTTCTCAAGTTAGAACAGACAAACAGAGGGTAGCTGAACTGATCAGGCTTGAAAGGTCCTTTTCTTCATTGGTAGAAGAGTTGACTTGCAAAGAGAATCTTCACAGATATCAAAATGATCTTCAGAGGTTGATGACGCTTTAGTCACTCAAGAAGTTCTGAAGACTTCATCCTCTGAAGGTTGTAACTTCTGAAGTCCAACATCTTCTGAGCGCTTGTGAACTTCTGAATTCACATCCTCTGAACTTCACTCAGAGCTTATATGATGCTTATATCTGCGCACTTAAAATAAATTTTTAGTCCTTCCAATTGTTAATTAATACTTTGTTATCATCAAAACCTTTATAGATTTAGGGGCAAACATTTTTAAATCAATTTTGTTCCAACAATCTCCCCCTTTTTGATGATGACAAACATCAGTATTAATTGACAATTGTTGTTAAATTGACTTATCATGTTTCTCTTAGGTTTATGAGGTTTGCAAGCTCCCCCTAAGATTGATACTCCATAAAGTCTGAACTTTATGTTTTATTCATGATATTTTAATTTAGTATAAGATTAAGATGGTTTGAAATAAAACAAATTTCATATCTTTCTTCAGAGTGAGAGGTTTGCAAGCTCTCCCCCTAAGTCTCATAAGGCTAAGTTAAAATTGCACTCTTAACGCATCCTTACTTATGAAATTTATTTTAGTTTCAACTAACTTAGTCTCCGTATTGAACTACGTGAAACAACTTAAAAGTAACAACTAACAACTTTTAACATAACGGATAAAAGCGAGATAAAAGTGTGGTTTCAGTTTTGAACTTATCACTTATCAATTAATGCGTAACTACTCCCCCTTTTGTCATTATCAAAAAGTAAAACAAAGTTATATAACCAAGACAGTCAAAGAAGAAGAGTGGTTGTTACAAAGGTGAATTAATTTCAAAAACGAAAACCAACGCGCTCAAAGGTTTATAAAAAGGTGAACGAGTTAACATGCCTGCTTCACGTAAAAACAAGAATAAACAAGTGAAGCAAGAGAGATTGGGAATAATGAAAAGATTTAGTTTACGCATCGCAGAGTTTAAGAGAAAGAAAGAAGACGAAAAACGCGAAGAAGATGAGAAGAATAAAGAAGAAAACAAGAAACCACAAGATGCTGAGATAATAATCATCTCATCAGATTCTGAAGCTGAAGAGAATGAAGATGATGCTGACTATGTTGAGTTCTTGGCTGGCTATGTTCCAGAAGAAGAACAGGAAGAAGAAGAAGAAGAGCAAAACCCAGATCCCATAGAAATTTCATCAGATGATGCTGAGGAGAAATCAGAGATTTCTTCTGAGTTTTATCCATCTGATTAGGATTAGGTTGTCTTTTTCTTTTTACCAATGTACTCAACATTGTTAGAGCATTAATAAAAAAAATTTCGTTTTAAAAGGCATCTTGTGTTCTTATGTTCTTATTTATCAAGAAAATATAAATATCGAGTGAACATGAAAGAAGTAATCAAGCAAAACATAAACAAAACAACTTGAAATAGATAAACCAGAAAAAGTGTTCAGAAGATAAACAAGAAAATAAAAAGAAAGCTTAAAACAAGTGCATAGAATCCTAGGGTTTCTTAAGGAAGGCTAAGAGCTGGTCGAATTTGTCATTCAGAGATCCCACGTTGGAAACAAGACCATCCACTTTGGATTCCAAGTTGAGGTGAGCTGTCCTTTGCCTTTCCAAACCTTCTTGCTGCTCCCTCAGAGCTTCTTGAAAGATCTGCAACTGATCAGCCATCACAGGAGCTTGATCTTGAACCAAAGGTGCTTGTTCTTCAACCAAAGGTGCCTTGCCTTTATCAGAGGGTTCACCTTCCTCTGGGTAATCAATCATCAGGACATCATCCTGGTTCAGCACATTCAGTACATCCTCTTCTGTGGCATCCTCATTATGTAGCTCATTTGCCAACTCGGCAACTCTAGCAGCAGCTTCTTCCAGACGTTCATTCTCAATCCGTTGATCCTCAAGACGTTGCAAAATAGTAGAATCAACCCAGCAATCCTTGAATGCAGACAGACGCCTCACAGCAGCAGATATAGCGGCAAGCTTAGCACGCTCATGTTCTTCATGATTGAACGGCGTTAACCTCTTTAACTCAGCCCTAGCCAAACTGTCCCTCATGAAGCTTATCACATCCAGATCCCTCTTACCAACAACAGCCTTAATTTCTTCAGCAGCATCATCCAAAGCATTGCAAATCCTTGCCTTAATGCTTGACACTTCTAGGTCCACATCAGAAGGACAAACTAAGAACCTGTCCTTTATCTTAGATAATCTACGTAAGTCATTGTTGGTGTTTTATGTTGGCCTCATTTTGCTAAAACAAATATTCAAGTTAGATGTTGAACTGAATGTTTCACCATCAGATATAAGCAAGATGTTGGATAGAATGCTTCAACATTGGATACAACATTCAGTGCTTCAACATTGGATACCACATCCAGTGCGCTCTGTTTTCGCGAATGATATATTTTTGCGTGAGATCTTTGAAAGATTTGATTGAAGAATTAATCCACGCCTTTTAATTTGTGTGCCAACACACAGGTGGTTCCAGAATCTTCAGAAGGCGGTTTGTGTCATAAAATATTAAGAAATAAAAGATTTGATTTTAAAATATATTTTGTGAAGATTGTTGCAAAAAATATAAAAGATTTATTTCAAATAAATCTTTATGGTTCAAGGAGATTATTATTGAAAATATATTCAAGGAGATTGTTACTGAAAATATATTTATGGACAATAAATATATTTATGGAAGGAATAAATATTTGGTGAAAATATATTTGTGGAAAATATATTTTTCTTCTAGAAGACTTCTTGGATCTGAATTATTGTGCAGCCTGTTTACTCATCAAAGCCCATGCTGCTTATGCTATTAAAGAAAGGAGCTAACCCTAATTTACTACCGAAGCCATTGTTCATCAAGATGTAGTCTTTAGGGTTTCGTGTCATGTAGCCACTCTCTAGGAGAGTTGGTGTAAGTGAACCACTCGGGTTGTGAGATGGTCACTATGTCTTCACTCAGAAACCTTTAGGTAATGAGTAGAGTATTGTAATATCTCCGGAGCTTCTAAGCAAGGAGATAGTGTGTGAACCATTCCTAAGCTTTGAAGTATGGAATTGGTGAATGTTTAAGAAGTGTGTCTTCATCTGCAAGTTGTTATGTGTACGATCACAGTGGCTGTGATTAAGAGGAGTTGAGCGGAGGTTCTCATACCTAGGTGTGACTTAGGTAGAATATAGCACGGGTGGTGATTAGGTGATAAGTTGTAAACGGGCGAGTTTAGCTTTGAACTAATACTATCATAGTGGATTCACTCCTGGATTGGTATCCCCCAGATTAGGTGACGTTGCACCGAACTGGGTTAACAAATAACTTGTGTTTTACATTCTGCACTTTATTATTAACTTGTTTGTACTGGTACGAGATGCTTAAGCATCGCGTTCAACATCAGTATACTATCGCTCCTGACAAATGTTGGAGCATCGTGTAGAACATCTACTGTTTACGTTTTTTAGTATCTGTTGTTAATGTTATATGCCTTGCCATATTATTCATGACAGACCAGATGTTTCGCCATCCTATACAACATCTGGTTCTGCTATACCAGAATTTCAATTGGTATCAGAGCAGGCATCCTGTTCTGTTTTCTGGATGAGATCCAAGGAAAGATACTTTCTGGTTATGGGCAAGAAAGGAATACTGAAAAAAAATTGTTTCAACTTGGAGAAGTTCATATTGATTGAATGGTCCCTAGAAGTGGAGGATGGACTATTCATGACAGGGTGTGTAGTAGACCTGTCTATTGGTGTTCAGGCGTATAGATTTGGTAATGAGTTGTTACATGGTTTGATTTATTTTCAAACTGGTGTTGATAGAGGATTTCTTTGTGTGCTCCTTTAGAAGGGAAGTGATGCCTTACTAGATGTTGGAACATCGGATGAGCAGATTTTGTAGAATCTTGTTGGATGATAGTAGGGCATGGCAGATGCTTGGGTGCTGAACAAATGTGTATTGGTTCCATATGTTTCTAACCTTCTCCTGATCTGGAAGATGAAGCATCTGTGTCTGAGATATTTTCTACGCTAGAAACATGTCTTAGATAAGCATGTTGGTCAGGACACGATCAACACATGGTTGACCTCTTGGGTTAGTTTATTTCTGATCCAAGTAAGTGGTAGTTGTATTTGTGTGCAGTATTGATGTGCTATATGATGTTATCTTATCTGATGAGTAGCTGTGCAGTTGTGGTATGATGTGCTATATGATGTTCTAACCATGCATGTTATTATGTTCTGGTGATAATATCTATAGTTGTATGAATGCATGATTAAGCAAGGAGGAGTCATTACTTTTGGGACCAAATGATTGTGGTTCCCTAGTATCTATATGGGAAGTTCCCCTTTGACTTGTGGTCTAGTTATGTGGTGTCCTCACATAATGGAACAGTTATGTTGCAAGGATTGAATGTGATTCTTGTGTATTGGGAGAAGCAGATTTAGTTTGATAAGGTGACTTATGGTGAATAATGACAAGTTATTGCCATTGTTTTTTGAAGACTGTTCCAGATACTTGTTATAGGGAATCTCCTCTATAAGTGCAGAAGAATGGCATCCAACATCTCAAAGTCATACAAAAAGTCTGAACATTAGAAGAAATTTCTTGAGATGTATAATATGCAGGTCCCTGCATGTGTGGATGATTTAGTATTGAAGGATGATCAACTATTGATGGTTGATCCTCTTGTGTCCCCTTGCAAGAGTTATGGACTATTATGGTATCTCCAGACCATAGTTCAGGGTGAAACTCATGGGTTGAGATTGATGTTTGAATTGATGCTGAAGCATTATCTCAAGGATCTGCCTCTTCAGCCAAGGATGTGGGTTCTACTCAAGGTGGAGTACAAGGTCAAGCCACTGACCTAATCTGAATAATTTGTGGCAAGCTGTCATGACTGAGTGTCACTTGTTGGTGCCAGATATATGTAGAAGAAGGATGTCAAATCTAATGTCCTACCTTGTATGAGAAGGTAATCCTATCTGTCAAATGATAATTACTTTGATGGGAGCTGAGTGTTTGTATATCCTCTGTTGATGTTGTGCATAAGACTGATGGTGAATACTTTGACGAGAGACTGCGTATTTGTTTATGGAGTAGTACTGTTTGTCTGATGTGGCTCAATGCTCTAATATATGTTGAAGCATCGTCTTACCTGAGAATTTATTTTTCTCAACCTTGAGGGAATTTATTTTTTCCATTGATTCTTTTATGAGAGTTCATTTCTCTCTATTGTATTCAGGTGTTTTTTAAAAACCAGTATGATCTGCACTGGTGGTACTCTGTTATGAACTCCTTGAAGGATGTTTATGCACAATGAGTCCTTTGAATGATGATTTACGAACCAACGTAACCGGGTTCTGAAATCAAAGGCTGATGACCCAAATGATGTTGAAACATCATAATTATTGATGGGTGTTTTTGTGGAAGGTGCTTGGGATTGTGCATGGGAGTGCTCAAGCAGTATGGTTAGAAGAGGCACTTCTGACTATGTGAATCAGAATGTGGAGGTTCTGATCTTGTTTTAATAGTATGTTCTGGCTATGCATGACATCTTGCCTATTCAAAAGGTCATGATACAAAATGTGGTTCTACAAGGACAATGATCAGATGTGTCCTTAATAATTGAAGGAGTCAGAGTGCTTGGATGTATTCTCAAGGAGTGAGAA
Organism: Trifolium pratense; assembly: GCF_020283565.1. Classification (NCBI taxonomy): domain Eukaryota; kingdom Viridiplantae; phylum Streptophyta; class Magnoliopsida; order Fabales; family Fabaceae; genus Trifolium; species Trifolium pratense. The sequence goes on along the minus strand of NC_060065.1, from coordinate 13,078,219 downwards.
TATCTGACTCAGGATTGACTCTACTAAGGGAGTTAATGTTGCTCTCCAACATGAAAGGATGAAGTTTTTTTCGCATGTTTTCATCTAGTACTCAAAGTTTCATCTTCTGATGGAGCATTGGTTTTCCATGACGGGGAGAGTCATGTGTTTATCTGTGAACTGTTGCTACAATGATACATATATTATCCAGAGTGTTGTTCAAGCTTGTGGAGATCTTATGCCTCATAAGAGGATATGATGTCAGATAACATGTTGTGACATTATGAAATTATTGGTGATCTTAACAAGGAATGGTTGATTCTAGCCATGTAAAGCTGGATAATTATATCAGTTATTTCTCAAGTGGTTAAGTGGTTGAGTTTGAGAGAATTTATTTTTCTCTAAGATTTTTGGAAGGACTCTCCAAGAGTCTTGGTTGTTGATTAGATTGTGTTTGGAGGAATGTCGAACCAGATGGTCCAACATTGTTCAACAGATGCATTCTGAGGTTGAGATGAAGTATGTTAATGATAATTGTGACTATGATATTTTTTTCTCTCATGGTATAAATTCTATACTAGTGGGGTATTGTGTTGCTGATTGGACAAGAAGTGATGATGATAGAGAAAATACTTATGGATGTTGTTTCTTTCTGGGGAATAATATGATTTCCTGGTTTATCAAGAAGAAAAATAGTATATCCTTGTCTACTGTAGAGGCTGAGTACATAGCAGCTGGGAGTAGTTGTTCACAACTCTTGTGGATGAAGCAGGTGCTGAAAGAATACAATGTTGAACACAATGTTGCATCATCTAGGAAACCTGTTTCTAAATCTATTATCCAGTTGTTGGTTCTGACACTCTGTCATCCCCACTAAAGTTGTGGTTGTGTCCCCCAAAGAAACCTACCTGAGTCTGATGTCCTATCGGATGTTGAACCATTCTGGTCCAACCCGTTAGTGTTGTTGAAATCTGTTCTGTGATTCCCCAAACCGAGGCCGATATGGTTCTGAGAGTCCTCAACTTGATGAGGCTGAAGATCAACCTGATGGTGGTTTGGAGCATTGAAGTTTTGAATGTGGTGGAAGAAATTGATCGTGATGATCTTCCACTTGACCAAGCTGTTGCTCAAAGTGTGACTGAAAGAGAACTGGTCATGCTATGACTATTTGTGTGGATGTGCATTCTGTTGAGAAGTACTATATATGATTAGATGTGGTGTGATCAGATGTGATAATGCTCAGATATGTGATGTTCAAAAAGGTGATTATTACTACTATATCTGACTGTTTCGAATTCGTTACCAAAACCTCTCGCTTGATGATCTATTGTGATGACAATATATCTATTGAAGGTGGTTTTAGTATGTGCTTCTTGAGGCTGAAACTGGTTTATATTCATATGTGTGTGTGACTCTGAGCCTGATGTTGAGGAGGATGTGCTAAACATCATGTCACCTGATAGGAAGAAAGTTGACATGTCACTATCTCTTATGCTCTCTTAGATAATGTCTCTTTCATTTTGAAGAAAGTGTTCAGAAGTGAAAGTCCGTGTTCTAACAAAGATAAGTTCTATGAGAAGCTGAATTTTGGAACAATGTTCTCTTAGGCCCTTGTCATATTGTGTGTAGTAGTACTACTCCTTGCAGTAGTAGTATATGGTTCTCATATCAGGTTGTGTTGATGTTATGGTTCTTCCTGTTATGGGCTGATTTGTTATGTCTATGTTTGAAGGGGAGTAAATTTTGCTTTCTACTCTGTGTTGTGTGCATGCAAGGATTTCAAAAAGCATTTAAACTTGTGGCATAGGGCATGATCATAATCTTATAACCATAGAAGTATGGATGATTCTTCATGCTTAGTCATAGTCATAGAAATATGGATGACTTTTATGCTTAGGTCACATTCATAGCAATATGGGTTACTTAGTTAGTTATAGTCATAGAAATATGGGTAACTAGTACATGCTTAATTATGAATACACACATGTGTGTCTAAAGCAACCATTAAGCCTTAATCACTCTGATTGAATGCTTCCGCTATTACAAGGCTATGGGTTATATGGATGAAGACACAAGAATTTGGTAAAGATCAATAGAATTGTGTGAAGTCATAGTGTGCAAAGAAAGGGAAAATGTCTATTTTATGCGTGTTGACTATGATGGTTGATGTGGTGGTTATGATATGTTTCCTCCACTGTTGATGAGGTATGTATCTCATAGTGTTACCTTCGGTTGTAGTAGCTTTGTGCACTATGTGATTGATGTGATGAAGATAGTATAGGTTTGTGCCTTCTGACTTATGATTTTCATGCTATATTGCTGGAGTTTGGTTATGGTATTGTGGATGAAAGCTCACATGTTCTCTTTCCACTCTTCTGTTCTCATGACATGTGTGAGCTAGGACCTGGATAATTTGAAGCACCTTGTGTGCATATGGTCTGTGAAAATCTGCACCCTCTATTATGGTATTCTATACTATGTTTCTGGATATTTCTACTATTATACTCTTTAATTAATGCATGAAGACCCTATTTTGTCTAAACTTCTGACTAAAAAGGGAAGTAGTTTGGTCGTTGGTAGGTATGATATATTGCGCTGCTAATGTCTGATGTGCTAACTGATGTTGAAACATATGCATGCCCTTCTGCTAGTCTGTGTAGTGGTTGGATGTGTTCTGCTATATGGATGCGTTCTACTATATGATGTGGTGCCAGATGCTTAGACATCTGCTAATCTGTGTAGTGTAGTATTGAATCTGTGCTGTTGTATGCTTATATGCTTATATGGATGATAAAATTGAGGGGGAGTAAGAATTGTTTTTTTTATTATCATTCTGATAAGCATGTGTCGATGTATTCAGGGGAAGTGATATTAATTTCTCTGATTCTGATATTGAGGGGGAGTAGCATAATGAAGTAAACAGTTACTATTTTGTTGTGTAATGCTCTGTTTGATTGCTCTGGCTGATTCTGTACTTGAGTGTGACGCTATGTACCGACAGATGTTGAAACATCCTGGTTGCCCGAGAATTTATTTTTCTCAGTTATGTTGGAATTTACTTTCCCAACTGCTACTCTGTGGTTTGCTTAATGCGTGGTTATTTGTCAGAATTTGTGGCTTAAAAGGGGGAGTGGTGATCTGTGATGTGTTCTGTGTACATGATGTGTTGACGGATGCTCTAACATCTGGTGTGACATGGTAGTAGTATGTAATGTATAGTATCTGATGTATGTGCTCTGCATATGTTCTGAATGTGCTCTACAAGTATGGTATGTGATCTGTTACGCTCTGATACTCTGCATTATGGATTTCTGTGATGTTCATAACTATTGCTCTTAATGCATGAAGTTTCTGTTTGGCATATTTTGTGTCTAAAAAGGGGGAGAGCATTGTGCCTGATGAATCTGTGAAGAGTAGTACAGTGATGTAGTGCTCTGCTTGTATGCGCTTAATGTATGCGCTTAATGTATGTCTGGGTGTTGTGATGACCTACCAAATGTTGAAACATCCGAATGATGTGAGAAATTATCTTTCTATTTGAAGGAGTTTATTTCTCCTTGTGGGGTTCTACTGTGAGAGTTTATATCTCTCTGCTGAAGTATTATGTGAAGCCAGGTGTGTTCGTATTCCACTGTTACATACCTCTGGTGTTTATGGAATATATGTGTTTGTATCTCTCTGGAATGGTTAAACGGTCTAAGATTGTTTTAGCCAAAAATTTGCCAAAGGGGGAGATTGTTGGTGTTTTATGTTGGCCTCATTTTGCTAAAACAAATATTCAAGTTAGATGTTGAACTGAATGTTTCACCATCAGATATAAGCAAGATGTTGGATAGAATGCTTCAACATTGGATACAACATTCAGTGCTTCAACATTGGATACCACATCCAGTGCGCTCTGTTTTCGCGAATGATATATTTTTGCGTGAGATCTTTGAAAGATTTGATTGAAGAATTAATCCACGCCTTTTAATTTGTGTGCCAACACACAGGTGGTTCCAGAATCTTCAGAAGGCGGTTTGTGTCATAAAATATTAAGAAATAAAAGATTTGATTTTAAAATATATTTTGTGAAGATTGTTGCAAAAAATATAAAAGATTTATTTCAAATAAATCTTTATGGTTCAAGGAGATTATTATTGAAAATATATTCAAGGAGATTGTTACTGAAAATATATTTATGGACAATAAATATATTTATGGAAGGAATAAATATTTGGTGAAAATATATTTGTGGAAAATATATTTTTCTTCTAGAAGACTTCTTGGATCTGAATTATTGTGCAGCCTGTTTACTCATCAAAGCCCATGCTGCTTATGCTATTAAAGAAAGGAGCTAACCCTAATTTACTACCGAAGCCATTGTTCATCAAGATGTAGTCTTTAGGGTTTCGTGTCATGTAGCCACTCTCTAGGAGAGTTGGTGTAAGTGAACCACTCGGGTTGTGAGATGGTCACTATGTCTTCACTCAGAAACCTTTAGGTAATGAGTAGAGTATTGTAATATCTCCGGAGCTTCTAAGCAAGGAGATAGTGTGTGAACCATTCCTAAGCTTTGAAGTATGGAATTGGTGAATGTTTAAGAAGTGTGTCTTCATCTGCAAGTTGTTATGTGTACGATCACAGTGGCTGTGATTAAGAGGAGTTGAGCGGAGGTTCTCATACCTAGGTGTGACTTAGGTAGAATATAGCACGGGTGGTGATTAGGTGATAAGTTGTAAACGGGCGAGTTTAGCTTTGAACTAATACTATCATAGTGGATTCACTCCTGGATTGGTATCCCCCAGATTAGGTGACGTTGCACCGAACTGGGTTAACAAATAACTTGTGTTTTACATTCTGCACTTTATTATTAACTTGTTTGTACTGGTACGAGATGCTTAAGCATCGCGTTCAACATCAGTATACTATCGCTCCTGACAAATGTTGGAGCATTGTGTAGAACATCTACTGTTTACGTTTTTCAGTATCTGTTGTTAATGTTATATGCCTTGCCATATTATTCATGACAGACCAGATGTTTCGCCATCCTATACAACATCTGATTCTGCTATACCAGAATTTCAGTCATCATGAAACTGAGTGGATAGATTACAAAAAGGGTTAGATGATGAGGGTGAAGGATTGGGAATGGTAGAGAGATTAGGTGTTTCAGTAGCAGGGTTGTCAATAATCACAACTTCTGCCTCTGAAGGCTTGGGAGCACAAGTGTGAATACGCTCAGGAGAAGCATGTTCAGCACTTGGGTTAGGATGGGGTTCAGGGGTTGGTTCAGATGATGAGATGTCAGAAGTTGATTCAGGGTAAATATGTTCAGGAGATGGTTCAGGAGATTTATGTTCAGGGGTTGGTTCAGGAGCAAGTTGTTCAGGGGTTGGATTAGGAGAGGGTTGTTTGATGGGAGAGGTTGGTTCAGCATTTGGAATATCTGGTTGAGGTTCAGATGGTGGAATGTCAGGTGATAGTTGTTGTGGTTGAGGTAGAGGTGATTTTGGTTTAGGAGATGAGCTAGATTTGTGGGTTTCATGAGAAAGAGGTTGATTATTGAGAGGGTCAGGGCTCAGATGTTTTTCTAGTTCAGAAAGAGGGTTATCAGAGGTTGGAATAATTGTGGGTTCAGGAAGTATAGTCCTAAGTGGTTTAGTATAACCTATTCCAATTTCAGCTTCATTAAAGATGTACTTAGGAGACTTACCTTTAGGATCAGGAACATGTTTCTGACGCAGCCTAGTGTTGAGAGTTTCTTCATCAGACTCAGTTTCTGATTCAGAGGATTCACTTTCTTCACTTTCCTCTTCATCATCAACAATGATAGGCTCCTTTGATGATGGTGCAGCAGCTTTTCCAGTCAAAGCTTCATGTTTCCTCTTTGTTCTTTGCTCAGCAGTAGCTTCTTCTACCTTAACCTTCTTCTGAGCCAGAAGATCTGGTTTTACTTGTTCAGCTTTCCTCTTTGGTTTCCTCTTAGGATTATACATGTTTACAGGAGCTGGAGGAACCATACTTCTATCAACAACAAATCCTTCTTGTCTGAGCACTTCCAAATAGTCCTGAATGATGTGCTCAGCATCAGCTTCTGAGATAACTGGATATCCATCCACATACAGACGATCTTCAAGACTGGCTGTAAACTCTTGTGGAGGTGGAACCACTTTGGATGAGATGAGACGCATCTTGGTGAGGAAGCTGGCATTCAGAATCTCAGGAGTGAATTTCTTTTCAACAAGTTCCGGATGGAACTTCTTCAGATTCTCAACAACATGACCTTGATAAAGAAGGTCTGAGAGTAATCTTGGATAGGCTATAGCTGTCTTCCTCTAAGATTTGCTTAAGAAGATTGCCTCACAGATCCTCTCAAAGAAATATTCTCCCAGATTCACCTTCATTTCTTTCAGAAGAAAGTAGATCAGATGACGATGAGTCCAGGAAATGGTATCAGTACCACCAACTCTTGGACTGATAGCAGCTAGTATGATCTTGAATAGTACTCTGCAGACGTCAGTCAAACCCTTGACTTTACCCTTCAGTTTCAAATCTGTACACATCAGAGCCAGAAGATCATCTCTGTACCTTGTGTCCTTCTCAAAAACATCCAACTCTATCCCAGAGTTATCCAAACCAAGTAACGCATTAAAATGAATAGGAGAGAAAGCTAGGTTCATACCACAGATGTTAGACCTAATTTGTTTTCCAGTGAATTCCAATAAACCCATTTCTTTCCTAGATTTACCTTTTAAACTAGGATTTCTCTCAATAGCAGCACGTTCTTCTTCCTTAGCTTCATGCTTGTCAAAGACCTTAGCTTTCATCCAGAATTTCTTCAAGAGATCTGGGTAAATAGGACCATTTAACATGCTGAAGTACTTATCCCAACCTTGAGCGGAGAAGTAATGTTTCACATCAAACCCATTTGCCTTTATACTGTCGAAGTCGATCATCTTTTCAGAAAGAAATATGAGCTCAGATTCTGGAAACTCCATCTCGTTCCCAACGATTTGAAGATTTTTGAACATAAAAGGTGGAATCTTTGTTGACGACGAAGACGAAGGTCCAGCCATTGTTGGAGATAGGGTAGGGTTTGGAAACTAACGAGAGAGAAAGAAAGTTTGTTGGAGGTTTAGAGAGAATATGAAAGTGTAGGTTGTGAAAGTGAGAAGTGTGCAAGTGTATTGTGTAAGTTTTATTTAAATGCACACAGTTAACACGAAAATAGCAAATTTGGGAAGTTACGCTAATTGACAGAAAGTTGAATACCAAAAGTCATCATTAACCACCCACTACCTGACACACGTAGACCACGTGCAGAAATTTACTCGGTAACTGCTATTTTAATGGACAACTGTTCAGCAGTGAATACTAAACGTTTCCCACTTAAATAGTTCAGAGCCTCTGAGATATTTAAAATTCTCTATCAGAGTTAGGTACTTCAGAGCTTGTGTTTCAGATGATCTGAAACATAAGTTCTGATATACATAACCTCTTACACTTTAAATGCCAAAAAAATTTTTCATTCAGAGATTGAAAACATGTTCAGATGTTTCTTTATAAAATCAAATCTTTCAACAGGTAAGGCTTTAGTAAATATGTCAGCCCATTGATTTTCAGTATCAACAAACTTAATATCTATAATGCCTCTCTGAACATAATCTCTGATAAAATGGTGTTTAATTTCAATATGTTTGGCTCTAGAGTGTAGGATAGGATTTTTAGATAAATGAATGGCTGCAGTATTGTCACAATATAAAGGAATATTGTTACTTCTTACCTGATAATCTTCTAACTGATATTTTAACCAGAGTAGTTGTGTACAACACTTAGCTGCTGAAATGTATTCTGCTTCTGCTGTAGACAAAGCTATAGTAGTTTGTCTCTTACTAGCCCAGGAGATAAGGTTTTCACCAACAAATTGACAATTGCCACTTGTGGATTTTCTTTCAATTTTATCTCCAGCATAGTCAGCATCACAGAATCCATTTAGCACATAATCATTGGATTTCTTATAGAGAAGTCCAAGATTAGTTGTTCCTTTCAGATACCTAAAGATTCTCTTTACAGCTGTAAGATGAGATTCTCTAGGATCTGACTGGAATCTTGCACATAAGCATACACTGAATAAAATATCTGGTCTAGAGGCTGTCAGATAGAGTAAGGAACCAATCATACCTCTGTAGACCTTTTGATCTACTTTTCCTTCATCATCTGACTTGCTCATGTTGGTAGTTGAATGCATAGGAGTGTTCATTATCTTGCAGTCATCTAGATTGAACTTCTTCAGAAGTTCCTTGGTATATTTTGATTGATGAACATAAGTTCCTTCCTTCTTCTGATTGATTTGAATTCCAAGAAAGAATTTCAATTCTCCCATCATGCTCATTTCAAATTCATCCTGCATTATCTTAGAAAAATTCTTGCACAAGGAAGCATTAGTTGAACCAAAAATAATATCATCAACATAAATTTGAATGATTAAAATGTCTTCTTTGGTTGTTTTTCTAAATAGTGTGCAGTCAACCTTCCCTTTTTCAAAACCTTTTTCAAGAAGAAAATTACTGAGTCTATCATACCAAGCTCTTGGAGCTTGTTTCAGACCATACAGTGATTTCTTCAATTTAAAAACATGTTCTGGGTTTGAGACATCTTCAAAACCAGGAGGTTGCTTAACATACACTTCTTCAGAAATAAAGCCATTTAAGAAAGCACTTTTAACATCCATCTGATACAATGTTATTCCATGATTAACAGCATAGGATAGAAGTAACCTGATTGCTTCAAGCCTAGCAACTGGTGCAAAGGTTTCAGTATAGTCAATCCCCTCTTGTTGACTATAACCTTGTGCAACCAATCTAGCCTTGTTTCTTACCACTTCACCTTGTTCATTCAGCTTGTTTCTGAATACCCATTTTGTTCCAATAATGTTCTTGTGTGAAGGCTTAGGCACTAGAGTCCACACATCATTCCTTTGAAATTGATTCAGCTCTTCTTGCATTGCTACAATCCAAGCATCATCTTTCAGAGCTTCATCAATCTTTGAAGGTTCCATCATTGAGATAAGACCAACTAAAGATTCCTCATTTCTCAGTTGAGATCTTGTCTTTCTTGGACTATCCTTGTTGCCTAAGATCAGTTCCTCTGGATGTGATGATTTGTATTTGAAGGTGTTTCTTGGGGGCTCATCATCTTCAGACTCATTAACTTCAGGTTCAGCAGTTGCTTCTGCTCTTTGTTGTTCAGAGTCTGTAGGAACTGTTGTGTTCAGAGGTTCTTCAGAGAATGGATGTTCTGAGTAGTTAGGAATATCTGAATATTGATCCTCTGATACCTGAAATCTAGACAAACCTTCCACAAGCTCTGACACTTGGTCAGGCTCTTTGTCATCAAATTTGACATGCATACTTTCTTCCACAGTGTGTGTTTCAGAAATATACAGTCTGTATGCTTTTGAGCGTTCAGAGTATCCTATAAAGATACCCTTATAACCTCTAGCATCAAATTTCTTTAGATGGACTTTGTTGTTTAAGATATAACACGTACATCCAAACTGATGAAAATAAGAAATATCAGGTTTTCTTCCTTTGAACAATTCATAAGCAGTTTTGTTCAACTTAGATCTGATATAGATTCTATTTTGAACATAACATGCTGTGTTTACAGCTTCTGCCCATAAAAACTTTGCTACATTTGTTTCATGCATCATGGTTCTGGCCATTTCTTGCAGAGTTCTATTCTTCCTTTCTACAACCCCATTTTGTTGAGGAGTTCTAGGAGAAGAGAATTCATGCAAAATGCCATATTTTTCACAAAAGTTTTCAAAAGGTTCATTTTCAAATTCTCCACCATGATCACTTCTAACTTTTAAAATAGTGTAGCCTTTTTCATTTTGAATTTGTTTGCAGAAGATGCTAAACTCATCATAAGCTTCATCTTTTGTTCTTAGGAATTTTACCCAAGTCCATCTACTGTAATCATCAACAATTACTAATCCATACTTCTTTCCATTGATAGAGGCAGTGTGAACTGGCCCAAAAAGATCAATGTGAAGAAGTTCCAATGGTCTTGAGGTAGAAACAATGTTCTTAGGTTTAAAAGATGATTTTGTAATCTTTCCTTTTTGACAAGAACCACAAAGTGTGTTTGAGTGATATTTGATTTTAGGTAAACCTCTGACAAGGTCAAGCTTACTAAGCTTAGAGATTAACCTCCAGTTAGCATGGCCTAACCTCTTATGCCAGATCCATTTTTCTTCACTCAAGGTCAAAAGACACATCACTTTTTGTTCATTCAAATCAGAAAGATTAATTTTATAAACATTGTTCTTTCTCAGACCTTTGAATATCATGGAGTTATCAGATTGTTTAGACACAGTACATGATTCCTTATTAAAGACAACTACATAACCATTGTCGCAAAATTGACTTATGCTCAATAGGTTATGTTTGAGTCCATCAACTAACCAAACATCATTAATAGATAGGGAAGAATTACCTACTGTACCTGTACCTATTATCTTTCCTTTTTGATTACCTCCAAAGCCAACAGATCCTCCTTCTTTCATAGTCAGCTTAGAAAATAGTTGTTTGTCACCAGTCATATGCCTTGAACATCCACTATCCAGATACCATGAATGATTCATGATACTTCTTTGAGTGGCAGGCTGTATGAGAAACAACTTTAATCATTGCGATAGAACTCTTCATCAAGGTTAATGATAAAGTCATCCCAGTATTCTTCCTCTTCATTTTCCAAGTTCTGATTGTTAACTTGAGAACTTGTCAACCATGTGTCTAGGACATAAGCCCTTCTTCCTTTGCATAGGACTTGTTTCCATACTTTAGGTAAGACATATCCTTTCCTAGTTGGTAAATCTGAATGATACATTATTTCAGCTTTTGGTACCCATTTTCTGGGTCCACGCTTGTTAGTCCACACATGCTTACTATGTTGTCTAGTGTTAGAGAAAGATCTTGGTTTGGAATAATAACCTTTTTGAAATCTTTTCTTTGTTTGAAATCTGTTATTGTTCCAAGATTTGGATTGTTTATGATTCCAGGGTTTGTATCTATTATCAATCCCATGTTCTGATTGATTATATCTACTGACTCTAGAATCATAAATAATCTGAGTCCTGTACTCCATCTGAGATTTAGAATTTTTTCTTTTAAGAACTTTTGATCCTTTGGATTGACTAGCTTCAGGTACTGAAGTTCCTTTGGATCCAGAATTTGAAGTTTCAGATGTTGAAGCTTTCAGAACTTCTGAACTAATGTTCTCAGGTTCTGAACAACTTCTATCTTCTGAACTTTTCTTTCCAGATCCTGAGAGACTTGGTTCCTCTGAGCTGTCAGCTTCTAAATCACTCAGATCATCATTGTCATTTTCAACCATACCAGGATTCTTTCCCTCTTCACTTGGTGGAACAACATAATAAACCCAAGATTTTCCAACCTTTTTGGCAAAGGTCTTCAGCTTTGAATATGTTCTACCATATTCATAGCCAAGTCCTTCTCCTCTATGTCTCAAAACATTATAAATTCTATTAGCAGCTTTGCTCTTCCCAAGGTTGAGATGCACAAACTGTTGAAGAGCTATTTCCTGCTCATCAATAGGTTTGTGACAAACAGCACAACCCTTTTCAAAGTCATTTACTCTATTCAGAGTTTCTTGATATAGACCTTGAAAATGTTCTGCTTGTTCAGTCAGAGTGTTAAGCTTTTCTTGTAAAACTTTTTGTTTACTTAACACTCTGAGATGTTTCTCAATGACCTTGTTAAGTGCAGTTATAAGTTGAGATTTAGAGCAGTCAGAAAATACCTCATCAGTTACTTCTGAATCTGATTCTGATTCATCGTCTGAGTCTATATCTGAGTCAGTTGAAGCCATCAGGGCTAGATTTGCTTCTTCTTCTTCCTCAAATTCTTCCTCAGATGATAGCTCTTCAAAGGTAGCCATCAGACTCTTTCTCAATTTACTCTTGAATTGTTGCTTCTTTGAGCTGTATCTTTTGCTTTTGTCTTTAGCAGACATTTCTGGACAATCAGCAATAAAGTGTCCTGGCTTCTTACAGTTGAAGCAGTTCTTCTGATCATCCTTTTTGCTGACAAAATTTCTGGAGCTGTTACCTCTGAAATTTCTTTTGTTAAATCTGTTCCATTGCTGAAACTTGGTGAATAAAGCAAACTCATCCTCATTCATCTCATCCTCTTGACCATCAGCAGAAGATTCTTCTTCAATATCAAGAAGCTGAGTCTTAAGAGCCTTAGAAGTAGTCTTAGTTGACTGTAAAGCCACTGACTTGGACTTCTTCTTAGTTTCTGAGTCAGCATCCAGAACCATCTCATGGCTTCTGAGATTGCTTATCAGAGCTTCAAGACTCAGAGTCTTGAGATTTTGAGCTTCCTCTATTGCAGTGACCTTGGGTCTCCAAGCAATAGGAAGACTTCTCAGAATCTTCTGAACATGGTCATAGGTGGAATAGCTTCTCTTAAGAGCTTTAAGACCAGATACAAGGATTTGAAACCTTGTAAACATAGTCTCAATGTTTTCATCTTGTTGCATAGTGAATAGTTCATATTGCCTTATCAAAAGACTAGCTTTAGCCTCTTGAACCTTTTCATTACCATCATAGGTAGCACACATAGAATCAAAGATAGATTTAGCAGTAGACTTGTCCTCTATTCTGACATAATCTTCATGTCTAATAGCACCAACAACAATGTCCTTTACTCTATGATGCTTAGTGTAGGTTTTTAAGTTAGCTGGTGTGAGTAACTTTCTATGCTCAATGGACAACCTTCCATGTTCATTTAAGTTTTCAAAAGTTACTCCCAGCTCAACCAAATCCCACAACTCATGATCAATAGCAGTAATATTGCTATACAATCTTTCTTTCCACCACTCAAATAATGAGGCATCACCATTGAATATAGGGGCTTTTCTATTGCCACTATGTTCATGTGATTCATTACTTAAGTAGTCATAACCAAAAGCATTTCTAGGACCACCACCAGCACCACTGGCCTCACCGGTTCTAGTGCTACTATCGTCTCCTCCAGACATAGTGTTCTCACAAGATCTTTACTGTCTCACTGTTAAGTGAAAGTAACAGACCAGAGCTCTAGATACCAATTAAAGGTGTGAAAACACAAGAAGGGGGGGTTGAATTGTGTTTTAGCCAAGTTAAAACTTTTTCAAGTTCTTAACTCAACTACGTTAGCAGCGGATAAATAACACAAATAAAAGCAAGATAGAGAGAGAGAAATCACACAAGCAATTTATACTGGTTCCTCTCACAAAACGAGAGTAGTCCAGTCCCCTTGCACTTCCAAGGGAGTTCACTATAATCACACAAGATTACACCTGCTCAAGCACACAAGCAAGAGACTTCTCAACAATGCTCAAGCACACAAGCTTAAGACTTCACACTTAAGCACACAAGCTTAAGTTTCCTCAAGTAATAGTAAAGTATATAAAAATATACAAGTGCTCTTAGATGAACCTAAAGAGAGCAAATACAAATAGTACAGAGTATTTGACTAAAGTGCAAAAACACTTGATGAAAGGTTCAGAGCTTGTATACACAGAGTTCAGAGTTTGTTCAGCGCACGTTCAATCCTTGATTAATTGTCTATATGTTGCAGCTGATCCTTCTAGTATATATAGTACCGGAAAAGAGTCGTTGCAAAAAGAATCGTTGGAGTTGATAATCTTTTGTCTTCAAGCAGTCTGTCTTGATGCAGTTTGGTTGTATCCAAAACTAAGAAAGAGTTTCAGGTACTTTGACTACAGCAGAGAAGACTTTCCTTATTCAGCTAACAAAACTGAAGACCCACGTTCTCAAGTTAGAACAGACAAACAGAGGGTAGCTGAACTGATCAGGCTTGAAAGGTCCTTTTCTTCATTGGTAGAAGAGTTGACTTGCAAAGAGAATCTTCACAGATATCAAAATGATCTTCAGAGGTTGATGACGCTTTAGTCACTCAAGAAGTTCTGAAGACTTCATCCTCTGAAGGTTGTAACTTCTGAAGTCCAACATCTTCTGAGCGCTTGTGAACTTCTGAATTCACATCCTCTGAACTTCACTCAGAGCTTATATGATGCTTATATCTGCGCACTTAAAATAAATTTTTAGTCCTTCCAATTGTTAATTAATACTTTGTTATCATCAAAACCTTTATAGATTTAGGGGCAAACATTTTTAAATCAATTTTGTTCCAATAGCAAGTACTTAGCTTGCCCCTTAACTTTCTAGATTGAGCTTCTTCTTTCAAATTCTTGAGAATTACATATGTAGATCTTCTTATGGTAACTCCTTGATCAGGCTTTCTACTTAACATTTTTTTTGAGTGGTTCTTCTGAACTCTGATTGATGGACCTTTGTTTGTTGAGACATTATCTGGTTCAGAATTAGATACTCCAGAAATAGATACATCTAGGTGCTGGTCAGATGTTGCTGCATTAGTCTCTACATCTGTCACCTTCAACATTTGTCCCATCCATAATAATTGTGAGCAACTGCTACCAGCTGCTATATATTCAGCCTCAGTTGTGGATAGAGACACACTATTCTGCTTCTTACTAAGCCAAGATACAAGATTACTTCTTAAGAAGAAACATGCACCAGAAGTGCTCTTTCTATCATCAGCACTTCCTGCCCAATCTGCATCACAATAGCCAACTAAGGTAAAATTATTACCGTGAGAGTATAATATTCCATAGCCACATGTTCCATTCACATATTTGAAGATTCTCTTTACTTGAGTCAAATGACTCATCTTGGGTTCAGATTGATATCTAGCACAGACTCCTACTGCAAACATGATATCAGGTCTGCTAGCTGTAAGATATAACAAGCTTCCAATCATACTTCTGTAGAGACTTTGATCCACATCAACTCCTTTCTCATCTTTGGTAAGCTTCAAATGTGTAGGTGCAGGTGTCCTTTTGTGACTCCCACCTTTCATTCCAAACTTCTTTACAATGTTTCTCGCATATTTTTCTTGAGAAATAAATATAGTGTCTTCCATTTGTTTTACCTGAAGACCTCTAAGGCTTTCAACTTGCATAGGACCCATCAAGTCCACGTGTAGTAGCTCAAGAACTCTAGAAGTGGACAGGTGTTGCAGCTTTTGGTGCGACACTTTGGTTTGCTTGCCAATCTGACATTCGCCACAGATGTTGCCTTCCTCTATCTGTAAGTTTGGTAAGCCTCTGATAGCTTCCTCAGATATAGCTCTCTTCATACTCTTCAAGTTAAGATGTCCTAGTTTTTGGTCCCACAACTTAACCTCATCTTCTTTAGTTAAGAGACATGTAGATACATTAGCTTCTTCTAGAGGGACCCACAAGTAACAATTATCCTTCGATCTAACACCCTTCATCAGGATGTCACCTTCATCATTGCTAACAAGACATTCATTTTTTGTAAAGATGACTTGCATGCCTTGATCACATATTTGGCGTATACTAATTAGATTAGCAGTTAGCCCTTTTACAATAAGAACATTTTCAAGTTTAGGTAGACCATTGTCAATCAGCCTTCCTATACCTTTAATTTCTCCTTTAGCTCCATCTCCGAATGTTACAAAACTTGTTGCATAGGATTTTATATCCATCAAATATTTTTCAACACCGGTCATGTGTCTGGAGAAACCACTATCAAAGTACCAATCTTCTTTTGATGAGACTCTAAGAGAGGTGTGAGAAATCAAGCTTTTCTCACAACTTTCATCTGTACAACCCTTGGTGTTGGTTACATCAACCTTTTGTTTCCACTCCTTCTTTGCATTAGTTATGGATGGATCAAGTTTTTCTTGAATAGTTTCATTTGGATACCCATATAACTTATAGCAGTAAGGTCTTATGTGCCCCTTTCTTCCACAGTGATGACATCTCCATGAACGATATTTGCTTTTATGCCTTGGTATAAATCTAGGATTCTGCCTTCTTTGACGATGTGGAGCCATATGTGGTAACACTTGTCTGTGTGTAGTATGATGTCCGGTGGACAAGTGCGGTGACATTTTTCCATACATTGTTGGAGAGGGTTGCTTACTTATCTCAGGCATATATTTTCCATCTTTGTTGTAATCCTTAATTCTATTAACGCTTTTATACTTATACCCAATGCCTGTTTTGGCTCTACTAGGGGTAGGTAGTTTTTCTAGGATTTCATCTAGGTCAGTTCCTTTAAATAACATAACAACATGCTTCTTTAGATTCTCAAGATGAGAGTTCAATTCAGTTACCTCTTCATTCAGCTTAGATATTTCTGCTAGTTGCTCAAGCTTATTTGTTTCCAGATTGGCGATGATTGCCTTCTGCTCCTCAATTGTTTTCAACCCTTCTTCACACTTAACACCAATCTCAGAGATTTTTGTTAGATTGACAATTCTTTCAGTTTGCAACTTTGAGATTGTCTCCTTTTGTTTTTATGAGATTCTACAGACTTCTTCACTCCTTAGACACAGCTCCTTGTATGATTCAGCAAGTTCATCAAAGGTCAGCTCTTCATCACATGATTCAGTGTCAGATGTGCATACACCTGCCAGTGCATGAATAGACTTTGCAGTATCAGCTTCTCCTTCAGAATCATCATCTGACCATGAAACAGTTAACCCCATTTTTTGTTTCTTCAAGAAGGTTGCACATTCAGTTCTAATGTGTCCATACCCTTCACATTCATGACATTGGACACTTTTATTAAGAGCTGTCTTCTCATCTGACATAGGTTTTCTAAAATTTCTGTAAGTGTTGCGACCAGTGTCAGCTGCACTTGTCTTTGGACGTTTGTCCATTATTTTTAGCACCTTATTAAATTGTTTTCCTAGAAGAACCATTGCATCAGAGATGCTATTCTCAGACTCCGTGTCACTCTGTTGATCTTCTTCCTCAGCATTCGAGACAAAGGCAATGCTCTTGGTCTTCTTATCCATCCTTTCATTTGTAGCCACCTCGTAAGTTTGTAATGAACCAACCAGTTCATCCAGCTTCATTTCTGTGATATCTTTGGCTTCTTCAATAGCTGTGACCTTCATATCAAACTTCTTAGGTAAAGACCTAAGCATCTTCCTTACCAGCTTTTCTTCAGGTATCTTTTCACCCAAGGCATCAAACTGATTATCATAGTCAAGTATGGTCATGTGAAATTCCTGAATGGTTTCATCATCATTCATTCTTAGATTCTCAAACTTAGTGGTTAGGAGTTGTAGCCTTGACATCTTCACTTTAGAGGTACCTTCATGAACAGTTTCAAGGATGTTCCAAGCTTCCTTAGCAGAGACACACTTTTTGATGAGTCTGAATATGTGCTTGTCAACACCATTATACAATGCGTATAATGCTTTTGAGTTTGCAAGAGCAAGCGCATCCTCTTCTTTGGGCCATTCTTCATCAGGTTTCAACTCAAGAGTTGGTTTACCATCTTTGTCCATTTTCACAGGTGGTGTCCACCCTCTCAGAACTGTTTTCCATGTCTTGCTATCCATTTATTTTAGGAAAGCCATCATACGAGACTTCCAATAGTCATAATTTGAAGCACCAACCAGAAGAGGTGGTCTGGTGACAAGCCCTCCTTCTTTGTCCATACCTGCCAGAAAAAGTTTCCCTGGAGCTCACCCTAAAATTCAGAACAGGGTGCCTGCTCTGATACCAATTGAAATTCCTGGCACACAGTAGACAGGTGTTGATCAAAGTGTGTCAACACTTGTCCGTCACGTAGTAGACAGATGTTGACCAAGGTGCGTCAACACTTGTCTATACACAGAACACAAAACACAAAATAATAAAGACAGTAACGTAAATAACACACAAGAGTTGTTAACCCAGTTCAGCCAACCTGCCTACTCTTGGGGATACCAATCCAAGAATGAAGTTCACTATCAGCAGTATTACTTCGAAGCTAAACTCACCCGTTTACAACTCCTCACTTAATCACTACTCAATGACACTTCTACCTAGGAACTCCTAGATATGAGACCCCGTCCCAATTCCCACCTTAACAACACACTCAGTGTTGTTATCAACTCAACGATCACGAATGGTGGAGACACACTCCTATAAAACTAAGATTTACTCTTGCTTAAAAGCTTACGAGCAAATCACACATAACACTAGAACAATCTCCGTACTTCAAAGCTTAGGAGAAGTTCACAATTACAACTCAATAAAACACAGGTCTTAAGCTTGCATCAATGAGATACAAGAAAGGCTCACAATTAACACTCTAAAACCCTAAGAACACACGCTTTGTAAGAACACGGTTTTAGATGCTTGAAACCATATGCTTGCCTTCGTATTTATAGTAGTAGAACGACTTGGGCTTCAAGACAAAATTAGGGCTTCTAGAATTGCGGCAGCAGTTGATATATTTTTGAAAATAATAGTTCTATTTTTGAAACACAAAAATATATTTTCCAAAAATATAATTCCTTTAGAAAATATAACTAGGGTTTGGCTGCCTCCTGAAACACATTAAACACGTGCGCCTTCCTCTGTAAGAAACCTTGAAACAATTCTTCAATCAAATCTTCAAAAGATTGAGTAGAAAATAAAAACCGCTAGCTGGCGCGCACAGTCAGACAGACAGGTGTTGTTCCAAAGTGTACCCACATTTGTCACAACACTTGGGGTAGGCACATATGTCTCAACACTTGGCTAAAAGATGTTTTTGCAAAATGTAGCCAACATACAAAAACCCAACAGTTTGAAAGTTTCTAGTGAACTAGACTTTTCTTTCGGCAGGTATATCCATGTTTTTCTAGTTAGATCATCAGTGAAGGTTATGAAATACCTGTTGCCACTGTTGGATTTTGGATTGATAGGTCCACAGATATCAGAGTGGACAAGTTCAAGCTTTGAGCTAGCTCTCCAATTTGCTTGCTTGGGAATGGCATCTCTGTGTTGCTTACCCTCCAAGCAATCTGCACTATTTTCATCTAGCTCCTTCAATGCTGGTAGACCTTTCACCATATCCTTTTTAACAAGAATATTCAATCCTTTGATGCTTAAGTGGCCATATCTGCTATGCCAAAGTTGAGAGTTGACAGGTTTTGAAGCCTGCAGACATCTTGGAGCAATTACTTCAGCTTTGACAATATACATTCTATTTGTTGATATGAATGTAGCAAAAAGCAATCCCTTCTCTTCATGATAAACTTTGCAGCAATTGTTTTTGAATACAATTGTAGCATTCTTCTGCTGAATTTGGCCAATGCTGAGAAGGTTTGTTTTTAAACCAGGTATGAAATACACATTAGTGAAAACATGAACTCTTCCATTGATACTGAGTTTCACATTCCCTTTTCCCATTACATTCATCCTAGAGTCATCACCCAATTTCACTGAATCTCTATAATTCTCATCAAAATCATAAAACCAATCTTTGTTACCTGACATATGATTGCTGCACTCAGAATCCAAGAACCAATTTTCACCATTTTCATCATCATTGGTTTTGGCCATGAGGAGCATTTCTTCTTTAAACTCATCCAATTCTGCATAATTGGCATTTTCACTCCAATTGGGACAATCACTCTGATAATGTCCCAATTTATGACAGTGGAAGCATTCTACATTTTCTTTGCTTTGTCTTCCCCTACCACGACCTCTAGTAGAGTTAGAATTTCTTCCCTTTCCTCTCCCTCTGCCACCATTAGTGACCTTGAGAGCTTGCTCCTCTTGCTTGATTTGTTGACCTTTCATGCGTTGTTCATGCACTATCAAGCTACTCTGCAGCTCATCAATGGAGAGTGTGGTGACATCACAAGATAATTCAATAGAACAGACTACATGATTGAACTTTGCAGTCATTGATCTAAGAATTTTCTCAACCACAGTACTTTGTTCTATTCTTTCACCACAAGAAGGCATCTTGTTGGTGATAACCATGGTTCTTGCAAAGTATTCCTCTACTGATTCACTCTCCCCCATTTCAAGAACCTCAAAATCTTTGCGCAATGCTTGAAGTTGTGCACGTTTTACCTTTGTGGAACCTTGATACTTAACTCTCATAGCATTCCAAATATCACGTGTAGTGTCACGATTAAGAATGGTTTCTAAAATGGATCGATCAATAGATTGAAACAAATAGTTTTTGACTTTCAAATCGGTAAGCTTACTCTCATTTGCGATGCGTTGTTGCTCCACCGTTGCATTCGCCGGAGCCACTGTCACACCATTCTCGATCAAGCTCCAATACTCTTTGGATCGGAGCAAATTCTCCATCAACATCGCCCAATTATCATAGTAGCCATCAAATTTGGGAATTGAAGGCTTCAAGAAGTCTAAATTTTCTGTCATTGTGAAGAAAATTGCAGTGGGAGAGATGAGAAAGATGAAGAATGCAGGTTCTTTGGTGTGGTGTGGAGAAGAAGATGATCGGAAAACTAACTTTTGGATCGGAAACCAGGCTCTAATACCACTTGTTAAGAACAAATGGCCAACTCAACCTTTATTGATCACACAAACCTTGCTTATATAGCAAGTCATTACAATTGGGCCTATGAAGACAACTATATTGGGCTTAAGCTAGTCAAGGCCCAATAACCACAAACAAACTATACAACAAATAAGAGGTGATCATTATACATCATGTTAAAGGTATAAAACATATGCAGATGAACACACACATGCACACAATTAATGTATTTATCAATAATATACATGTATAATATCACAAGATATATTAATTGAATAAAAATGGAATGCTCAACATGCACTATTTCACATGATGTGTTAAACTAATCTAGAAAAAGTTGGATTAAAAAATACATGGTTTATATCGCATGTAAATGTAATACCACCCTAGGTTATAACACCCTAAAGTATAAAATATAGCTAGTTTTCGATGATTTAAACCATAATTGTAAGCTTCTTAAATGATTTAGTATGATATCAACCTAGAACGTATCATCATTTAACCTCTATATAATCATTAACCAATGACATGGGTGATAACACTTGAATAGAATAATTAACACACTTCTAATGTAATAAAAAGCTTATGATTGAGAACTTAACTATTAACGCAGTAGCATAATCCAAAAATACACACAGGAACATTACTAGGAGAACATTTTTGCCATGGACAATTCACGTCAACTTTACAGAGTTGGAACGCTGTATTGTAAAATAAGGAAAAAAAGAATGTTAATAAAAGGAAAATGAACGATTGTGAATAAGGATTTTTTAAAATAAAAGATAAAAAATTTCTTTTTTAAAACATTAATAAAAGACTTACGAATAGATTCGAACACAACATGAAATGGAAAAAGAAATATGATCATAGTATAAAAAAATTTGTTAATTTTAGTCATGATTTTCTTCCTTCGAATGTAACATATACACGAAAATTGTTCTATCAGTTTATCACGTAATGTTTTACGTTTTGATGATTTTAAAATGTACAAAACTCCAAAGGGTCAATTAAATATTATTTAGCACTCATAAAATGCAATAAATGATTCATATTATTATAGTAATCATTGGATATTTGGATGTCTATTAAGTAAATTGATATGTCATATTTGTCCATTCATCTAAATCAATTGATCTCTTGATCTTAGTTTAGATCTCACATAATTTTTTTTATGGATATGAGAGGCCAACAATCTTATACGGAGGTGATGGTGAAAAGTGTAGGAGGGAGAGAAAAAAGAGATAGAGATGAGGTTGAAGAAGGTTGAAAATAGTTCGAGACTCGATTTGTAAATTAACTCGTTGAACTTGGTTCGTGAACTAATTGGCTGAACTTTAGCTGAAAATTAATTAAGTTCATTATTAACTAAATGAATCGGACATGAACAATATATAGTTCGACTCGTTTGGTTCATAAACCAACTCAGTTAGTCAGGGAAAAAAGTATATGTTTTGCTTTAACAAAATAAAAACTAAAAAAAAGTATAACCATAAGATTTGTCATGGTGATGATACAAGAGGAATTAGATTTGGACTCATGATCTTCTAAGTACGTAGCAAAATAAGTCATGTTGATGATAGTCGAATACACCATAGGTATGACATTGACGAACAAAAATATAAATTGGGTTGGGGTAGAAAACAAGGAAATAAATTATCATGATTTTGAATTTATGAATTTCTATATTGAGAATTATCAAATGTATTCGGCCTATATTAATTATCTTGGTCATTGATTTAAATCTTTAGGGTCCGTTTGGTGCACAGGATAAGAGACATGATAGAATACCTGTATCATATCATGTTTTAGTCCAGTGTTTAGTGACACGTACAGCAGGATATGATAAGTTAATCTTGTAGTTTATCCTATCATGTCTCTCTAGCTAAAATTCTTATCCTGAATTTGAGCTGGGCTACCAGCAGGATATGATAAAATATTTTTTTTACTGATTTATTCTATAAAATATATTTTAAAATAAAAAAATGAAAATTAATAAAATATAAATAATAAAATAATTTGATAGTAAATTAATAATAAAATAATTAATTTTTAAATATACATGTGATTTTCTCACAAGGGTAATTTTGTAATTTACATAATCTAAAAAAATCAAAATTATACTAAAATTACAATATTTTAAAGTAAACTAATTATTAAAAAATCTTAAAGTATGGATATTAATTTAAATTTTATAAGAAATTAAATATAATTATTTTGCAATGGTATTTTTATTATTTACGTATGGGATATATCATATATTTATTTAGCTTATCTAACATGTATATATCATTGGGTTATTTATTTGATCATGATTCGTATAAAAAATTAAACTTTATTATTTTCTCATGTTTTTTATTTAAAACTATATAAATTTATTGGATTACTTATTTATATTTTTTATTTAAAAAATTCAAAGTATTACAAAATAATTTTAAAAAAATAACAATTGATTTACAAGGGTAATTTTGTCATTTAAATATTTTATATATCTTATCATATTATTATGAGCAAGTATGTATTAAAAACATGATATAATAGTTATCATGTTTGTTATCCTGTGTGCACCAAACACAAGATAGGATAACTGGGGATAACTGTTATCCTGTTGATATCTTATCCTATCCTTATCCTGTTTTATATCTTATCCTATCACTATCCTATCTTGCGTACCAAACGGGTTTAGATTAAATATAATGAATGGTTAAGATTTGGTGTCAAATGAATTTTGACAATTTGGTGTCCATTGATCATAATATATATAGGATAAAATGACATCAACTAGTTTGACACCAAATGTTACACCTCTCAATAACGTTTTAACCGATATAAATTTTATAAAATCCATCGTTGGATTGAAAGTTTACATCATATAGATCATTTGTGTAAAATTTCAGACAAATCCAAAATCATTTGATATGCTATTGAGACATATAAAGATTAACGGCATTTAAAAAAATACAAAAACCGTTAATTTTGATGTATCTCAATAACATATCAAATGATTTTGGATTTATTTGAAATTTTACACAAATGATCTATATGATGTAAACTTTCAATCCAACGGTGGATTTTATAAAATTTATATCGGTTAAAACGTTATTGAGAGGTGTAACATTTGGTGTCAAACTAGTTTGTGTCAACGGATCCTGACTCATATATATATATATATATATATATATATATATATATTTGGAATTATAAATTTTAAAGTGAAAAGTTAAATGGAGATTTAATTTAAAATATCCACGTCAGCAAAGAAGCATGATCATCCGCCAAATTATTAGAAATTGGGCATGTCATAAAACAATCCAGCTCAATGACCATTTTCAAAGTTTTTAGATTTTGCACAAATTAAAATATAAAAAAAATTACAGGAACCAAAATCAAAACAAGACATATTTGCAACAAACAAAATCATATATAAGCCTTAAATTTTATACATAATTTCAAAACATATATCATAACTCATAAGTTTGAAACTTAAGAACTAATAACAATAAAAGGTCTTGACTACTGCAATATCACATTATTATAGTTGTACAATATATATATATATATATATATATATATATATATATATATATATATATATATATATATATATAATATTCTGAAAAATTATTGAACTTTGTTTAAAAAACAAGACTATTAAAATACATATAACCACATGTCAATACTTCATTCACATGCAAAGCTCCGTCGATTAATTTTAATGGCCACGAGGAAAATAATCTGCATTTGTACCAGAGTACTTTAAAATACACAAATAAGAGGTGTTTAATTATACATCATGTTAAAGGTATAAAACATATGCAGATGAACACACACATGCACACAATTATTATATTTATCAATACAACAATATACATGTATAATATATCATGATGTATAAAAATTGAATGCTCAACTTGCACTATTTCACATGTTGTGTTAAACTAATTTATAAAAATTTGGATTAAAAATACATGGTTTATATCACATGTAATTGTAACACCACCCTAGGTTATTTGCCTTTATAACACCCTAAAGTATATTCTCCCTTAGTCTCTTTTTATAAAATATAGTTCGACAAAAAACGGATATTAAGAAAATTGATTTTAGTATTAAATTGATTGTCAAATTATATTGATTTTCCATGTTTATCTTTACAATTAATTGTATGTGTCAAACAAAAATGAATTTAATGCTATTCAAAATACTATGTAATGTAAATAAGGGTAAGTTTGGAAAAAATAAATTAATTAGTGTCATTGACAATCGTAAAAGAGTCTTATAAAAAGTGACAATAATGTTTCGATGATTTAAACCATAATTGTAAACTTCTTAAATGATGTATCAACTACCTAGAACGTATCATCATTTAACCTCTATATAATCATTAAGCAATGATGGGTGATAACACTTGAATAGAATAATTAACACATTTCTAATGCAATAAAAAAATTGAAAGATAGAAGGAATATACATCAAAGTGTAAAAATCGTAAGAGCTGAGTGAAAATGTTATGATTGACGAATTAACTATTACTACCTTGTTTAAAAAAAAAACCTATTACTACCTACGTCCTACAATGAGTAAGTCAGTTGACTGCGTCACACATGTCAATATATAACTTTGATGATTAATATTTTTAATTGTATAATTGTAAAAAGGGTCATGAAATATGATATTTTAAAAATACTCATCAAGATGGAAATAGGGTCAAGACGAATCCAAAAACATTTTATATGCTAATATTTGTTTTTATTTATCAGTAGAAAAAAATGTTCAAAGCAAGATATGTATAACAATAATAAAGGGAAAACTTCAAATTTGGTGTAGCCTATTTTTCTTCCAAAAATACCCTTCATAACAATTACATCTATGCCATGACAAAAATAATTATAACTTCCCTTCAATTTTTTTTTTTATCTTCCAACCGCCACTTAACAATTTTTTGTAGTTTTCTTTATTTTTTCACAGTTTATGCAAGATGATTCAATGATTATCGATTCAAGTTTTTTCTTTCTTAATACCCATCTCTCACATTCATTCTTAATATTTTATGTTTCTGTTTTTTCTTAAAGGCATGGGTTAAAATTGGAAGAGAGATGTGGTGATGGATAAAGATTTAATTAATAAGTATAATTGGCAAGGATAATTGATGAACATTGATGGATTCTCATGTTAATTCATATTGTTTCATTAATAATGTCTATTCTTTTCTTTTTTTTTCTTATTGTTTGTTAATCAATTTCATTATTAATCTATATTCTTGATTTTAATTCATAGATACCCCAATGGAGTAAACATTGAGAGAAATAAATGGTTGTGTCTCTAAGAAAAATAAATTGAAGAAGAAGAAGAAGAGATACAATAGGAGAAAATATGAAATAATAGGTGCAGATCGATGAGATATATTGTTGGTTCAACAATGGTCAATTTAAATTTAGTTTTTATATATCTATCTATAGGTTTGATAGTTTAGTACATGTTAATAGAACACTTTCTTTATTAATTTAAATAAAGAAAGTATGGTTTCTCAGATTCTATATATTCTTTCTTTATTAATGAGTTTGTTTTCAATTATAATTATATCGAACACTTCAATCAGTTTTTCGTTTCTATCTTTTTTAAAGAAAATGTGTATATTTGGGATGCTTCATTTAATTTGTATCAGTGTTATTACATAATATTGCATTTTTGTACATTTGGTATGGTGGTGATATCATGACCTGTGATATATGCATGGTGCATTATTAGAGAGAGTTCTCATATATGTTTCAATTTAGATCGTGTACGGAACTGTGATTTTTTGGAGGAAAGATGTTGGCATCTTCTATTTGAATTATTTGGGTAATTCTCAAGTTTAAAAATAGGTAATTAGGCTAATTACATGATCAATATGG
The DNA here is from genome assembly GCF_020283565.1 of Trifolium pratense. Classification (NCBI taxonomy): domain Eukaryota; kingdom Viridiplantae; phylum Streptophyta; class Magnoliopsida; order Fabales; family Fabaceae; genus Trifolium; species Trifolium pratense. Next base: position 13,051,942 of record NC_060065.1, on the reverse strand, counting down.
ATGATAAGGTTAAAATAATCTTTTCCTTTATTTTACTTTTACTTTATATGCATTTTTTTTCTTCTTTGATCATGCATTCCAATAACAATACATTTGGTGTGAGAATAAAAAACCATCATCATTTTATCTTTTCCTTTCTTTCTGCAGGTTTTCATCATTCTTTTAAATTGTTTCAAGTTTTCATTTTGAAGACTCTCTTTTTAAAAATTAATTTCATTTGTGCATATTATTTGTGATTACAGGTGGACCAAAACTCCGTAATATGGACACTAATTTTGTTCAATTGTGTCAAATATACTATGGTATTTTGAACACCTAAACTCTAAGGGTACGTTGTCGGAGTAGCATATGTCGAGAGTGCAACAAAAGAAAATTCAAATATATTACGGTATTTTAGTTATCATTACTAATTTGTTCAATTGTTTTTTAATTGAAATCAATTGTTTTTTAATTGAAATCAATTGTGTTTGAATTTGTTGATTCATGTCCTCTTGAAGATATGTGAAAGGCAACCCTAAATGTTGAAGGCTACACATGTACTACTAAGGGGAATGCAAATCGGTTGTAATTAATGATTGCCAATGGTCAAAGTACATATACAATTTTATTTGAAACTTCATGTATCTATTATTTATTTATTTTTGAAGCAATAATGTATCTATTAATTTTAAAAGTTCAACTTTGATTATTCTACAATTTTTCCTAAAATCTTAAAGGGTCATGTTAACATGTGCCCTTAGGTTATTTTAAATAGTAATTTTTTTTACAGTAGTAAATTTAAATAGTAATTATATCTTGAACAAAATAATTTTAGACTTCTAATGGGATAAAATACACTTTTTTAACATAAAATTACTATCTATCTATAGTACATTAACAAGTGTATTAAGGACATATATTAAATTTAACCAATATTAAATATTATATGCAGTTCCAAAGGAACATGATATCATCACATAGTGAAAGTTAATGTGGTCATCATGATAAATAAGAGTTCCAGACTAAACGTGACAAAGAAAATACTACAATATAAACATAAAATTGTAAAAATAACACATTAAAAAAAAAATTAGAAATAGTGTTTTGCTTTTTGTGTACTTTACTACTTTTATTTTTCTTCTGTATTTATTTTTTTATTTTTTTTTTTCAAGATTGGTTCATAAATTAAGAATATAAATTTTTTTCTTCTTTTCTGGTGGCTTTGTTTAAGTTCCTCATTGAAGCCAAGAGTCAAGAACAAATACAACAAGGGGATATAAAAAGAATGGTCAAACTGTGATCTTTTTTCTTTTTAGTTTTTCAGTTTTCATTATAAGGTAATGTGCTTACAATTTTTAAGAATATAGGATAAAGTGTTTCATTTTTTCAAAAAACGTGGAATAGAAGAGAATATTCGGGAGTTCATATGGCTTGAATGATAGGCTTCCTGATGCGGTACGATGTGGTGGTACACATAATTGAAGATCACACCGCAATTGAAAATGCAGACCACAATTTAAAACCATATATAGTTTATGCTATCAACAACGTTTACTTTGTACTCCTTCTTTAAATAAGAAAAATTGCATGAAGTCATTCTTAAATATAGTAAAATTTATTATTAAATTATTTTTCTTTCATTACAACATTTTCATTCTATAGCAACGCCTAAAAGCCATTGTGTAATGCACCCTCATCGGTATAAAAAAAATGCAAAAAAAAAAAAACGTTGTCATAAGCTATGAGAACGGTTTCAGGATGTGGTGTACTAACGCGTTAGCCTTTCTCAATCGTTTTTGAGACAGAGAGAGTACTTCTAAATCCATCAAAGTGTTTCTTTACCTACTATGTCGATCAATGCACATAAAATACATTTTTTTTATTTAAATGGAAACTAAAAGTACGCATAAATTGAATTGAATAAAAATCCCATTTTAATTTATTAAAATCATTGTTTACGGTTTATATATATGTTAGCAAAATAGAAAATATGAACCACACAAACGGGCACGTCGGCACTGTGCCCGTTTGGCCACTAGTATAAATAATGCATATAGTTAAAATGACTTACTCATTTTAAGATGGAGGGAGCAACGCAGTAGCAGAATCCAAAAATGCACACAGGAACATTACTAGGAGAACATTTTTGCCCTGGACAATCCACGTCAACTTTACAGTGTTGGTACGCTGTGTTGTAAAATAAGGAAAAAAAAATGTTAATAAAAGGAAATGAACGATTGTGAATAAGGATTTTTTAAATAAAAGATAAAAAAAAAAAAAAAAAAGCTTTTCTAAAGACGTTGATAAAAGACTTACGATTAATAGATTCGAACACAACATGAATTGGGAAAAGAAATATGATCATAATAGAAAAAAGTTTGATAATTTTAGTCATGATTTTCTTCCTTCGAATGTAACATACACGAAAATTGTTCTATCGGTATGTCATGTAGTTTTTTATGTTTTGATCATTTTAAAATATACAAAACACCTAAGGTTCAATTAAATATTATTTACAACATATAAAAATGCAATAAATCAATCTTATTATTATAGTAATTATTGGATGTCTATTAAGTATATAGATGTGTCATATTTGTCCATTCATCTCAATCAATTGATCTCTTTGATCTTAGTTTCTCACATAAATTTTTTGATGGATATGAGAAGTCAACAATCATATGTGGAGGTTGTTGTAATTGCCTTGAAATCTTAAGAATTAGAAAATCACATAAGCATTGCAGGTGCTGCTTTGGTGTGACACGTAATTGCAGTGGCATGTGACCAGTTGGTCACACTACTTTTGGCGCGGCATGCAGTCCCTTTGGTGCGGCACGCGAGCGCGCAATGCCTATATACAAGCAGACCGCTTTCTAAAGCCAACATACATGCTAGAGTTCTAAGAGAATTCTCTTGGGTAAACACTAAGATTGGGCATTGATTCATCACCTTGGGAAAAACGTTTAAATTGAGTCTCTTGGTCACGAGAAGAGATTCGGGGCAAAGGGAAGTATTATGACTAAAGCTAATTCTTGTAATCTCTTTGGAGAATCTTTGTAATTACGTACTTTGTTTGATAGTGGAACGGATAGCTGCTATCTCCTATAGAGTAGGTTGTTTTAGACTGAACTAGGTAAACAATTTTATTGTGTTGTTTATTCATGGCAAGAAAGATGTAAATATCAGTTTTTTATGTTTGGTTTCTTTCTAAACGTTCATTTATGTTAGGTGTAGGGCTGACAATGAACCGAACATAGTTGAAAATAGTTCGATACTTGATTCATAAATTAATTCATTGAACTTGGTTCATAAACTAATTGAGCTGAACTTGAGCTGAAAATTAAGTTTGTTAACTAACTGAGCCGAACACGAACGGTATATAGTTTGACTCGTTTGATCCATGAACCAACTCGATATATACGCGGAATGTTTCAAGTGAGAGAAAGTGTTATAATAAGAGATGAGATGGTCATTTATATCCATTAGATCCAATTTAATGGTTCAAATAAAAAAGGACACATATTGTGAAACATGGACTTCTTTTACCAATAAAAGAATATAACCACGAGCTCAGCTCCTTCCTTATTAGCAGGACTCTTCTTCTACATCTCTTTCTCTAAAAAAAATTCTAGCCAAATCTAAATTATCTTTTGTAGTTTAAAAAAAGACATCAAAATCCCTTATAATAATGGAAAGGGTAAATAGTTTTATACTCTTTGCAAAATATCTCAGTTTTGCGTTACTTTATGTAATTTTTTGTTTTTTGGGGATTTCATCTCTGCAATGTGAAGATTTCTTGCCTTTACCCCTGATTGTACAAGTAGACATATGACATGAACAAAATTTTGACGTGACATGACATGTGTAAATAATTTATTTATTTATTTATTGACTGCCATCTCAGTTATTATATATTTTTTATAAAAAAACTGAAAATAAATGTTTTTGACGTGTTCATTATCAAACTATCCCTAATTTCATATTCGTCTTCACCTCCATTTGTTCTTCTTTTCCACTTGAAAAATCCCTAATTTCATCTTCAATTTCGTGTGTTCATTTTCACGAGGATTCTATGCAGCAAATGATGGTTTCTTTACCCGGATTCCAATATTCAATCCTTTGATTCAGTGTTCGATTCTGTCTGTGTTCAATTCTTCGATTATATTTCAGGTTTTATGCAATTCCAATTTATAAGAACCCTAATTCCCAAATTGAAATCGCTACAGAGAAGAATAAAAATTAATTTGATTTCTGCCAAATTGTTGCGGTTTAGGCGATTTCTATTTCTGCCTTCTTGTTCGATTTTTGTTGTCGTTCGTTCTTGTTGTTGTTCAAAGGTAGTGAGAAGAAGAAAGATTAATTGTATCCTAAACTTGTTGTGAAGATTTATGAAATAGAGTTGTTGGTGAAAAATCATTTGATGTAGAAAGGGTAAAAAAATGTTGTTGTTGTTGTGGTGGAAAAATGGTGGTGTTTCTCTTTCTTTTTTTTTTTGTGGTGTACATCTGGATATAGATACAAACACTACATATGAAAGTATTCGTATCCAATCCGTGTTAGAAATAAGATGGTATCAGAGCCTCTCGACGATCCGTTAGGTCACCTGTTATCAGGTTTTCGCTATCGGGTCACCCACCGTTTATATCCACGCACCAAACCCAATAGTGTTGGGCGTGAGGGGGTGTGTTAAGAGTCTCACATTGGTTGAGAGATGGTCTGGCTAAGTGTTTATATACTAGAGGCAAGCCTCACCTTACAAGCCGGTTTTGTAAGGATGAGTTAGGTCCAATATCCATTTCGAATAATCCGTACCACATAGCATCTTTTTAAAGTGTGATTCATCAGCGACAAGAGTTTTAATGTGGCCAAAGAAAAATAGAGTTGAAACTGATGAGCACCGTATGAAGGAACTCAAACATTGAGAGCATTCTTTAATTTTTAGTTTTAAACTTCTATGTCGATTTTGATTCCATTTGAAAATGGAATCAAAGGAAGGTAGATGTTAATATAAAAAGAAAATATGAAAGCTTGGGATGAGAGGGCAGTGGTTAGATATACCAACTTAGTTGAGATGTCTACTCAATCTTTGATGTCTATATGTTCTTATCTTATCTATAAAAAATGAGAGTTTCTATGGTACAGTCCCTTTTTGGACTGTTTTGGTGCAGTCTATTTTTTTGACCAATAGAATTCAATTTAATTCTCACATTAGCGTAAGTTCATAATGAGTTTTTTTTTTTAATAAACTTTTGTTTATTGCATATGAGTCCTCCATCAAAATCTAACACTACAAGAAAACAAGCAAATAGCTACAAGAAAATTGGGCAGGTGCTATTGAACCGCCACCGCTGTTTGTACATCCTCGATGGTTTTAATTTTAATTCCCCCTTTTTTCTCTAATTGGATTCACGCTTTACCCTATTCAATCAAAGAAATCCTTAATTTTCTGCCACAAACCCAATATCAATTGGCGGATAGAAATGGATTTTATCCTCCTCTTCAATTTGCATGTTTCAAATCTTGGATTTTGTTACAAGGGAGAACAGAAATGGAAAAATGGGTTTAAGGTTTCAGCAAAAGTGGAATTGGGTGTGGACTGTGGAGGGTTTAAAAAGAACAACGAGCAATGTTGTTCCGTTGGAAGGAGGAACTTTGGGTTTGGATGTGGTTTCAGAAGGAGATTTAATGGTGAAGGGTTTTAAAGGGTTGAGGAACACGAAGCTTGTTTGCATGGTTGGTCCTGCTTGTAGTTCATTCGAGGATTTAGAGAAGTTGACATTGGGAGGAATGAATGTTGCAAGGCTTAATATGTGTCATGGTACTAGAGAATGACACCGTGATGTTATTAGGAAGATTAAGAAGTTGAATGAGGAAAAGGTTTTTTTTTGTGTTTCTGTAATTTACTATCACAATTAAAATTAAAAACAATTTAAATATTGAGGTAATGTTGTAACTTTTATTATATTAGAGATTTAGTTGAAATATTAAAGATACATGGTAAGTATCATATAATTCAAAGTTAGTCAACACTGCATTCTGATTGGTCAGAATAGAAATGTATCAAAACACTCCATATAAAGAATGTACCATCAAATTTACCGTAAAAAATTAGGAAAGAAAGTTGACCTCATCTCATATTAGGAAAGAAGTTGAATGAAAATTTTGATGAGGTGGATCATGGAGTGGGGCGGGGGGTGTGTGATAGCACAAAAATATGTATATTATTTAGTAGTACTTTATTTAAATAAATTTTGATTTTTGGTCAAGTTTCTAGTACTTAATGCATGAATAAGTGAAAGTGTACAATTTGTGCAAGTTATGATGACTTATTGACCTAAGGAATTAGTTTACCCGAAGAAGAATTAAAAGTTAGAAGAAATTACACAAAAAAGAGCGAAAAATGGAAGAAAATCAACTATTAGGCCATCATGTCACAATGGGATGCATCATACCATGATGAGAAACAATATTTAAAGCAAATCTTCAGTTGGAATCGTGTCACGATGGGAATTTTATGAAGGATCATGCCACGATGGGTACAATTGTGGTACGAAGGGACGTGTTGCTGAACACGAATTTTCCTATAAATAGAGGTCCAAGCCACCATATTTTCACACACTGAAATTGGGAGAGCTCAAGAAAGCAAGAGTCACTTGAATACTCAAGGAAGGCAAGAATTAATTGACTAGTAACATAGCTTTTAAATTTCAATATGTGATAATAACATTGAACTCGAGTAAGTTGGGGAGATTAAGTTGTTTTTGGAGTGATCCTTGGTTAAAGGGGGAATCATTGAGTGAAAAGTTTCTTAGATTAGTGTGTCTAACGGTGGATTTAGGAGTGATTGTGTGAGAAATGTGTAGAAGGGGTTGATATATACAAGGATGATGATGAAATTGGAGGATATCTTTATTTGCTTGGGAAGAAGAACTATTACGTGTTTGCTGCGCATTACTCGATAATGTTTTTTTGTAGTCTGATGTATCTGACAGATGGATTTGGAGAGGCGTTAATTACAAAATCCCTTCTTAAGTTTAATTTTTTTTTTATAAATAGACGAAATGACAAAACCATTATAAAATTACACACACAAGTGGAGGAATCAAGGTTTGAACTCCGGTCATGTGGCGTTCGACCTAACAACTTCAACATTTTTTGTCAGTTGAGTTATGACTTTGAACTTCTTTAAGTTTGATGTTTTAATGATAACAAACTACAAATGCTTTTACTCGAGTCCCTTAACCATTTGATCATTGGTTCGATCTCTGGCCGGTGCGTATGCAGAAGCATTTGTTGGGAGAAGTCAACCCCTTAAATGGATTTCAGTTACCTTGAGAGGATTAGTCTCTGCAGTTGCGCGCAGATGATACCTTTGGTTTACAAAAAAACATAGATTTAGTTATTTGGCTCTTAAAAAAAAAATTCAACCACATTTTTTGGTGTAAACCGGGTATCCTCTGCGCGCAACTGCAGAGACTAATCTCTCGAGCCTTGTGGGACCCAAATAGGTGACAAACTCTCCCTAAATTTTTTAACACTGCATGCCCAAACCAGAGATCGTAATACTCATAATTAAATACATTATTTACATACTCATCATAATTAAATACAAAAAAAAATACTCATAATTAATTTACATACGTATATTATAAGGACACTACCAAAATTAAACTTTTTTATGTTTTTTTTCTTCTAGTAGTCTAGTGGCTAAAAATTTCACCGTAAAATTGAATAAATAGAGTGTGTGAGATTCGAACCCGGACTCCTGTATTATAATGCAATATCCATACCAACTGTGCTAAGCTAACGAGAACTTTTATATTGTAAAATAAATCTTAAAAGAACCCACTTGGGTTGGGTTGGGTTGGTTGTATTGTCTTGAGATATGAGAGTGTACTCCTCCTTAAAGTTTCATGTTTGATTCTCTCTGATACCAAATTGGGTGGGTTAATTTAGCTTCTTGAAAAAAAATTTTTTTGCATTCATTTGATTTATTTAAAGAGATATAGACCCCAAATATTTAAAGAGGTATATAATATAAGGCTTAATTAGTCTATCGGTCCTTTAAAGACATTTTAGGTTTTACAATGGTCCCTTAAAGAAAAAAAGGTCCGGATTGGTCCCTTAAAGAAAAAAATGTCTGGATTGGTCCCTTAAAGACATATATTTTTGCCATATTGGTCATTTCCGTTAAATTTTAACTCCAAATATAAAAAAAAATTTAAATGGTTAAAATTTTAAAAATTAATAAGGTTTTTGGTAGACCACTTACACTTAATGACATCCACAATTCAGTCTAGTAAAACTAAGGTTTTTTGTAAAAAATTGATGGAAATGACCAATTGAGAAACAAATGTGTCTTTAAGGGACCAATCCTGATTTTTTTTTTTTTAAGGGACCATTGTAAAACCTAATATATCTTTAAGAACCAAAAGACTAATTAAGCCATAATATAATTATAATTAATTAATTAATAATAATAATTGAAATCCAATCAATAATTAGACCATGGCTCAAAAAAAAATCAATAATTAGACCAAGCACTGTACCAAAAATAATAATCGAAACGGCTGTTTGGGCAAGAGACACACAGTAGCAAGAGTGAAAACGGTGCGTTTAATTTGGCGAATTAAGAAATTGGGTTTGTTTAGTGTAAAGCGAAGAGAGTGAAAGAGTGAGTTCTCAAGATTCAGATCGAGATTGAAGTGATTTGGTTGGTACTTCCTACTATAGCAGCACCAATCAACTCCACTTCTTACAACAACAAATAATAATAATTCAATTCTCTTTCCTTCTTCAATTCATCATCATCATCATCATCATCATCATCAGGTATTTTCCAATTATAGATCCCTCAACTAACTCATAAACCCTAGCCACTAACAATTTCAATTTTTTTCAGGTTTCAAATATGAATTTCTTGATGCGTTCTACGACACATGTAGATAGAGATAATAATAATAATAATAAACCTTCGTCGGTTTCAGAATCTCGTCTTGATTCGCTTCCTCCACCTTCTGCGCCACTTACAGGCTCTCATTCTTTGGAGAGTTTCTTGTCGGATGATCCGTATGCTAAGTTTGGGACAAGAGTTGAACACTTTGAAGGAGATATTGATACTGAAAATGATTTGAAAAATGATTTGGCTAAGCATTTCGATGTTTCTCAAGAACAAGGATGGATTGCTATTCCTTTTAGTATGTCTTTTACATTTTACTAAACCCATTCTGTGTATCGGTTGTATAATATAATTAGTTGTTAGAATTAGAACATGTGATATGTTATCTGTGTTATGTTTTGATGTGCTACATTCTAAAAATAGGACACATTTTGCATTGTGGTGAAATTTTTTGTTCATTTTAGTTATATAATAATATTACAAAGATGGAACCAAATGATTTCAAGATGTTTGTTACCGCTTTGTTCGGTTTGTCCGCTGAACAATACCGAGGGTTGATATGTTCGAGGGAGACTACATATTACCAATGATTTCTATTTTGTATTTGTGTTTTAACTTTTAGAGGGCTTTGGATTCTTTGCAGTCATGCATTCTCAGAGTTGGTTATCGGCTGTTAGATTAAGATCAGACTAGATCTAATTTAAAATTGATTTGGTGAAGTCAGTATACAATCTGTTTGATGTTCATGTAACAGTCAAGATTCCTTGATTGCGTGATTTTGTGCTTTCCCTGACTGCAAGGAATCTGGGTCTGTTTTAGAGATAGAACTTTGAGCATTCTAATTATGGTGGAACTATGGACGACTGAGCAAAACTGTGTGATTCAGTTATGTCTGTTTGTCAAATTATGAGCACAAGACAATTTTGGTTGGCATTCATTTTAGAGTGGTATTGTTTAGAATTTGAAGTTAGGGGAATACTTTTTATTATCTTTGCTTTTAGATTGTCTATTCTGCTTTCCGTAACTTGATATATCTGGTTCCAATTTTTTTTAATAGAAGAACTTCCTGAAGATTGGAATCACGTGTCAGATATCCAGTCACTGCATCCTCTTGACCGTTCCTTTCTCTTTCCTGGTAAGATTCTTTCCTTCTTTGGAGCACAAGTCTCGGTGTTCAAATATGTTATTTGGTCTGCCAGCTTGTTCAGAAAGTTACGTGGAACTAATTTTACACCTATAATTCAGGTGAGCAAGTTCATATTGTGGCATGCTTGTCTGCATGTAAGCAGGATACAGAGATTATCACTCCCTTTAAAGTTGCTGCCGTGATGAGTAAGAATACAATAGGTCACAGCATTAACAAAGAAAATGGGAACATCAATAATTCAGTAGCTGGGGAAGAGCAACTTAGTCCTAGTGGTCAAGATCAGAACAAGGAAAACCTTCCAAAGGAAAAGAATGATCATCCAACAGATGTTGCTTCTGGTGAATCCCTTCTAAGGATGGAAGATCACAGAAGACAAACTGCATCATTGTTGGAAAAATTCAAGAGTTCGCACTTTTTTGTGAGGATTTGTGAGTCTGATGAGCCACTTTGGTCTAAACACGGTTCTTCAGAAAAGTCCAACTCCTCTAAAACAAATGGCCAAAAGATCTCAACAATTGAAGTGAAAGAAACCGCAAAACACGAGTCTTCTATTAGTGCAGTTATTGATAGAGCAAATTTTGATGCAACTATTTCTGGTGGAGTGGCTAGAAATTCTGTGAAGTGTTTTGCCCTACCTAATGGAGATATAGTGGTACGTATCATAGAATGTTGATAATATGATTAAGCATTTTCTTCAGCTGAAACTTTTGTAATTCTTTAAGTTCCACTGTCAGTCGGGGCATTGTTTTTCGTTTCAATTTGGATTGATTACAAGTTTTCCTCCTGTTCCCTTTTGATCATTGAAATTTTTCATTTTCATAACATGCACACATACTAGCTTGGCCATCTTTTACTTACAATACAATATACAATCATTTGTAATTTTTAGATGCTTTCTTTATGTGTGTGCATGCACTATGCCTCATGTATATTAAGCTAGAAATAGCTTTTAGATGCAAAACATGGAATCCTGTTCATTTGTTCATCCTGATTGTAAAACCCGTAGATGAGGTTGTGCTATAAGTTCTTGCAAACTCAACTCTGTTGTTTGTAACTGTATTAACAACATTTACAATCTTTATATTTCTCAAGGGAATTTGGATCAAACAATTTCTATATGGTACTTGGGCTGTTAGGGAGTATATTAACCTAGGTAACTATTATGATTAATTATTAATGAAATTTCTAGAACATATGTTGTGTTGGGAAATTGTTGCATTAATCAAGTTGGTCTCTTCTCTTCAGTGTACACTAGCATTTGTTAAATTTTGAATGTATTTTATGGGCATTTTCTATGTTTCTTTAATACTTTGTAAGATCTTTGTGAAGTATTCCTATGAAACTCATGTGGATCAAGAAATGCATTTTTTTGTATTCAATACACAAAATGCTCCTAATTATGCCTGGATAATCTCATTTTCTCAGATTACTGATCTGATTCTATTTTCCTGTTTGGAAGGATCCAGGTTCTTTTACAGGTGAATGTTGGTGTTAATTTTCTTAGAGACCCTTGTATAGAAATTCTTCAATATGAAAAATATGAAGGGAAAATATTGTCTTCTGAGAACCAGGACAATTCACTTTACACAAACCAGGATCCATGTGGAGACCTATTGAAATGGATACTTCCATTAGATAACATCCTTCCCACTGCGTCTCGCCCGTTATCTCCTCTTTTGTCTACAAACTCTGGAAGTGGTAACACCTCTCAGAGGTCTAATTCTACATCCTCATCTGGCCCTCAGATATTCTCTTTTGGCAGCCATTTCAGAAGTTATTCCATGTCATCAATGCCCCAAAATACTAGTGTGCCGCCTGCTGTTCCTTTGAAAGCAGCTAGTTCTAAGCCAAATTTTGACATTGATGATTGGGACCAGATCTCATCCCAGAAGTTTTTAAGGAAAAAAAATGGGGCTGAAGAACTTTTATCTTTTCGAGGTGTTTCATTGGAGCGAGAAAGATTTTCTGTTTGTTGTGGGTTGCAAGGTATCCATACCCCAGGAAGAAGGTGGAGAAGGAAACTTGAAATAATACAACCTGTAGAGATTCATTCTTTTGCTGCTGACTGCAATTCAGAGGATCTTCTGTGCGTTCAAATAAAGGTTTGAACTTTCATACTTTTTTTGGGCGGTGGGCGAGTGGCCGTTTATACTGTCAATTGTTGCCAGCTTTTTTTCATTAATATTTTATAAGTTGTTCTTCAGAATGTTGCTCCTGCACATGCTCCGGATATTGTCATATATATAGATGCCATTACAATTATATTTGAAGAAGCTACAAAAAGCGGACCACTGTCATCATTACCATTTGCATGTATTGAAGCTGGAAATGACCATTCTTTACCAAATTTAGCCCTCAGGTTGTTATTCTTTTTATGTTTCTTAATGTTGTTTGTATTGTTCCTTATCTGTATCATGCTGTACACCGTACGTTATTCAGTTATATATATTTCATTTGCTGAGTGTTGCTTAACCATGCAAAAGAGGGGAAAATTGTTTTAAGATGATGCCACATAATTTATCCCTATGCCCTCCTGCAAATTTGGGAGAATTTTTTTTTTTTTATCATTCAACAAAGTAAGGGACAGCTGTCCAGTTCTTCTAATTTATATGAATCATTTCCCCTCTTCTCTAGGAAAAGTTGTTCCTTATATCTTATCCTTTTACCCCTATCCAAACATTAGGTTACTAAAAAAGCTTTGCAAACTTTGCTCTGCTGTTATTGTCCAAGGCTTTAGGTTGAAAGATGTAGGGATAGGGTTATGCAATGCAAGAATAATTTTAAAAATATATATGAACTGTGGATTGAAATTTTTAAGGTCATTTGTTGGACATATATCATTTAATGTAATTTAGGCCTTTTCTGAAAGCAAGTATCTGGCTTTGAGTGAGTTTTTGTGTTTAGAACAAAATTTTGTGAAACACTTTTTTATTCAGTAAAATAAACATGGAAAATTAAAACAAAATGGTATAATTTTTTTTAAGTTAATAAAAGAGGAAGAATGTAGGTATGAATGGTATGAATAGGAATTGGGTTTTTGTTTTTGAAAGCTATTGGCGGCTAAAGCGCTTTTGTAACCAAAATTACAAAGATATATTTTATTAGAATGAATTGTATGCTGCTTGTCAGGCATTAGGATAAGGACAAACTTAGTTCAGCCTATAGTATTTAGACTCATGGAACTAGCTAAGTTAAAGATAATGCACACAATAGGTCATGAATTTATTAGAATGTATTTTCCCATTTATCTAATTTGATTAATTAGTTCTTTACAGAACAGCTACAATACTCTAATAAGAGCTGTAACTTGCAATATCTTGGTTCAGTTGGTGTACCTATTGTACCATATGTATAATCCTTTGTATGAACAGGTTGATATACACGATCAAGGTTTAAGTGGTGTGGGGTGTTAAGATAGGAGGGTAAAATTTAGTGGAGTAAGTAGTTGGGAAAGTTAGTTAGAGGAAACTCAATTAGAGAAATAGGGAAAAATAGAAAGGATTCATTCTGAGAATTTGAAGGAGAAATCCTTGAAGGAGGATTATTTCCTCTAATTTGCAGATTTCATTCGGTAATAAAAATAATAGATTTATACTTGGTATTTTTTTCTTCGTATTCTTCAATTCATAGTCATGGGTCCATAACATGGGGTCAACCAGGTCTTAATAACCTCTGTTTATGTAAAAATGCTGCTGGATAGGCAAGAATCTATACTTCGCTAGTGCTCTGCTGCAGCCTTTGATGTGCATGAAATATGTGCTCAAATGTTTATAAGTTGTAATTTAGTTTTCTTTATGCTACATGTTGCACTTGTGAATTACTTGTTAATATGAAGTATATAACAAGGCATGAAATATAACAACAACCAAGCCTAGCAATCTCATACAATATCGTAATGTTCTATGATGAATCATATCTCTATCAAACTATTAACCTACAAGTCTTTCTTGATAGTTTATCCAAAAAAAAAAATTTGTTAATGATCATCTAGCGATTATAATGAGAGGGTTGTGTAGGGAATTAAACACGAATTATGGGCCAATGTAAAACTTAGTTGAATCTCTGACATAATATGGCATAAACTAATCCCACAAAAATGCCTTGGAGAATGCCATATTTATATTTGTTTATGGACCGAAGAATTATTTTCCATTCATAGTTGGTGAAGAAGTTATGTTTCACGAACACACAGATATGTATTGTGGGTTTGGATCAATCTGATTAGCTGTTAGGAAAGGAAGAGAATAATTAGTAAATTGGTTAAATTCAGTATTTGGTGTATGTAGTTAGCTCTAGTATTCTTCATCTTATTAGAAGTTTCTCATTACAGGAAAGGTGAGGAGCACTCTTTTATCCTTAAACCTGCAACTTCTGTGTCGAACAATCTAAAGGTGCTGGAGGAAAGCCCTCGCCTATCAAATTTGCAATCTGGAAGCTCGGCATCAAAATTAAGTGTTTCTTCCAATAATAGTCTTGACAGAAGTAAGATTTCTTCTATCGATGATCAGTATGCAGTTATGGTGTCATGTCGATGCAATTATACAAGTAAGGCTTTTGTCTCCTTGATTTGTTCTGTTATACCAGTACAACGAATATTAAGGTGTTAACTAGTGGTCTTTCCCTTGGTTTTTTCTTAATAAAGCGTCAAAATTGTTCTTCAAACAACCAACCAGTTGGCGTCCACGTACATCGAGGGATATTATGATTTCCGTTGCATCTGAGATGTCTGGAGAATCTCCAGGACCTTATGAAAGAAATTCCCAACTTGCCGTGCAGGTTTGTTTAAATTTTTACTATCTTGAGTTGGGATCTTGCATTAATGCTCATATTTAGCTTGCTATGATCTTTCTCCTAGCAAAATTACAATTAGATTAACCTAACTGCTGCTTCTTTGTCAGGTTTTGACTCTTCAAGCTTCGAATTTGACATCTGAGGATCTAACTTTGACAGTGCTTGCTCCAGCATCTTTTATTTCACCCCCTTCAGTGGTCTCACTGAGTTCACCAACCACTCCAATGAGTCCTTTTATTGGTTTCACAGAATTTTTGGGAAGAATAAATGATGATGGTAAACCTCAAACAGTTTCTACAAATGATGATGTCATCCCTAGCTCTGGCCTTAGTTGTACACATCTCTGGCTCCAGAGTAGAGTTCCACTGGGGTAATATATCATGTCTTGTTTTTATTTCTTTGGTTTTGTTTAAACTAACACTGATCAATGATCAATTTAAAACCATGTATTCTCCACATCAGATGTATCCCATCTCAATCCACAGCCACCATTAAGCTTGAGCTACTCCCGTTGACTGATGGCACAATCACACTTGACTCTTTGCAAATTGATGTCAAAGAAAAAGGTATGAATCACTACACATTTGGATGATATTTTTTCTTGTTAGGAAAATATATGTTTGGTAAATTGTACCCAGTGTGGTGCTGGCTCTCTGCATTTATGCAGTGCAATATATTATAGTGAACATAAATACCCTTTTCATACTAATCACATCGCATGCATAGAAAACTCAATTTTCAACACTCCCCCCAAAGTTGGTCCCAATCTGTAACAGTTACCCTACCCTAGTCCAAATTGAGTGCCTTGGTGAAGAGGTTGCAACTTGCAAGTGTTCTCTTGTTCTAACACGATACGTACAAGCCCTTCTGAATTTTTTTCATGAATTAAGTGGCAATATTCCTCGGTTACATTCTTGTAGTCAATTCTCATTTAGTATGACATCCAGCCACACCTGTATCAAAATAAATTACTTTCTTTTGCCCATTTTTTTAAAGAGCACCGAGACGTTTTTACAGATATCTCGAGATATGTAAAAACTGCATCCTAATCTTTGAGGGGATGACATGAATTAACTGATGATACTTGTTGGGTAGAAAATGTTTGGACATTTAAGTTAGATAGTTCAGTTTGCCAATACCATATAAGCTCATGGGAGTTTCTGGATCAGATAGTAATTCACTATCATCTAGAGTGTATTTAACTTCTGGAACCATCAAAACATCAGAAGGTTTTATCCCCACATGCTAACCTCAGAAGGACATCGAGAAAATTTCCCATTTACTTCTAAATTTCTAATCAAATACTTAAAATTGAAAGTACCTACGCCCTTGGTCTAAAATCTGGTTCCCCGCATGCTAACCTCAGCGGCTATCATGGATCTATGAATGATTCTCTTGGATTTTTTGGAAGGGAAATATAGATGGACTAAGAATGCCAATAAAAGACATACATGTTAACTTAAATAGTCTTTTGTTGCACCAATGCAAGTATAGAACCTTTATAACAGTGGTGCAATAACAGGGGACTAATTGCATTTCTCAAATTTGAAAGACTAAATTGATCAACCCTTATAATTTGAAGGACTAAAATGCTTGTTTACTCCACCATATTATATGATATGGTCTTGTATTGGTTTCCACCAGCTGTGATATTTCTGTGCTAAACGCCATTTGGGTCCATTTTGTATTGTTATTTATTCTGCGTTGGACTAGTAATTATTTCCAGTTATCCACAGGGATTAATTTAGCTATTTACATGTGCAAACTGCAAATCATATGTCCTTTCTCTCTCTATATATATAATAATATCACTCAAATATTTTTACCATGTTTGGTTTATTGTACATTATGGTTTTAAACAGGTCTTACTTACATCCCTGAGCGCTCACTAAAGATAAATGCAACTTCTAGCATTTCCAAAGGGATTATTTAATGTATACAAGCTGGTTGCATTTCATTAAACATGTTATCTGGCGCTGTAGAAGAAAAATGGAATGAATTGTTTGCATGGATTTTAGAATTGCTCTTGCAACTTGCTCCCAGTGGCACAAAGGTATCTTCCCTTACTAGAGCATTATGATGGAGTTGGCGTGTCGAATTATTTAGAAATAGAGCTTAACTTTTGTATTGTAAACCACGAGGTTAAGAATAGATGATTGTTACATACCCCTTTGAGGGGAAGAGTGTAATCTTTTATAGATACATCGATTTTTTGTGAAGATGTACGTATAAGACTTCAGATTTAGGTAATGAATGAATGGCTTCTGGATCCTGGCGTTGGCACCTGCTATTTAGTGTCTTTCTGTTGACATCAATGGAAGGAAAGCATTGTAATCATGGATTTTTTTATTGACAATTTTTTATGACTTTTTATTGACTCATTAATTAATACACGTGAATGGTGGGATTTAAGTAATTTGCCTCTGGCTTTTTTAAATTGGCAAGGACACGCAGTCACATATGATTGGTTATTTTATGGGTGATATAATATTTGAACATGGCAACCAAATCTGGCTTTTGTGCAATGGAAACATCAAACATGGTTCACTCCAACATATTTTGACTAGCTGGCTTCTCTTCCCGCCCCCATGTTTCACCCCTCTGGCGTGCAAAAAAAAATCGGTTTCTAAAAACCTAAGTTTTTTTTTAGTGTAAATTTTAAAGTAAAAGAAATTTTGGTTTTTAGGAATCGAATTTTTTTGCGCGCTAGAGCGGCCTAAAAGAAACATGGGGACCTAGAATATGCTCTTACAAAATGCAAGGTTTTCTTTACCGGGTGTTTCTTTTTGCGCCTCCAGCTTTATTGCGCACTTCTTGAAATTCCAAAAATACCTCTCGCAAAATAACTAGCAAGTGTTAAAGGTGGCGAAAATTTGAAAAAACACAGTTCGTTACTTAAGTAGCAAACTTTATAAAATCTAATATTTTTGTCCCCCTCACCTTTTCTTCACACCCTATGAGAATATTTTTATAAGGTTCGCTAATTAAAGTGCGTACTTGTGTTTTTTTTTTTTTTCCAAATGTTCACCCCTTCAACACTCATAGGTTATGTTGTGAGGGGGTATATTTGGAATATCAGGTGGCGTGCGAGAAAGCTAAGGGATGCGAAAAGAAATACTCTTTCTTTAGTAGATCAGTAATGGGTCTGATCTTTTCCTGAATCAGTCTAAAGTGTGAATTCTATAGTATTAGAATTTTTCGTGCAATTTTAAATTAAAATTGCACCTATGAAACATAGACATATTCTGGATTAGAGGTATCTTTGGTGTCACACACGTGTCGGTGTCTGACACCAACATTTATAATTATGTTAAATAAATTATATTATTTTTTAAAATTATTATGTGTCGATGTATCAGACATTCTGTTGTGTTCGGGCTTCATAAATTTTAACTCATTAACTATTTAAAGAGAAGAGATTTAGATTTCGATCTTCTGCCGCAACTTTTCTAAATCTCTCTCACATCATTTTTCAATCTCTTTTAATTAATTTCAATCCAAATCGCCTCATTTCCCTCATCTTCTCTCTTCTTTCATTGGAGGGATGTGGGAGCGAATCCAAACCCGAGAGAGACATAGGATCAAAAGCATACATGCGTCTTCATCATAACTAAGAACATATGTGACAGAATTAATGAAATAATGGAACATAATTAAGAACATATTTTTTTCTTTTTGTGCCCAAAT
Source organism: Trifolium pratense (assembly GCF_020283565.1). Taxonomy (NCBI): domain Eukaryota; kingdom Viridiplantae; phylum Streptophyta; class Magnoliopsida; order Fabales; family Fabaceae; genus Trifolium; species Trifolium pratense. Next base: position 13,033,439 of record NC_060065.1, on the reverse strand, counting down.
TAAGAAAATACTTTCAAGTTTAAATAACAGACCATATTAGTGAATATAACATGAATGTCTTTAATATTCAATTGTTTTGAGTAGAGGTGGATTCGGTCATATCAATGGAGATAGTAATTATAATCATTTGCACATAAGTCAAGTTTAACATTATTATAAATGAAAAAACATTTCTTTTACTCTATATTTAACAGCTCCTCATAAAATTTAAGCTGGCTCTGATTAAATAAAAAAAAAAAAAAACTGGCTCAGCCACTTGCTTAGAGCATGAATATCGGTATTCTTTCCACTGTTCTTTAACTGTGTGTTGTCAGAATTTTGCTACTTTCATTGCTCCCGAAGTAAATACGTCTCTTACTGCAACAACGCTCTTAAAATGTGTGGACATGGGTTTTATTTTTTTTTGTAACAACTAAACACTTGCTTTTTGGTTAGTTTTTGTGGGGTCTAGTGGGATCTATTTGAGAGTTTTTATAAGACCGTGTACAATAGTTCGACATACTCAACACCATTTTTTCACTTTTCAACACTCCACATCATTTTTTCTTTTTTTCACCTAATCATTCAATACACATTCAATTTTTATCCTCTCCAATGGTTTTTTCATTCAACACTCTACCCCACCACTTTCTCTACCCCACCACTTTTATTTCATATTCTTATTTAAATTTATATTTTTGTTTTTATGATTACATAAAATTACAATTATCGATTAAAATTAAATTAAAATAATTAACACTTAACGATTTATTTTTTAGTTTTTTGTAATGAAAACAAAATTTATTTAAATAATTTATACAATACAAATTATCTTAACTTAATTTAAAATACAACACACAAGTAACGTAATTAGTACGATACAAATAATTTAAAATGCAATGCAACACACAAGCAACGTAATTAGTACGATACAAATAATTTAAAATGCAACACACAAGCAATGTAATAATTAGTACGATACAAATCATCTTCAATCACGTCCCATTCCAAACTGTCCATATGTACTTCACTAAATCTGCTTGCTATTCTTGATGACCTTTTGGATCACGGAACTCGGATCTAGCACACACATGATTTACAAAAGCTGTAGTGTTTGAGATGAATTTCTCATCATAGATCCATAATATGGATGAAAGTTTGGAACATAGGACGACTAGTTGAAATTTGGTGCAAAACCAAAATTAGGTATGTTTTGAGGATGTTGGTTGGAAAATTGATTTGGATTTTGAAAATTGTTGGGATTTTGATAATTGTTGGGATAAGTAGAAGAATTTTAGCTGTTAAAATGATTATTGAGATCCATTTCAACAAAAAAAAAGACTAATACTTCAAGATTAACACTGATAGAAAGATAATAATAAGATTAATATAGTGAAAAAATTGATTTTTTATGTGTCCAAATCAAATGAACCAAGTCTTTATTTATAGACAAAAAAAATCATGAATTTTAGTGAAAAAAAAATTAATTTGCAACAAAATAATTGAGTTCAGAGTATTAAATGGATAAAAATTCGGCCAGCCAATCGCAGCCAGCCACGTGGCTGGATCTTATCACCAACACATTCTCTCTCCGCATGAAAGCAGAGCCACTCTCACCCTTCGCGCGTGTGATACACGCGCCAGCTTTAAGCCACACAAATTCGGCCGCGTGTCCCCCTTGTCATCCTTCAACTGTGTTGAAAATTTTCATCATCTCTCCCCTACATGTCATTTTCAACAGCAAGTTGAACACATCATCGGGTAACATTGTGCAGTTGAAAGGAGTTTCAACACCTCCATTGTATATGGTCTAAGTTGTATGGATATTTAAGAAATATGATTGAGTTGTTTAAATAATTGAAAAATATAAAATAATATAAAAAATTGAACCGAACCCAATGGATAATGGTGCTCTTAGAGAAGTGTTTGTAAAATTTGGTTTCCATTTTCTAAACCTTCGATAGGAAGTAATAGGAAATGTTTTTATACTAAATATATTATATATCACTAATAATACTATAGGGAAGAACAAATTACAAGTTGTGGCATCACACATGGGTCAGCAAAGAAAAAAGGAAAAACAAAACACATTATATTACACTATCTTTGCTAGCAATATTCACACACCAACCCTCCCTTTTTTATTGAGCAAAATTCATATGAATCCTACTATTTTATGTGAGATTCCTTCTCAAAGTAGTAGAAAGAGTATAATGCTAACACTCCTTATATATTGCAATTTAGTAAATTCATCCTATAGACGAGACCGAATGAACACTCTCCTCCCATTTTTCTGCACAAGATTAATTCCCTTAAAGCCATCATCATCCATTTTGTTTGGAGGCTGTTGTGACTCTTCAGCAAGTTTGGTTGATGTTTTGTACTGCTGCTTTATATTATTCATTTCTTCCTTCACTTCCTCCATTTTAGCGTCAAAATGGAGTTCATTTGCAACCTTTTTATCAAGGTGTTTATTGGTCTTTAAAACTGTTGGCATCGGCATATTTATTAGTCCTTCCGGCACCATCTTATCTACCTGCTTTCTACCTCCTGCGATAAGCATAGTAATGATGAACTAATGATATTTGAGGGATTCCTCGTCCAATAAAGTATAATATGAAAATTACTGCATTTAACTGAAAATAATCAACTTAGGTTATGTAGTAAGGATAACAGATCAGATGGAGGGTAGTTCATTCAATTACTAAAAGTAGAGGAAAAGAACATGAACTGTAGAGAAGAAAAAAAAAAAACTATAAAGAAAGACAGAGGTCGTTGGTTTAAATAAAGATATAATCTGTGAACGAGCATTTATGAAATCGTTTGATCCATGTAGTAGACCTCTAATAGAATTTGATCCATGTAGTAGACCTCTAATAGAATAAAGTTTGATTGTACATTCAAAATTGTTTGAATACCAATTTTCATTCAACAGATATAACTCATCACTTTCCTTTCTAAAGTACATTATTGATTTTGGAGGAGGTAAATCCAATCACATAGATAGTTGTCATAGTTACCAATCAATGGTTATCTTATGCACAGTATCAAGGATATTAATAACAAGGAGCAATGCATCGAGAGTAAGTGATCAATGCATCATCAAACAAGGGACAAGTTGCAGTTTAGTTTTGTCCTACTCCTACCCATATGAGCAAATACTCACTTTTCAATATTGTGAGTGAAATAAAATTACAAACTATTGTTTTTCTTAACCCTCCGATTTCTATGAGAAAGTGCTCTAGAAATCCGGAGTTCGGTCATAAGGTAAGCAAATTCTGACCAAGAATTGTTCAAGTTAGGATTCAAACTCGGATTCTCCTGAAAGGTTCACTCTTAACTAAAGTTCATTGACTACTTGAGTCCCAACATGTATTTTTAAATTACAAACTATATGGAACAATATAATACAAAAAAACATTTGTACTACAATCTTCAAATCAAATTAACTTCTCAAGCACTTATAACAAAAGAAAAGTTGAAATGGTTAAACATTGACTATAACCCTTTAAAACAAACAGTTTCTCTTGTGAGTTGAAATTAGTTTTGTGTCTCTATTATCCCAAAGCTAAAGCTCTATCATCTTTTTCAAAAACATTTGTTATGAGTTTTCCCAGAAGTAAAGAACCAAATACCCATTTCAGTTGAGAGGCCTGTGTTAGCTAAAAGTTAATGAGTGTTGTTAAATTGCGGCTATGGAGGAATGGTGTTGCAGGGTTTTGACAAACACCATAGGCAATTTGTGAAGGGATGCCTGTCATGGTGGCGCCTGCATGTTTATATGGAAGATTATTGGCCCTCTACCATATTCTAACTTCCACCATCGGACAACATTGAAGCTAATCTGAATCAGACCCATTCAGTGAAGCTAATCTAAACAAGTAATTTTAGGGAATTTTTTTTTTTAAATGATCTTTCAATATCTCTTAAATTTCTACTCATTAGATTTTATATCTTATTATTTTTCATAATCTATCTCATCTAACTTATTTACAATGTATTCCGGACTGGACTCAGCGTTGGCCCAAACCCACTATTACCTTCCTGCGGCAGCAATGCTGCAGTTTGGTTTGTGTATGTGAAGAGAGAGAAATAAAAAATTAAAAATGAAGAAGTGATGACGAGAGAGATAGACACATAAAAGCGCAACAAGGAGGGGCAGAAGAGAAAAGGGCAGCAGATGATCCAGATCCCTATCTAATGAAGACATATTTTTTTAACTATAAGTATGATATCATAAGTAACAAATGAAGACATATTTTTATCCTAACACTAAACCGCTCACTCCCACACCCACATGAATCAGGATCCATATAGCTTACCTTTAAGATGGGAAAGACACTGTGCCTTTGTGTCTATCTGTCTCCTATAATGCTCTCTTTCTCTCACACTTATCTTATATCATTTCACTTTCATCTTTTTGTCGCAAAAATACACTAAAGTCGCGGTGACTTTCCCGCCACAAAGGTAGGGAATCCATTTTCCACGAATCACCTATTGACTAGACCAATGAAGTCTATGCACTTACCTATGGGCAGGGCAGCATCACCGCCATAGATTCCGATCAACTTCCACCATATCTTGCAACCACTGAATAATGACTTTCAGGTTTATAACAGAACAACATGTATCTTTTTTTTATGCAAAAACAACATGTATTTAAACTTATAAACTTTTATGTTTAAGTAAGTTAAAATCCAAAAAATTATTTTTAATTAAACATCTCCGATACATAATTAAACTAATCGGAACAATACCAATTATAAATAAAAACATACAACAACTCAAAGCTACACAAAAAAGGAACCAAAAAAGATTCTAATAAAAAATTAAAACGAATATGATCAATTTATTTCTTACATGTTATAATTCGGGGAAAAAAAGAAGAAAAGGAAAAAGATTTGGATTAGAGAGACAGTGAAAAAAAAACCGACCAGGGATGATTTTGAGGGAGCCGTCGATGGCGGAGCCAACTGCGAACTTGACGAATTCTTTAAGGATTTGGCTTAACGAGTGGCGGCCAGCAGCGTTGGACACGGCGGTGGCCATTCCGGCGACGAGTATTTTTGAATTCCGATAAGATTTTTATCGGAAGAATCAAGGTATGTGTGTGGTAGCGTTTCAATTCTGTTAATTTAGTTTTGGGTATGATTTGTGACCAGTTCACTCTCAACAGCCGATTCTAGTACTGGTTGTCATTTATGTTGAGATTACCGGGGTCCGAACCCGATCACATATATATATATATATATATATATAATATTTTGTCAACCGAGTTAAATTCACTGAATGGATAAAAATTCAAATATAATGAGAAATCGACTTGAAAAATGATTTTTTAAGTGCAAACGATTTTAAATTTCATAATTTTTTTTAAAAAAAAAAAAATTTAACCTTTTGCGAGAAAGATTTCAATAATGTAATAAAATGATTATGGAGAAAAATTTAAAATTTAAAATGATACACATGATATAATTTGAGGGACCAAAAGTTGTGACGAAAAATATTTAGGGATCAGAACATGTTGAATTTTTTTAGGCTAAATTAGACAATTGGTCTCCTTAACCTATTAACGTTGCAAAGTTACTAGGTTTGGTTTAGTAATGGTGATGAATTTGGGTAGTATGAGCTCCTATGTTCGATCCTCATTGCCAACATTATAAACCAAAAACTAATTAACATTAAACTAATTAACGATACAAATTGATCCCTTTAACTTTATTGATCCCTTTAACTTTATTTATGTTTGTCATATTGATCTTTTCCATTAGTATTTTTTTCACAAAAAACGTTAACTTTATCTCCAGTCTAAGAAAGGTGGCTGACGTCATAATCATATTCCTTAGCACGACTAACAATATTACTCATAAATAAATCATTTATTTTAGTTTTTGTAGTCGTTTTTTTATGGTTTTCGGCCTATTTTAGTGTTTTTTATATTTTTGGCCAATTTTAGTGTTTGTAGTCGTTTTTTTTGTTTTTGGCATATTTTAGTGTTTGTAGTCGTTTTTATGATTTTTGGCCAATTTTAGCGTACATATAACGAATAACATAAAGTAAAGTGAACGTTTTTTGAGAAAAACTAACAAAAATGATCAATATCACAAACAAAATTAAAGTTAAGGGACTAATTTGTAACGTTAATTAGTTAAGGACAAATAAAAATTAAAGGCAATGAAAAAGATTATATGTGGGTGAGAAAGGATATGCTTAGTATTATCGATCTTAAGTAATGACTATTACTTGGTGGCCTTTACAAATGAGGATGATCAGAATGAGGTGTTGATGACTGGTTTGTAGTTTATCTATGACCATTATCTCACGGGGTAGGAATAGAGCCCTAATTTTCACCCAGCTAGTGATATTATTATAATGAAAGTGAGAAAAACACAAGAAAGAGATTAATTGTGTTGGTTTTTTTTTTCAGGGCCGGTCCCGAGATTTTAGAGGCCACATGCAAATGTTAAAAGTGGCCTCTTATAATTTTTTTTTAAAAAAAAACATCAATTTTACCTTTGTTTTAGCTTCAATGGACAATAGAGATTGAGTTTCTGAGTAGTGGGTGGGGCGATGGTGGGTGGTTGATGGGTGATTGGCCGTCGTTCTTGGTGGTGGATCGATTGTGGTTTGTCACTTTGTGTCTCGTGTGGTAGACTGAACAAACACGTTTTGTTTGTTTTCTTTTCCGAATTCCTATTTTTTTTATTGTCTAATGCATTTCTTTGTTTTTTTTGTTGTTGTTGAGATATTGAGTTTCTTTGCTTGTTTTTTTGTTGAGAGATTGAGCCTGGGAAAGTGGACCTTTATATTTTGTAGGAATAATTACTTTTTACACCGTCAATTTTACTAATACTACTACACTATATTTTTTTTTGAGGCCTTCAATTTTAGGAGGCCCGCTGCCACATGGCTTGTTGTCTGTGCTTCTGGGTCGGGCCTGGTTTTTTCAAAATTTTCTAAGTGTTTCTACTAGTCAGATTCTGAACTCAAGAGTAGAATCTGACCTAGTGTACTCAAGATTAGAATCTGACCTAGTGTTTGAAAAAAGTTTGCAGCAGATAAATTGGACACAAAGAGAAAAGAGAAAAAGCGAGACACAAATCAATTTTATATCGGTTCCTCTCACAAACAAGAGTAGTCCAGTACCTTTACACTTTCAAAGGATTTCCATTATAATCAATAAAGATTATAAATTGCTTAAACACGCAAGCAAGAGACTACCAATGCTCGAGCACACAAGCAAGAGACTTCCTAATGCTCAAGCACATAACAATAGACTTCTCACAATCTAACTTAATCAAATAAAAGATTGTTTGAGGTTTACACTTGATATAAAATTAGAGGTGTAATCAATACAAAGCAATAAGACTTTGGTACTTAAGAATTTCTAAGATATAAACTTTGATAAGAAATTATAAGTGTAAATTTGAGCTTTGATTTTGACAGAGTTTTGGTTCTTTCAAAATGCATTCAGTGTCTCTTAATTATTTCAAGTCTTCAACTCATTATATAGACAAGTATAAAAGATATATTGAAGAAGTTCAATGCTCAAATTTGAGTCTTTGAGAAGCTTGATCATAGATGTTTAAATGTTTTTTGATTTAGGTAATGTTGTTAAAAAGACATTTGAATTCCCTTTGCTACAAAAGGAATTTACCGTTTCATCTCATTTGTCTTTTAAGTTTTTGTTTGTTTTTGCACGTGATTATAAGAAGACAAAGACCTTTAACAGTCTTTTAATACTAACGTGTCTTTCAGAAGCTAAGATCTTCATGAACTTTTCAATGTAAGACTACAAAGTTTGACCCTTCAGAATCTGGTCTTCTAGCTTCTGACCAGGGACGGATTCAAGGGGTGGCAAGGGTGGGCTTTGACCCATCCCTAATATTGTATATACTATATATTTAAAGTTGTTATTTTATACATAAATATTATTAATAGACTATAATTTCTATGTATAATCATAGTGTAAATTAATTCTGATAAATAAATCAATGTAAAATAGTTTTATATCGGTATAATTTGATCAATATTTATATAAATTACAATTAAATTTTATGTAATATTTATTAAAAAAAAATGGTCAGTCCCTGTTTGGTTCTGACTTTATTCATATTCCATTACTCCAAATTTGGCTTTTAACTTTTGATAAAAAGTTTAAGCTTTTCTTCAAAATAACATTTGCTCTTATATACGTTCATTTAAATTTTTATCTATGGTCCTGAACACTTGAACATATATTAGCATATCCAATTTGTTATCATCAAAACTTTAGATATACGTTCATTTAAATTTTTATCTATGGTCCTCAACAGTTGAAGATATATTAGCATATCCAATTTGTTATCATCAAAACTTTGGAGATATTGTACAAATCCATTTTGACATGCCAATCCCCCCATATAAATACAAGACAAAATAATATAAGATACAATTCATGGTATTGTACAAATTTGTCTTGTATATGTTTAGTGGATGAAATACGGTAAAAAGAAAAATGTTTAGCGGATAAAATATTATTTTGATATTTTAGATAACATATTAAGAAAAAAAATTAATTTTTGTCAAAGTCACTTTACCCCAAATTTATATGGTCTCAAAAATAGATAATTTTAAGATAAAATATATTTCAACTGAAATTGTCTATCAAACCCTTCCGCAACTGCGATCGGGAGGGGGCTGAAACCATTTGATGTCAGAACTGTTCCCCGAACCACATTAAACTAGTAGCGAAAAAAAAAAGTTGTCTATCAAACCATTTATATTTTTAGCAGATCATGCAGTGTACACAGCCCAGTCAAAAATGGCTAATTTCTTGCTACTGAAATGACTGCAGTTATTGTGAAACACTGCATCCCCCAATTATGCATGTATTACCCCATTTCATTATTAATTAATTAATGAATCAATGCTTTTTTTTTTCTTTTGATGAAACACTGCATTATTAATTATCAATGCTATAAGCAATAAAGTTTTATAAATTTTAGGAAAATTGTGATTTATAGTAATTCCACATTTTTATTACTTTCTTTTGTTTCCATTTCGGCGTTTTGTATGGAGTTTTCACGAGTCATCTTTCTTTGCTTAGGACAACACAAGGACAATAATTTGCTGACTTTTGAGCGGGAAAAACACCATGTCTTTTGCTTAATTTAGTCTATTGGATCAATCTCGCGCACCATAGTTTACCACGTGTCCATTTTATTATTCCTTACAGAAAAAAGCTTAAATATCAATAAACAATTGCTATAAATCTGATACCGTCGATAGCTTAGCACTTTGAAACCGTCTCTGTGTCGTCTCCCGCCGTGACCACCGTGCCTCAACTCTCCGTCGTCCTGCCGCTCTGGCGAACTTCAACCTGATCAATCTAGGGTTCAACATATTTTTGTTTATTAGGGCTTTTGATCTGCTTCATTTGATCTACCTTCCCTCTTTCCTCATTTTCAATTTCTGAGTTTTGTTGGATTTCATGTTTTGAGCGTTATTGAGTGGTAAAGTTGTGATTTTTAGATTTTATTTGGGAATTTTTCATCTGTGTTTGTGGTTGTTGTTGTTGTGGTGGTGGTCACTGGCTAGTGGCTTTATAGGGTGTTTGAGTTTTGATTATTTTTGGGTTTGATTGTTTAGGGCTTGATAAAAAAAATGGGGTTAGGTGGTGTGAATGGTAAGGTGATAGAGTCTTTGGATGTGGGTAAATCAAAAGGGAGGAAGAAAAAGAAGTTACAAAATGGGGCAATGGAAGATGAAGAAAATGATTCTGGGTGTTGGCATAGCTTTAGGTTCATTGGTAACTGCATTTCTTCAAGATCCAAGGTTGATAGTTCTGTTAGTGGTACCAGTAATAATTATGGTAACCTCTATTTCCTTTGAACAATTACTGTTTTTATGTTTTTGGAAGTTTTTCTTCTGTGCATTTGTGCATTTGTGTGTGTTGATAGTTCTGTTAGTGGTACCAGTATATTGTTTTTATTATGCATTTGTGTGTTGTGTGTGTTAATTACTTTTTCTTAATTAACTAATTTGAGGTTCTGTAGCTTCTTGTTATTCCATATCAAAATTTGTTACAAACATAGGTGTTATTAAATTTTATGCATTGCTTTGTTTAGGATTTTGTGAGAACTTTGAAACGGCAATTATGTTTCATTCTTTTGGACCATCCCCTTATGTAGAACATCATTGAGTTGGGGGTTGAGTTTTTAAATTGTACAATTGTAAACTTTTGTTACACCTCGTCCACCGTTTTCGTCCATGAGGTGTCGGCTCGGTGGTAAGAGCTTGACCTTGTAAACTCAATGAATAAAGTTCAAATCCTCTCGAGGACAATTGTGAAGTGCTCCTTTAATTAGTAATAATATTTTTGACTTATAAACTTGTGACAATCTAGGTATATCACCTGATATATCCATGTGTATATATGTGTTTGCCGTGCTTGGTGAAAAGAAGAAATTGGTTTTCTTAATTATTTTTTTTGACGGACTTGGTTTTCTTAGTTGTTTGCATTTCCTTCTCTTAATTTATCAAATCAGATTTAAAATGGTGCCTATTTTTCCTTGCTTGTTCTTATCATGATTTTCCTCTATTTTCTTGGTTTTGGCTTCTCATTAGCTGAAAGCAAATCAACTATTGATACGAGTAGAGACCAGCCATCAGTTCCAGTAGTCTCTTCGACGACTACTACTACTAGTAATGCTGAAAGCAGCTCATCTACTTCGAAACTTGAAGAGGAGCTTAAAATTGCTTCCAGGCTGCGAAAGTTCTCTTTCAATGATCTTAAGCTGGCAACAAGAAATTTTCGGCCCGAGAGTCTTCTTGGTGAAGGTGGGTTTGGTTGTGTGTTCAAAGGATGGATTGAAGAAAATGGAACTGCTCCAGTGAAACCTGGCACAGGCCTTACTGTTGCAGTCAAAACCCTAAACCATGATGGGCTCCAGGGTCATAAAGAATGGCTGGTTTGTAATTTTCCTAATATGATTTGGCTTCGTTCAGAGTTCGGTTGTATTTTCTTAAAGTCGTGTCTTTTCTTTGAGGTTTTAATTTCTTGTTTGGTTCATGTTACAGGCTGAAGTAAATTATCTTGGTGATTTAGTTCATCAAAACCTTGTCAAACTTATAGGCTACTGTATTGAAGATGATCAAAGGTTGCTGGTATATGAATTTATGCCTCGAGGAAGCCTGGAAAACCACTTGTTTAGGAGTAAGTTACCATTTTCTGATTAATTATTGCATTTTTAAATTTTTATAACATGAGATGGAGTATTTTTTTCTTACTAATTCTGCTTTGTACTCTATCTGGATTATATAATTTTTTTAATTTTTTCATGTCAAAACTATATTGCTGTAGGATCCTTGCCACTTCCGTGGTCCATAAGGATGAAAATTGCGCTAGGAGCTGCAAAGGGACTTGCTTTTCTTCACGAGGAAGCTGAACGACCAGTTATATATAGGGATTTTAAAACTTCCAATATACTATTGGATGCAGTAAGTGTCAAACGTTATGGCATGATTATATTTTGTTGTTTCCTTTATTTTAATCATTCTAATAATGTATTGATTCAGGAGTACAATGCCAAGCTCTCAGACTTTGGACTTGCAAAAGATGGTCCAGAGGGTGATAAAACTCATGTGTCTACCCGAGTTATGGGAACTTATGGTTACGCAGCACCAGAATATGTCATGACAGGTATGTTTTTGTTGGTTATATGCCAAAATTAAATGCGCAACTTTTAGTTGTATTTGGATAATTTTTATCACTGATCTTGTATCCTGAACCAAAATAATTTGTAAATGATTCTGTGCGTTTGTTTCTCTTTTTGATACAATGTTCTGGCTCTGTATTTTCCTTTTAGATAGACAAATGTTCCAGGGTTTTTGTCAAAAAAAGAAAAAGTTAGTTTCCAGGGTTTGAAACTTAGACCTCTTTCTTGAAACTCCTTTGGCATTCCTTAATCCACCAACCGAGCTACCTGAGACATTCTTAACCTTTATTGGGTGATGTCAGGTGTTTCCTTGTAAGGAATATTTAGGACCAAGATGCTAGTTTTTGCGGGAGTTGCCCATGTTTTGCTTTCTCGTAATGTGTATAACTTGCAATTTACAAAGGTTGCTGTTCTATGATAATATTCTGCGGATTTTAAATTGAATTTGTTTCAGGTCCTTTTAAATTCAATCCAACAATTGTATCATCTAATATCTTTCTATATTGGGTTTAGGGCATCTTACATCAAGAAGTGATGTGTATAGTTTTGGAGTGGTACTACTTGAGATGATAACCGGGCGAAGATCCATGGACAAAAACCGTCCAAATGGTGAACATAACCTTGTAGAATGGGCTAGACCGCATCTAGGAGAGAGAAGAAGGTTCTACAGGTTGATAGACCCTCGATTGGAAGGCCACTTCTCGATAAAAGGAGCTCAAAAAGCCGCCCAGTTGGCTGCTCACTGCCTTAGCCGAGATCCAAAAGCAAGACCACTAATGAGTGAAGTTGTAGAAGCTTTGATGCCTCTCCCAAACCTAAAGGACATGGCTAGTTCATCATACTATTTCCAGACGATGCAAGCTGACCGATTTAGTGCCAGTCCAAATACTCGAAATGGTAGAACACAAGGAGGATCCGCCCGAAATGGACAACAACAAAGGAGCCTTTCCATATCACATGGTACTCATGCTTCTCCATTTCGCCATCGGTATCCTCAAAATTCACCAAAGCCAACTGGAAAAGCACAGAGTTGATGAATTTTCTATCACCCTACTTTTTAATCATCTCTTATTTTCTAAGTATAGATGTAACAACTTCTTGTGAAGCCATTTGTTCATGGGACAACTTGAGGGTAAAAGAAGCATGCTGCTTGCTTTATGATCTATTATGTTAATGAGTCTTGACCCCTTTGAATAGTTATTGAGCTAACTATGTGTATGTTTGGAATCACAGTGAGTTCAACGACATTACAGTAGCACCGTGATTTTGTTGAAGCTCGAAGTTGTAGCTTTAGTTAAAATCATGGCTGCACACTGTGCTTTTGCCGAACTCACCGTAATTCCAAACATGAACTATGATGTGTTTTGCAAATTGTCAACCAATGTTTCTTTCAGGTTGTTTGGAAATATTGAACAACTCAAAGTTTTATTTGATTTCAAAATTCAAATGGCCCTTGTGATTTATGTATGCTTTAATTGTGCTATCAAAGAGTGCGGCTATTTAAATTAATCAATGCCTTTTGTTTATGGAAAGATGAGAATGAAGCTTTTATTTGCATTAATTTATGTCTGTTGTGTGAATTTAACACTGGTACTTGATCCCATCAACTCTTCTAAGGGTATGTGGGGATGGATAGGATAATATTCTTTATTATTCATTTAATAATTGAATCTCTTTTTTATACTTTTAAGTCATGTACAAAAAAATAAAAAACTAAGCTAAATTGTCATCATAGTTTATCACTCAGTACACGTATTTAATGGAGTAGAATACACAAATACACAATTCACATCTGTGTGTGTATTTTCACATGTTGATTTCAATTATTGAAATGGTGAAAAAGAAAGGTTGCCTATTTATGGTTCTTTATTTATTTTCACCAATCCTATTTGAGGTGTTATACTTAATTACTATAGAAACAAATTTTAATTAATCCTACCCTTAAAATATAGTGTAACAAACTAGTAGTACGTAGGAGTGTCATCATCCTAATGGAATGAAACATCAAGAACCTGATCCTAAAAAAATGGAAGATTAAATAAATGAGAATGGGATAAATCAAAATTAGGTTGGTTTGGTCAAACAGAAAATAGTTTGGATCAAATTTCATATTTTATTTTTTAAGAATTTTAAGAAAAGAAAGAATAAACTAATTGTTGTTGATACAAATGATTAGATCTTTTGTTTACACCAAATGAAACATGGTGTTTTAGTATGAAATTCTACTGCAATTGCTAAATTATACGTAAATTTTATTGTAAATGTTCAATGAGGTAAACTTACACTTATATTATGTGAAAAAGAAAACTAATTGAAAGAAAAGCAAAATCAACCAAGGCCTCGTCAAGGTAAGAGGGGTGACCTTTGGAATCTAATTCAAACATAACTTTAAATCCCAAATCTGGTGGTCCAGAGCTCTTGCCACACTGCATTGCTAGAATAAAACTTTTTATAAAACCCTATAAAATAATAAAATAAATCATTTTCCTCTTTAGATGATTCCTTCCACCACAAGAGGAAGAGCCCAAAGAACCTGAGTAAGATTTATATTTATGTTTCTAAATATCAAGAGGAAGCAAAATTGTGCTAATAAATGTCCTGATTCATGACTTTATTCAATAAAATAAAAAATATCTTTAATAAAATCACAATCTTTCATAACATGCATAAAGTATTATGTGACATGCCAAAAATGCATCGATGTATGAATCTTATTAGTTAATAAACCACCATGAATCATTCCTAAGTTGAGATTTCGACCTCCTAGAATAATTTCATGACTTCAAACTATGTAGTCCGACACTTCTAATTGAATGTGTGTCACTGTCCAGTGTTTAGTATGTGTTACTATATGGAACATGTACTTAATTCGTTTTTACAAATTTTATTGATGTCGATATGTCCGTATCAAAATCGGTATTTTATAGTATTCATTTTTTTTTATAAACGAAAACCAAAGTCACAAAGATTGAATCTCAAAGTAGTTCGATCAATCAACTTCAAGGTTGCATAGGCTTTCTTGATGGAAAAGTTACCATCGGAGCTCAATTACGAATAGGGGAAATCTGGTGAGTTTGAAGTAGGAGGTCAAGAAGCAATCATGTGAAATATGTAAATGTGTAAATGCATGTTCTAAGGAGTCTCATTTAAAAGCCGTAAAGCGCATTTTGAGGTATCTTAACTAACCAATTCAAAGTAAAATTACAAACCGAAAACCGCACAAATCGTATTTGATTTGGATGTATTTAAATGACTTTCTTACTAAACCGCAAACCGCAAAAACTAAAAACCGTAAAAACCGCATTAAGTTACTATTATATATTTATATTCCAATATACATAGCTCAATTACCAATTCAGTCGACTAAATTAATGGAACTTCAAGTTGTTTTTATTTTTTGTACCGTAATTATTTTAGTGTTGTAATGTTATTTTAGATAAACAACTTTTATCGGTACTCTGATGTTATTTTAGAAATTCAAGTTCTTTTTTTAGATATTTAAAATTGTAAGATACTATAATGTTATTTTGGATAAACAATTTTTATTGGTGCTACAATGTTATTTGGAACTTCAAGTTTTTTTTTTGGATGTTTAAAATTGTTTGATACTGAAATGTTATGCTCTAAACCGCACCAACCGAAACAATCCAAACCGCATTGGTTTGGTTTGATTTGGTTAGGATGACTTTTTAAAAATCAATCGAACCATACCGAACCGCATGCATTTTTTATCTCGCGGTTAGGATGAGTTTTATGCTTAAAACTGAACTAAACCGCACCGCAAACACCCATAATCTTAACCGTAAATAGGAATATGGTTTATGGTACTCCAAAGGATATGAATGCTCCTTGATTGGTTATTGAGAAAGGAGAGGAAAATTTTATCACTGTATTAAGAAAGGAGATGAAAATTTCATCCTATCATATGATCATTAATGAAAGATATTACAAGACATCAAAACAATCTAAAAAAGATGACCGCAAGAGATAAGTTTTTTCACTCTTTCTCTTATATTTATGTATGGTGCCCTATGCAACTAAGGGTGTGTTTGGTAAGTCCAATAAGCTAGCTTATAGCTTATTGAACTAGCTTATAAGCTTGTTTGAAAAAAATAAAAGTGTTTGGTAAAAAGCTTTTCTCACGAGCTTATAGCTTTTTTTGAGATGCTATTTCAAGTAGCGTTTGAGCTTATAGCTTATAGCTTTTTACGGTTTTTTCCATTTTTAACCTTTAATTTAATTTTATTATTTTTTATAAAATAAGAAACTACCCACTAAAACAAAAACTACCCACTACATATAAATATCTTTTTATGTCTTTTTATATTTATCAATCATTTAAAAAACTAATTTTACCAAACACTTTAATTTCAATCAGCTAACTTTTCAGCTATCAGCTATAAGCTAGCTTATCAGCTATAAACCAGCTTATAGCTTAATTTTACCAAAGCCATAGTGGTGGGAAAAATACGTGGATATTAATATCACGTGTTAAAAAACGGTTCTTCTTAATATTACGTGTTAAAAACCGGTTGTTCAAAAATGCGCCTAACAAAATACTACTCGTATATAATAATAAAAAAAATGCAAATCACAGGTAAAGCGTAGAAGTGGAACGTCGTTGCTCTCATTCTGAATCCAAAGAAACCGAAAATTTGCGTTTTGTACCAATTCTTCTATCTCTCTCTCTAGCTTTTAGGTGAAACTTCAATTCGCTCTCTGCTATTTTTTTATTCTTTCTCTTTTTTTTTTTAATCATTTGCTTGTATTTGGAATGGATTCATTATTATGACAAATTCCATGCATTTAACTGCCATATTTGTAGCACCAACACCTGGTGGTCGAATGCGTATCCGACTCAGATACATGTGATTACATTCTATTAATTCATTTTCTCAAATTATTACCAGTGTTAGGTGTCTATGCTCCATAGTCTGTAATCCTTTACCTGGATTTGTCAATTAGTTTGGTCTGTAATCCTTCAAACCATAAGGGATTTAACTCCTCTAAAGGGATTGGTTTTTAAAATGTGAAATTTAAGGTTGATATTTTGACTACCATTGATTTATTTATCAATAATTGATGTTGTTATTCATTTTTATGTGTAATGCGAGTTGCTCACTTTAGAGGAGTCATATTCGAATTTTAGTAGGAAGGCATGGTTCTGGTTTAGTTTGTTATTAAAAAGTTTCACTCAAGCTCAAGGAACAATTTCACCACATAACTATGCGGCTTAATGTTGTATGAGACTAAATGTTGAACTGTAACCATCAAGAAAGTAAGTTCATTGATGATAGAGAAGTAAAAATATTACAAAGGATCATAGGATTAAGAATGAATGAATGACTTACAGAGAAATTTAGGGTAATATGAATATCTATGGTGAAAGGATAATAATGTCTCGCCTTTGATGGTTTTATTACTTAGACTATTTACAATAATGAGAGTATTTGTGCTAAGGTATCGGGGCGGAGGGTCTACTACAGGATACATATTACCGGTTTTCGAGTATCTTCTTCGATCCTATCAGCTAATAGGTAGTATGTATTCAAATCTTAAAACGACTTCTGAGGCATCTTATTGGATTTTCTCATTAATTATGTTTAGGGTTCCTAAAGATGGGACTAGCTTTGGGTTGTCTTCAAGTGGAACAGTCAACAATTGCTATCAGAGAAGTTTTCGGCAAATATGAAGATGTGCTTGAACCGGGTTGCCACTGCGTGCCGTGGTGCATGGGTAGACAAATAGCTGGTTACCTTTCTTTGCGTGTACAGCAGCTAGATGTTCGCTGTGAAACCAAGACAAAGGTTTGTTCTTTAAAACTAAACTGCTTAACCAAAATAAAGATCTTCATAACTTACGACTTGTACTGATTTGCTCTCTGCTTATCTGATCTTGATATATTACATCCTACCAGGATAATGTTTTTGTGACAGTGGTTGCATCTGTCCAATATCGAGCACTGGCGGAAAAGGCAGTGGATGCTTTTTACAGACTTACCAATACCAGAGAACAGATCCAAGCTTATGTCTTTGATGGTTTTTATTTATTTGTTGTCTAAGCTCCGATACAAAGTTGGGTTCTTTGAATGCTTCTCATGGAAGAAACTGATAAATTCCTTTTCCTTATTGCAGTTATCCGGGCAACAGTTCCAAAAATGGGATTAGATTCTTCTTTTGAACAGAAGAATGAAATTGCAAAAGCTGTTGAGGAAGAACTTGAAAAGGTATTTCGTTTTCTCCATTGCCGTATCAGGTACTAAGTTGTGAGCATCAATAAATTTTGTTTTTTCATTCTCTGTTCATATGAAAGGCAATGTCTGCTTATGGATATGAGATAGTTCAGACTCTCATTGTGGATATTGAACCAGATGAGCATGTGAAGAAAGCCATGAATGAGATAAATGCTGGTATGCTTTCTACATTGGCACATATTTTCATTTGAGCTAAGAAATATCAAGTTACTATAGTTAACCTGATTAACTAAAAAAAAATTAGACTGTAAACAACTAACTTTATCAGTATGGAATGGATATCCTCTCTTTTAACGGTAACACTCTCAAATGCACAACTTTACTACAGTTGAGAACTATGAAGCACGGACACTCCTCGGATTAGGCATGTCCCGGTGTCGTGAATATGTTGGTGTCCGACACCGACATGACACCAACACTTATGATTACGTTGAATTATGTCATTTTCTCAAATTATTATCGCTGTCGACATGTCAGTTTCCGTGTCGTGTCTGGTGTTCATGTCTGTGTCCGTGCTTCGTAGGTCGAGAAACATCTTTAGTTAAAGTCTTATTTTGAGCAAAACCATGTTTAGGCTTGATATTTTCTTTTCTGTTTTCTTTACCATGTGTTTCAATGGTTGCAAATAGCTGCAAGATTTAGGGCGGCTGCAACTGAGAAAGCTGAAGCAGAGAAGGTTCTGCACATCAAAAGAGCAGAAGGAGATGCAGAATCGAAGTATCTAGCAGGGCTTGGAATAGCTCGTCAGCGTCAAGCCATAGTGGATGGGCTGAGGGACAGTGTTCTAGCATTTGCAGAGAATGTCCCTGGGACATCATCAAAGGATGTCATGGACATGGTTCTTGTGACCCAATACTTCGACACATTGAAGGAGATCGGTGCATCGTCAAAATCCAATTCTGTTTTTGTTCCACATGGACCAGGTGCGGTAAAAGATATCGCTTCACAAGTCAGAGATGGTCTTCTACAAGGGAATGGGGCTGGGCTTTGAAATCTATAATATTGCATCATCAAAACCTTGGAAATTTATATTCTAAACGTCCTAAAGTATCGATTTTGCCTATTACTTTAAAGTTTTAACTAGTTTGGGATGCTTAAATGTCCTTCCATTCACAATCTCTTTATCTGTTCCTGTTGTTTTCATTCTTGAGTTGTGAATAGACAAATATAGCACATTTTTTTTCTTCAGAAATTGTAATAATGGTTTGCATAAGTGCTTCACTTATGGCTGGTTCTTTTTTATTTGCATAGACATGAAGTACTTCTACTACTGTTAGAATTAATGATTAATGATAGAAGTATTTGAACGAGTTTATTTACAGTTCATTTGAATTGTCTCATATCATAAGTACGTATAAGTGTTTGAAAGATGGAGTTCATTTGAATTGCCCATAAACTATTTTGAGCTTAAAAAGCTCTCGAACATAACTTATGGAAATAATTTGAGCCAAAATTGTTCCTTTTCCTATAAGCTTTGTAACACCGGTTGGTTTTACTATTGAGTTGTGAATACACCCATTCAGTATTACAAAGACGATGATGGCGCTACAATGGCGAGGATGTGGAATGTGGTTCCAAGCACGGTGGTGGCAGTTATGGTTCCATTCACTATTGAGCTGCATAAATCCCTACATTTTTTTCTTGTTTTTCGCATAATTTTCTATCTAATATGGGTGAGAGAGGTGTTGAGAATGATGTATAAGGTTGGTGATGTAGAGCAAGAAACATAAACATGGTTTTTCTTGTTTTTTTTTCTTTCTAGAAGAATTGATGAAGATGGCAACTGTGAGTGGGTTTCAGTTGTTGGGAGATAATTTGAGAAGCTTGGTTTCTTAATTTTGGGACTATATACCACCATCATTTAGGGTTATTTTGGTCCCAAAATTTCATGTGTTCCTACGTTTGCTTATAATTTTCCCCCTAAAAGTTCCTTCAAGTTTTACAATTTCTTGTGTTCCAAGCTCTCTTTTCATTTTGTTATGATTTTGGCATTTTTGGTATCAAAGGATTTATGGTTTTCTTTTGAAGTGTTCTTCTAATCACATTATAGTACAAACTCAAATGTGTACTTATGTGTGCTTCTTGATTATGTTAAAATTGAGGGTAACATTCATTAGGATGCATGAATTCGAACTATACCAGATTGGGTAGCTCATCAATAGTCTTGGGGTTATTATCTCCCTTTTGGTCAAACTCATTAGGTTTTTTGATTTACAATGTTGACAATGAAGCTTGAACCTAAGACCTCATGCATACTGCCCCAAATCAATTATGATTAGACCAAACCTAGTGGCTTTGGTCAAACTCATTAGGTGCAATATAGATGAAAAGAGTGCGATGATACTAGAGGGAGGCACGCACATATCCTTTGGTTGGCTAATGATCACATTATCATGCATATTTATAAGGTATATCAGCCTTGGAGGTTGGAGACGTGAAGAGGGATGTTGATCGAACATGTATAGAGCATGTACCTCTTACATACGGTTTTATGCATAGGTGGTATTGTTTCATAACATTTTTATAAATTGTTTCAGAAGGTTGTCCAAAACAAAGTAATTGATATTCATATTGATTAATTGACTAAAAGATTGTAAACGAGTGCATTTGATAATTTTATTTATTTTTTAACTCAGTCTAGACTCTAATCGCTGTTCAACAGAAGAAAAAAAAAGTCTAGACTCTAATCATAAAGCTAAAAAAGTACTAACAATTAGAAAACAATTTTAGCGTCATTTCAAAAACCACAATTTTCAGCTTTAATATTGAAGTAGCTTTTAATGCCAAAATAAGTCAAGCAAAGAGAGAGCTCCAACCAAATAAAAGCAAATACGTTGCACAATGCATAAATCAAATTTTCGATATATACTCAACATCATTCATATTGCATGACTCCTTCCATACTCAAACTTACTCAAAGGCGCATCTAAATCAATCAGGTTCAGGTGAATTTGTTTAATAACTACAAATTTGAATATTGTCCTGTGCTTATTGATTTTGCACCCTGAACCAACCAAAACATGAACAAATTAATAGCTCCAAAATGAAGGACAAAAGGTTCATTGGGAAGTTAAACCCTACAACTCAACTTATTGCCTCCACCACCAGATATGCAACCTATCAATCACAACATCATCAAGTCTAAGGCTTCAAGGCCACAGCAAGACCAACCTTTGCACTCTTATCAATAGCCGCAGTATCAACTTCACTAACGAGAGAGAAACGTGCTTTTGGACTCCAGTCATGCTGGATCACAGCACTTGCCCTGCCATAATTGTTCACCCGAGCTTTCAACAAGGTTATGGGGTCAAGAGCATGTTGTGTGCCGATGGTCAGTATATTCTCATTGCTGGAAAAGGTATGTGAAAGCTCCGCTCCAACAGCAGTGTTTGTAAGTGGGCTCACAACATGGTAATACGAGGCATTAAGGGTGTCACCTTTATCATTGCTACATTCATCAACAAAAAGAAAAAACAGAACAAATAAATCAGGAGATCAATTAAAGTACGTAAAAGAACACAACATAAATAACACCGTTAAATCAATCATCACATATAATAATTATATAGCCATTAGAGAACTACTTACAGAGTCAGAGATGCAATAAGGTCAGCATGAGTGACATTCAACCCTGCATTGTACTTGATAAAGTCGCCAGTTGAAGTATCAAAGGAAACATCTGATCCAACAGAAACCAAATTGTTCCCAAGCACACCAGAGAAGTTCACAATGGGACTTGCTGTCAAACCAATGCTAGTACTGATCCCAGCATAATCATGCTGGTACTGTAGTTCCACCTATTAAACGCCATAGAGAGATAGAGTATTCAATCATAACTCAGGAAGTATCCACAATTCAATACTATTGGCATTAAGCGGATATAATTAAACACGATAAAAATAAATGAAATACATTACAAGATAGAACAAAGGAAAATGCTTGTTACCTTGCCAGATTTTTGATCTGGAAAAATGAAGCTAAAAATTGTCTTGAGTCCAGGTGCAGGTTCATCCACAGTAATGGTTGTGAGTAGCTGAAGAGTATTCAGTCAGACATAAGACACATACTATGAGTTCAAACTAGACCTTGTATCAAACTTATGAATACAATAGTTAACAAAATGAAGGATGCTCAAATTCTTAATAACAATATCATGGAGGAGGATTACATTGTAGAAATGGCCATGTACAATGACACAAAGGGCTTGCTTCGTTTGGCTTATTTTAGACTTTTTGAGAGAAGCTATGAAAACAACTATGATATATTCATAAGATGTTTTAAGCTTATTTTCATAAGCTCTCCAAGATTGCTTAGGAAAACAACTTATATCTATTCTATAAGAAGTTATGAAAACAACTTATGACATATTCATTACCTGTTTTCTGCTTATTATCAAAAAGGTCTCTAAGATAACTATGAAAACAGCTTATACCTACCCTATAAGAAAACAATCTAACTTTATTTTCTCTTTTATTATAGAAATAGTTCATACTAAGTGCATCACGTTATTATGAATCCATGATAAGCACTTATGCTATGCACTCCAAATTAAACTATTTATCCAAACAGAGCCAAACTAACTATCTACACAGTACATTAAAAATCACAGAACTGAAAAGCAAAAAAGTAAATAAAGAGATAGTACAACAAAAGCAAAGAACCCAGGCAAAAACAATTCCATCATAAGTTTAAAAAACTAAAGAATTACATTAAATCAGAATCAAGCAACTCAAAAGAAAACAATGCTAATAATACTAACTTAACAGTTGCAAAATGGCTTATGATCAAAGTTATCGCAACAAGAAAATTGGACTCACATTTGAGTTAGTGTCAACTTTAACATCAGTGGTGATGTTCTTGTTCCTCAACTTAGTACTGACATCAGCCAAAAATATCTCACCTTTCCTGACTCCAGATGAAGTGATTTCCTGAACAGATAAACCCATTGAAACTATCAAAACACTGAAAACTCACCTCTTACAATAAACCTAATATTAAAAATTTCAAGCTAAATAAAAACTATCCCAAACACAGTAAAATCTAAGAACTTCAACTAGTTAACTTAAATAATTTGGAAACAAATTTTTCTGTTTCAGAAAATAAAAAACTTAAATCATTTTCAAATTCATTAAAATTACTTCACAATAGTTTAAGGTTTCATCATCACAGTTAATTTATTTTTCTTCAAAAATGTAAAACATGCAACAAATCATAGGAAATAACGAAAATCACAAAAAAAAAATTACATGATCAAATTGTAACAAAAAAAAGATTAAATAAAAATATAGATGAACTTACAACTCCAGTTGAAGTCTGAGTGGTGATTGTGAACTTGTGGTCATTCTGATAATCTTTGAACAAAAGATCTGAAATTGAAATTCTCAGTGTTAGTTTATCATGGAGAATAATACATAAAAAAGAAATGAAATTAAAAAATAAATAAATAAATAAATAAAGAAGAAAAGAATGAATCGGTGACCTCTAGCTCTCTTGCCGATATCGGAGTAAAGACCTGGACCCTTCACCATGATTTTTTTCTCGAGAAAGTGAAGCGGAAAATGCGAGAAAAGAAGAAAATGTGTGAAAATGGTGTGTGCTATTGAAAAAGACAAACCCTAATATTATGGAGGGAGAGGATGAACTGTAGCCGTAAGATGGGAAGATGAAATAGTGACCGTTGATTTAGAAGACGAGGGAGTGATGCCTTGAGAATCGGGACAAGAGTTGAGTTGGTGGAATATTCGCCCTTCGATTTTGATTCTCTTTCTTTCATATAGCCACCGATGAGTTGTTCGTGTACGTGTAAACTAATGGCACATGCATTATTTTCTTTTTCTCTTAAATAAATGTAATTTTTGATTTTTGATGCTCTTATTTTTAAGAGTTTAATTGTTGTGTACTGTCGGTGTAAAAGTTTTTTACACATACATTCAATGACGCGTTGCCACATCACTTAATGAATGTGACACATCATGTGTTTTTAATTACCATACATGATATGTCGTTATATTATTAGACGAATGTGCAAAATAACTTTACACTGACGGTGCATATAAATTAAATTCTATTTGTAATTGAGTTTAAAGATGGTAAACGGACATTGTAATAAAAATTTACACAGACATCTAATGAAAAATTACCACCATTTCATGTCATATAAATAGTTTCAAAACAACTATACATGAGTAGGGTAGTGTGGCAGAAAGATAAAACATTATTGGTTATTTGTGTAACATTGTTTTACTCTATCTGCTTATATCATTTAATCTCTTTAATTTTTGAAGTTTTGATCTCCTATTTTAAAAACCAATATTTTGGCCTCTTTATTTTTATTTTTTTAGTTTTGGTCCCTGTTATCCCATATTTTAGCTCGAGCTAAAATATGTTTTCATCTCTAGTTCCAAAGACATTCATTATTAAAAAGCTTGTTAAAAGGCTTTAAATAGTATCAGGTTTTAAATGTCTTCAAGAACAAGAGAGATTATCTCTCTTATCTTCTCATTTAATAAAGGTTAAGGGTAATGTCTTTAAGAATAAGAGAGTTCTAATGGAAAATATTCTTTGTATTGTCTAATGTGAGTCTACAAGATATGAAGAAATTCTGTCTTTCGAGTAGATGGTTGATTCGATTATAGTTGACGAATCGAAGTGCTTAAAATTGTGGACTTAGAGTATTTTCCATCCTTCAAGTATGATTCGATTTCGACACTTACAACGGTTCGAGGCCTTGGTTCATTTCAAATGCAGAAGGACGCGTGGCAGAGGACGAGTAGTTTAACGTTAAAAGTAGCAGTTACTTAGTTTTTCTATAAATAGGAGTTTGTAAGTCGAAATAAGGGTCACAATTCACTTACACAAATTCTCAAACATTCAAAGTACCCATGTTAAAGCGAGAAACGAGTTACTCGAGAAAGATGTATGAATCAGTGAACCACTTTTATTCATTTGCAACTTTTATATTCTAAATGCAATTTTACTTTTCCTAAGTCTTTACTTTCAAAGTATTTACATTTCTGCATTTAAATGGTTCTCTCATTTCGAGTGAACTTTCTCTTTACTTTCATTCAATTTATGTCTCACACTTATGTTTCATAAACTCTATTTTACGAATTAAACACATTGTTATTACAAATTAATAATGTATTTAATGATGAATATTCAAACCTCTTTTAATATAACGCAGGAACAATTGTCCCGAGATTTACTAGTTGATCTCTCAAGTAATTAATTTAAACTAGCGGTTGTTTACCAAAAATCAGTGTAAACAAATTGGCACGCCCAGTGGGACGGGTTGTTTTGTGCAGTTTTATATTCTTAAAAGAAGTCTGTTTTTCTAAGAATCTTTATCGAATACTAAAACAATTGGTATTCAAAGTTGTATGTTTTGATTTTGTATGCATTTGAGGAGTGGTAAATCCTTACCAAATTTAACTAGTGTTAAATCTCGATCAAAAATGGTTCGACCACCCAATAATAATCAAAACAACAATAACAGTGTCCTAAATCCTGAGGGACAGCCAACACAAGCGTCCAATAGCAACGCTACAATCATGGCCAATAGCTCTGGAACATCTGGTTCGAGTGGACCCTCAGTGAGTTTTGGGAATATAGGAGTAACAGTTCCTTCAATGAGTTCGACTCTATCTGGGTCAATATCTTCGTTAGTGTCAAATGTGGGAAATAATCAGCCAGGTACTAACGATTTAAGGAGCCCAATTCGATCATTTGCGTTGAATCAATCAGGATTAGGTATGTCAGAATCTCTGATGATGGGCTTACATCATTCTAATTCTAATCCTGAAGGGGCTACCATGCCTTCCCCATCAACCTCTGTTGTGGGAAATAGGGCTAGAGATATTGCCCAACAAAATTTGACAAATGTAACCATGATGTCTTTTCGACAACAAATGGACGAAAGCAACCATGAAATGGTTATCACCCTAACTTCACAATTAAGAACTATTTTGAATCCTTTAATCAATAATACAAACAACAACTATCAGTTGTTAGCCCACCAGATGGGGCGAATTTCAGATTTCTTTGGCACACCTGCAATGCCTAACCAAAACCTTCAACCCATTCAAAACCAAACGCATGTTCAGAACCAGGGTTTGCCCATTAATGATGAAGTTCCTGTCAATCAAGTGCCACAAGTGGTGCAAGAGGAACCACCAGTCCAAGTGGTGAATTAGGTTCAAGACCCAAGGATAGTTTTGGTTAATAGAAATCAAAATGCTGACGAAGTAGTCAGAAATGTGCAACGAAACAATTTTGCACAACAAGATAACTTGGCAAATTTAGTCGAAACGATATTGACCCAAAATGGTTTCAATGTTGGCTTGCACAGGCCTAACTTCGTTTCCCCTTTGTCTGAGTACGTACTACAGACTGAATTGCCAAGGGGATGGAAGATCCCCAAATTCACAAAGTTTGCTGGGGATACAACTGAATCAACAGTGGAGCATGTTGCAAGATTTTTTACTGAAGCAGGAAATTTGGTAGATAATGAAAATTTAAGATTGAAATATTTCCCAAATTCCCTCACAAAAAATGCTTTCACTTGGTTCACAACGGTTCCCCCACATTCGATTCATCATTGGGCTCAACTAGAAAGTAAATTAGGGTTTTTATAAGTAGTTGGGCTTGTTTTATTTTTTAATAGATGTGGGCTGCCTAATAATATATATTGGTTTGGTTCGGTTTATTCATCGGTTCTTAAAATTGGAACCGAGAACCGAAATCGATTTGGTTCAGTTTTTTATTTGAACCCTAAAAATCGATTTTTTTCGGTTTGGATCATCAGTTCAATTGGATTTTTCTGATCCGCTTACACCCCTACAAGAGAGTGTCACGGCTGTGACAGAGAAGACAAAAAGGAAAATGTGCAAATTTCTTATCTTATGTTGCCCTAGACTGGTCACGGCCTGTGCAAGGTTGTGCACGGATGTGACAATTAAAAATCAGTCAAAAACCTCAAAAACAACCTCCCATCAAGCCTCAAACACCCACCCAAACTACTATCCTATCAAATTAAACAACCAAAAAAAATAAAAATTAAACAACCAAAAAAAAAAAAGAAGCTTGCCTTTATCTTCCTCATAAACCACACTCCACAAAATCAAACCATCACAACCACCCCCCCCCCCCCCCCCCCCCAACCAAACCAATAAGCATCAAGGATAATCAAAGAAGAAAGGCAAGTTCAAGTGAGAGTACATAATCCCTTATATTTTATTTTCGATTTTCATTTTGTTCTTTGCTTACAAACACCGGGGACAATGCTTAGTTTAGTTTAAGCATGGGGGGTTTTCGCTTTATCTATTTCAATTCTATACCTTTATTTTCTAGTACCTATGCATACAATAATGATAAAATGCCACCTTGCTTGGACTGTTAATTTTTTTTTTTTGAAAACTTAAACCTTGATTGATTAAACTATGTACTTTATGTGGGAAATATGACATGAAATTTTTGTGTGAAGGATTTATGTTCAAAGGTTTGATAAGTTAGCAATTTTTCTTACAAGTTTTGCTTCTTACAACCTCTAATCAAGATTTTGACCATCAGAACCTGCACATAAGCTTAAGCTTATGCTATCCTCTTCAGGGCGTCTCCGAGTTTTAGGAGGCTCTGTGCAAAATATAAAAGTGACCCCTTAATAAAAAAAAATTAAAAAAATTATCGATTTAAATTGCATATAATATAAAAAAAAATTCTTGTAAACATATAAATTATCAATATTAAATCTTACATTAAATTAAATGGAACAAGAAATACAAAATAATTATCTTTGAATATAACGTCAAAAAGGAACATCATAATCTAAGATTAAATTTTATGCAAAGATTAAAATGGACTAGAACTATATTTACGAGTATAGATAACTAATATATTGATATATACTCATGATATTTATGAACATTAACAATATATAACTATTATTTTAGGACCTAAAAATTAATCTATTAATATACATCTGATATTTTATAGGTAATATATAAGTAATATTATAGGACCTCAAAATTTTGAGATGAGACCCTCAAAATTTTGAGGCCCTATACCGTCGCACACCTCGCAATGCATGCGAGCCTCCTCTGATCCTCTTTCTTATGCTTCTGTAGTTTAATTTATCTAACTCTAATATAAAATTGGCAAGCCAGGTGAACAATGACTCATGAGCACACAAAAATTGTGATGAGAAACGATGCAAAAAAAAAATAGAAAAATTGGCCCGGTGTGGATTCGATGGGTAGACCATCAATAAAAGTAGGTGCAAATTGAAATAAAGTTGATTATTTTAAACTTTATCTCATGTTCCTTATACATTATTTTTCTTCACTAAAATAAAAATGTAACAAAAAAAAAGTGCCTATTTTTTCTTGACAACAAAAAAATACTAATTTTTTTTAGAACTTTTAAAATTTGTATTTGGCCGGACTTTTCCTTAAAATAATAAGATAAGTCATAAATTTGGCTAAACTGTATCTACAAAAGTAAATGTTTTGCTTATGTTTAACGAACTATCATAAGGCGGATTCTAGCGTGGGATAGCTAGTCATATCTCTCACCTATGAAGAGTGACTTTCAATCATTAGATGTGTTCAAAAATAAAAGAACGGCTGCAATGTGATACCTGCAAATTGTTGCTACAGTACGTTTACTAATTATTATTATTATTATTATTATTAATTAATAATTAACCACGTGTTGGTTAAAAAAGTCGCAATTCATTCATTTATAAAAAAAAAAAAATTCTCAATTAATCAACACCCCAACTTCACTTTCTTCAACCTTTTGATTCACCGCCTCATCTCTTCAATCTTCTCCCTCATTTTGTTACCATCGCTGTGACTGTGAGTTCAGTCCCAAGCTCTTGCCTTATGAACTACAAGATATACACATGCAGTTTAATGTTTCTTCTGGATTTTCACAATAACTTTTCTGGGTTTCAACTATTTTGAGTTTCATTTTTTTTACAGAACTATTTTGAGTGTTTCATTGAACCGCAACAACCTTAGTATTAAATTTTCTAGTAATTACTTCCCCTTATTCTCCACCTGCGTTTTTTCCTTCCGCCACTAAGTTGTTGTTCGTTTTGAGACTTGTTTTTTTATCTAAGTTTTAAGGTAAAGAGACCCTAATTTCACCTAAACGAAACTGGATCTGAATTTAGAAAACCCATCATTGGGTTTTATCATTTTTGCGTTAAAATTGGACAAGACTTGAAGATGATGATGTAAAACTAAACTTGAAGATGATGAAAACAGAAGGTTGCCAATGGTGTGGCGATGATGAAGGTTGGCGTGAGAGACATGTTTCACCGACCGACGTTAGAATCCGCCCTATCATAACTCTTTCTTACACAAAAAAGGCTTCGCCATGAATTATCCGAATAAATACAAGTGTGTGACCCAACACCAACGCCTGCCGCAAAAAATGAAAAGGTTTCGGATCGTTGACTTGAAATTTTTATTTTTATAAGCTTGACTTGCAAATATTTAACGCGGTTTCATAACTACTATTGTATCTATGGCATGTAAATTTTGAAAAATATTATTTTCTTATCGTCCATGTAGACAAGCGTAGAATTTTGACTACTCTTTCCCCATAATTTTCATCATATAATATAAGTATAAAACAATCACTCTATCTATGTAGATAAAATATTGTTATCGTAAATTTTAACATAATTACTTAGGTTTTGATTTTAGTTTCTAATTTAAAATTCTTAGAGAAAATTTATCAACTATTTATGTCCCATAAAATTTGAAGAATTAATATCTGCCGTTATGCATGGAGGACATTTAATTTATGGATTTACATTTTCTACATTTAAAAATTCTATATTAACCAACATTTAATTTATTTTTAAGGTTAATTTTGTCATTATAACTTACTATACTATAAACAAAAAATGGTCAATAAAAGTGAATATATTTGAATCCCAAAAAAAAAAGTGAATATATTTTGTCCAAATTTTTAACCAAATACATCAAATTTTTTTGACTCATTTTTGCTTATATTTTGAGAATGAGTGATCAAGTATCTCTTTCAATTCTCTATTTTTGCACTAAATACAAGTGAATGTAAGATTTTTTAATGAAGAGAATCCAAATTTCTAATTTCAAAACAAAATATATTGTTATTGTCAATGTCTTTTTTTTTTTTTTGAAGTTATTGTTATTGTCAATGTCAACAATAAGATAAGGAAGTGAATTTCATTTTATTCCCTAATAACGAAGTAGCCTAGAAATTCAGACCTTCGTAAGGGTCCCATAATCTTCTTTACATTTAGGTGTTGAAATTAAGTTTAAAACAACATATAGACTTCCATAAATCATACCATAGCTTGCTTTTGATCTCAAAATTCATGGCCTCCTTTATTCCTCCTCCATCTTTTACACCCAAAATTCCTCAACAAAACCACGACGTTTTCCTCAGCTTTAGAGGTGAGGACACTCGCAACACTTTCACGAGCCATCTTTACGCGGCCTTAACCAGAAATCAAGTCAAAACTTACATCGATAACGAGCTTGAAAGAGGTGATGAAATATCACCTTCACTTCTTAAAGCAATCAATGATGCAAAATTATCCGTAATCATTTTTTCGGAAAATTATGCATCTTCTAGGTGGTGTTTGGATGAGCTTGTGAAAATATTGGAATGTAAGAAAAATGATGGACAAATTTTAGTGCCAATTTTCTACCATGTTAACCCAACAAATGTAAGGAATCAGACGGGTAGCTAGCTATGCAATTGCTTTGGCAGAGCATGAAAAACGTAGGGACATGAATAAGGTTCAAACATGGCGTCTAGCTTTGGCAGAAGCAGCTAATTTCTCTGGCTGGGATTGCTTGGGCACAAGGTAATTTTGCACTATCCAAAACTCCTATTTGAATATTGGATGTAAATGTAATTAATCAATACTATTTTCCATTTTTTCCCCTTTTCCTGTATTACTATTTTCTATGTTAGTATATACTTGGAACGTTTGACAAATTAATTTTAGTCTCGCTCATTTGGTAGATACATCGCATTATATAAATAAGAATTGAAATTTGGATTTAGAACATGTTGATTCACCTTAAGAATGAAATTTTTAAGCCACCGAACTATTTAAAAAAAAAACATATACTTGGCACAACTTTTTTGAAATTTATGATAAAAGTTTGACTAAAGATCCAAACCTAAAAAAACAAAATATACTTGGCACAACTATTTGAAGTTGGACTAAATCGACCTTAAAAACATATTTAAGGATCAAAATGACTAATAAAAAAAATATTGTAGATTTGTTTGCAATTTTATAACATTCAAGGACTAATATGACGGTGAGTTATACTTTTAAGGACCAAAATAGTTGTTTGCCCAAAAAATAATACTACTTTCTTTCCTAAATACAAGACCATTTCATATTTTTCTTTGTCTATTTTTATAAGGCCCCTTTCAAATTTCCAAGGGCATTAATTATTTCTTTACCAACATACCCCTAATTACATAGCATCTTTTTCTACAATAAGTAATAAATACTCTGGAAAAAAATATATTAACTCATTATCTTTCTTGTAGGATAAAATTGTAAAAACAATAACAATTGTCAACAAATTTAATACTACAATTCACTTTTTTAATTTCCACAATTTTTTCAATGGCATATTATATTTAGGAATGGAGGTGGTAGTATCTAATTTAGGAGAGGGATCAATCTATCACCTATCTAAAAATGTCAAAGACTAACATTGATATTAATTTTTGTTACTGACTGATTTTACCATGAGCAAAATATTGTTAAGGATTAAAACAATTAAGTTTTTTTTTTTTTGATAATGCAAAACAATTAAGTTTTATATGTACAAGAATTACAAGCAAATATATATATATAGTAAGTCCTAAAATTGGTCACACAAAGTTAATTGGTAAAATGAACAGGAATGAGTCAGAGCTTGTAGAACAAATTGCAATGGACATATTACAAAAGCTGGACTCAATAACAAGCGGAGGATTAGAAAGACGCATCAACACATACAAGCAAATTGCACAACAAAAACTCGAGAAATCCCTTAGAACAGGTAATCTTGTGGATATGGAAGAACTTATCACAACATTATACCAACTTGCAGAACTTAAATTGGAGAAAGCCAAAAGTACAGATGATTCAACTGTTTGGGGTGATGTTTTGGCAACTTATGAGCGTATCATGCAGCTTAAACAAGATAAGTGGATGCGTACCTTTAATACAAAAGATTTGGAGGATTTAAAGGCTACAAGGAACCATGTATTGTATATTCAGAGGGAGCAATCTAATCGTAAGATGGGGTTTCGTGGTATATAGATTACGATATCCATAACGAATCCCATAACGTGGTACATAAGTAACCACCATAATTGATTGACTTTCTTAACTTAACTTAATAATCCTGATTGTTATCCTACCCATGAATTTCCCTCCCTGGAGTAGCTAACTTGTCCTGATATCCTGATTATCTTAACTTAACGTGTACTTAACATTTTAATTAATTATTATACTTGTATTATTCACAGAAAATGTACTAAAAAGGTAGGGGATTCAAAAACGTGAGTTTGTTCATAATTTTAAATTCTACATAGTACTGAGCTGATATTCTCGCCTAGCAAGTACCATTTCGCTTAGCGAGGCTATCAGTTCATTACTCTGTTTTTACAATTTCCATCCGTTTTGCAGAAAATCATTATCACAATCCCTTTACTTATTAGCCATGAACATTACAACATATTTCACATAATTAAAACGAAGAGAAGCTTTGGGATTAAGCTCCTCTCATACACAATTCACCCTAATGCTTATGTTATCATGCAAGATTCATAATTTGGGGAAACTAATAGAGTTAAAACTAACTAGAGTTTAAGGCTCTAAGGGAACCCACCTGCAAATACGCTTGAACAATACCATTGTCATTTCCAGAGCTCGCCGATATGCATAATTTCAATCGAAATGCTTCAAACCCGTACCCATACCTTTCTGCAGAATTCTGCATCGGAGTATCAACTTCAAAAATTCATACAGACCTCATCCCTTATTGAAAATTCACAAAACCGGAACCATACCAACCGTAATCGAGTTAGCTATCCATAGAAGCAAATGGAATGTCAAACCGAGTTATAGAGAGGGCGCAGTTAACCTTTAAGTGCAGCACTGTCCAAACACATTTTCTGCAGAAATCCTGTTTCGTATCTTCAACTTTAGCATCACCTACATAATGCATTGTAACTCCGAATCCGATAAAATTTGATATGCCAACGAGGGTAAATTCGTTAGCTTTACAGAACTTAAAGAATTAACTCGATTGGAGTTACAGGGAAGGAGTACTTACTGTTTTTCTGAAAGTATATCCAAAAACGAAATTCAACACAATCTCTTTCAAAAGTCACCACTCAAAACTTCAAGCTTCAAACATGAACCCATGACTCCTTGGCTACTATAACTCACATACAAGCTCTCAATTCAAAAGGAAGGGAGTACTCATCAGATTTTGGTTGAATAATTAAAATGGGAAATTACAAGGATTATGTTAAAGAAAAGGAAAAGGTAAGTCTGTTACCTTGTTTACTTATGGCTAGAGAAGTTGCTACCATGATTGCATGTAAGAATCCATGCTTCCTTTCCTTAGTTCAAAGCTTGAATTGAAGAGAATGGTTAGAGTGTGAGGGAGTAGGCGTGAGAGAGAAGAGGGAGTATTGGAATGGATACTGAGAAATCAATTGGATAGAAAATGAGCAATGCGGATCCTCTGCTGCCAAAACTTCTGCTGCAGCCTCTGCTGCATATTTACTAGCCATTAGATTATTTATGCGGCTAATAAATAAATCCCCAAACCTTTTATTTTACGCCTCAGTTTACTTTCAATCTTTTTTTGTGGCCATTTATACTATGGAAATCAAATATACAACAACATACTTTAGCGGAGGAATATTCTTATTTTCAGCTGGGCTAATTCCATTGAGCATTACTTTTCGTGAGTGAATTATGAAATGCTTAGTGGGTGATAAAGAAGAAACCTTGAATATGAAATCACCTAATTATCAGACAACAGAAAGTTCACAATAAAACCCCAAAAACCATTATTCAAATTAGGGATGACAATGGGTAGGGTATGGGTAGGGTACTATAGTACTCATTCCCATACCCGCAGTTTGAAAAAATACCCGTACCCATCCCAATACCCGTGTGGGTAATAACTTTTGCCCCCGTCCTCATACTCTATGGGTACCTAGGTACCCATACCCGTACCCGTTACCCGCATTTTTACTAAAAATAAATTGATCAATTATAAAATATCATATAATTTTAATAGAATTAAAAAAAATTCAAAGATTTTAATACTCCCTCCGGTCCTTATTATAAGGAACAGTTTGACAAAAACACACATACCAAGGATACCTATTTTTTTTATTAAAAATTCTAAAATGTTATGTTTAATTCCAAAAATAACCTTGGTCTTAATTGATTGTGGTCTCTTGTAATTATCAATATACTAAACCACTATTCTTAATTCCAATGTAACTCCTCCTATACACAAGGCTAATTAAATCTAATGTTACATTACCGTTTACGTGACTCTTTGTTTACTAAAATTTGCCTCCAATTTTTTTGTATAGGAAATGTGTGTGTAATTAATGTTAAGCATTAGAATAGGTTATATTGGAGTATACAATTCAATTTAATAAGGGTATAAAAGGAATTACATATTTAATAAAACATAGATTTAAGGAGTGTTCCTTATATAAAGGACCAAAAAAAAAATCCAAACTGTTCCTTATAATAAGGACCGGATGGAGTATTGACTAATAAAAATTATAAACAAAATTATTACTAACCTTATGTTAAAGTTCATATTTATGTTAAATATTCGTATTATTTTTATATTATGTTATAAATAAACATTTTTATTAAAAATATGTAATAGTTTAGTAGAGTTGTATTGTTTTAAATTGATTTACATATATTATAATATAATAATATAAATAAAATAAATAAATATATATTATGCGGGTATGGGGCGGGATAGGTACTAAGGTACCCGTACCCGCACCCATACCCATTCATTTTTGCGGGTAATTACCCACACCCGTGCCCGTACCCAAAATGCGGGTTTTTACCCTACCCGTTGTGGGTAATTTTTGCGGGTACCCTCTGGATATGGGTCAAATTGCTATCCCTAATTCAAATATTTTATAGAAGAAACTATAATCTACCATCTAATCTAAATCACATAAAGGGACGTAGTTCAAATACAGTTGTAAAATCTGTCAGGTGCACCAATAATTATTTATTTCAAGTTAAAAAATTGAGTTTATTAAACAAATGATTAATGGTTTCAATGTTTGATTGCTAATTTTTTTTATTTGCGCCTATAATAAGCCAACCCACATTCTTAATTTATGGGTGTCAATCAACGTTTGCCTGCTAAAAAAAATTGTTTTGCGCCTATAATAAGCATAATTTTTGCACCGCACACATTGGAAAATTTTACATTAAAAAATTCGTAGCTAACTAATCTTCGTCGATTAAAGGAAAATTTGTTTATTAGTTTTGTAATTTTTGTTTATAATATTTTTTTTCAACCCGTTATCTAATTTTCAACCCTAATTCTTTGGAACACCTTTCATTTTTCACATTAAACTAAATAAATTTTCACTATAAACTAAATAATTCAATTCCAAATATACAATTCCAAAATAAATTTAAAAAGATACGAATAAAACTTTCAATATAGTATATAAGAAAATATTTCGTAATACTAATTTCAGTTGTATGAATTTTATCCAAGTATTTTTTATTGTTACATATTACGGCTGATTAGACCCGCAGGATTCGAAGTTCTAGTTTAGAATGAAGAAATGTGCACAGTGAAAGAACCAAGTAAGCAAAAGTAGAAATGGCCACAAAAAAAGATTGAAACTGAGGCGTAAAACAAATGGTTTGGGGCTTTATTTATCAGCCGCATAAATAATCTAATGGCTGGTAAATATGCAGCAGAGGCTGCAGCAGAAGTTTTGGCTGCCGAAGATCCGCATCGGAAAATGAGTGATCTTGGAGTGGTTAGGCAATTAAATACTCTTCATGCTCAAATTACCAACTTGTCCTTCAATTACCATTTAACATAAATCACCTTCATATATGAAGCACTTTAATAAATATAAGTCTATAACTCTAACTAATAATTTTCCCTTTTATCAAAGTTGGGATGTTACAACAAATCTTTTCTTACGGTTATAATTTTCTAGAAAGTTCATATGAATGTTTGCATTTGGATTTTTATTGAATAAATAACTGAAATTAAAAAACAAAAGGGGAAATAAATTAAGAAGAAAAAAGACAATATGTTTGACTTTAGCCTTGTCGTTTGTCATGGCTTAAGAAAATAAACGCAGACATACAATGTGTAAATAGTTTTTAGACAATTTATTTTATCATCGTCGTCAATAGTGCCGTCAATTTTTATGATATTACTTACTTATTTTAATAATTTTTAGTGAAGGACGATTTTTTCTGCATTTGTTCTTAATAACAAAGTTAATATATAAATATTTATTCATATATAACCATTAATCATATTAGTTTTATATATAAATAATTTATATTGAAAATAATAGAATTATATGGCTTAGAAAAATAGATTATTTAACCGTGTAATTTTTTTTAAAAGGCTTAAATATATTTTTTGCGATTATCCTTTTAGAGAATAACACTTTTTTTTTAAAAGGCTTAAATACATATACTCTCTTTTATCTAAAGTTTTTATTTGTTATGTATATTCCATATGGGAGCTAATCATAAGCCCGACAATTGATGAGTATATTCCAATCTTGAGCGTGAGACTAGAAGAAAAGGACAAATGATAGATGAGACGATCTTCACAAGTTGTGGAAGTAAGAAAAAGAATGAGAATTGTTCTGGTAAAAAACAAGGGGGTTTGTATTATTGATTAAATGGTGTGATTACACTCAGTTCAATCCCAACAACCCTGGGAGTTTTATAAGTCAGAATTCGATCAGAACATAGGGGTTTGTATTATTCAAGATTGATAACTGATACAAGTATGTCGGAGAAGAAATTGAATCTCTTTACAAGAATGAAAATATGGTGGTTTCTCATGATGAGAGTGAGTCTATGTAGAATCAGTGAAAAGTTCTCTTGTTCTCTTGAAGAAGATCCTATTTATAGGCAAAACATCTCCCTCTTGTTGCTTGATAACCGCCTTGCTTGGAGAGGAATTCATGGGTAGTGGGCGGTTACTTTCCTTCTTCTCCAAGCTTCTTCCTTCTTCTCCAAGCTTCTTCCTTCTTCTCCAAGTTTCTTCCTTCCTTTCCAAGTCATGGTGGATCACGCTTATCATGTGTTTTTCATGGTTGTTTTCACACTTCTCCTTTAGATGCTCCCATTGGGCTTTTTCGTATTGGGCCTTAACAAATCACACCCTGGTCCATGGCCCGGTACAAGAATCAACAAAGCAAATCCCAAATATCTTTAAATAAGCATGAGATGGTTGTTAGTGCATGTGGAATAAATTAGCTGAAATCTCTTTTCTCTCGTGGATCATTTTGGATCGTTATTTTATGTTATCTATCAGTTTGAAATCTTTCACCATTGCTATTGATTGTACTTGATCTTGTTTTCAATACTTATTAATAGTAGCTTTTACTAAATTCTTTGTGCCAGAATTGTAGGATGGAATTTCTTGGTATATAGTTTATGATATCCATAAACAACCACGGTTGTACTCTTTCTTATATTAAATTTATTTTAGTATTTCAGTTTTTACAACTTGAAAGATTGTACCCAAAAAAATGTAACAAAAACACTTGACAGATAATCATTGTATTAATATTATTTTGTGTTAAATGTATTTTTGGTCCCTTACTTTATTTAAACTAAGGTTTTATGTTCCACATTTTTAAATTGATCGTTTTGTCCTTGTTTTGCAACATTTAGGGTTTTCCATCCTTTTTAATTTAAGAGGTTCTTTATATGGATGTTGCTAATGCGTGTCGTAAGGGCACATGTTAAGAAATTGAAAAGTTGAATTTTGCCATTAAAAAATATAACAATTTGACTTTTGAAAAAGTTAAATACACGATTTTTGAATTATTATTTCTATATTAAATAATTTACCATGTATCATTATGACACATGTTTGCACCTTCTTTTCTTGTTGAGATGAAATCATCGTTAATGATGATCAGGGGCGGATCTACACACAGTTGAGGGTGTGCAGCTGCACTTTTAAAATTTGTACATATAATCTTGTATTTTTGTTGTTTGCACACCCTGAAATTTTAAAATTTGTACATATAATCTTGTATTTTTGTTGTTTGCACACCCAGGAATTTTCTTTTTGCACCCATGATTCACTATTGCTATCACAAAGGAATAACAATTGCAGAAAAAGAAGTAACGTATAACAATAGATGGAAAATGAAGAAGAATGGAAGAAGTCGCTGGAAAAGAAGAAGAGTGGAAGAAGACGAGAAATAAAATGTGACGGCTCCTTTCTTTGAAATTATACAATTAGGGTTTTGTGTGTGTGTCATGGGCTTGGGCCACTAAATGATCCGTAAACTAAATATGACTTTGTGTTTAGAGGTGGTCACGAAGAGAGTTTAAGGCGGTAATGACTTTGGACAATTTGGAGCAAAAAGATAATTAATTAAAACTGTGGAAAAGTTATACCACTACATGCTATTCATGATAAATATATATATATATATATATATATATTGGTCTTTTTTTCTCTACGAAGATTATCTTGTTATATTTTTATTTATTTAAAATTATCTCTTTTTATCTAAATTTAAATAATTTTATTTAATCTCAATTTCCTAATTCTAATATATATTGTGTGTTATAAAAAATATTGATGAAGTAAAAAATTTGTTCTTGCAAACATAATTCAGTTGGTATGAACATTGTAATATAGGGATCGAAATTTGAATTTCAAATTCTTCACGTATTTAGCTTAAGGTACTAAACAATTTGGCCTCTACGACTTGAGAAATCAAGCTACCTTGAGTGTTTGGAATCCTATCAAAAATATTAACGATCCATATGTGACCGAAATCGCTAACTACGCTGTTGACGAGCATGACAAACGAACTGGTGTGAACTTAAAGTTGGAGAAAGTCATCAGCGGTGAGACAAAGATTGTCGATGGGATAATCTATTGCCTCAACATTACAGCTACCGACAATTCTGCTTCTAGCAAATATAATATTGTTTTGTTGGATAAGTTATCACAACACTTTAGGAACCTGACTTCCTTTGTGCCTATTAGTGATTAAATGATTAAAATGATGTTAATTCTACGTCATTATAGTATTATTCACATGTAAACTTAATATTAATATATAAATAAAAAATAATGTTTTAGACATTATAATAGATTTTGGATTTAAATCAAATATTATCTATCTATGTATATCTTTCCTTACGGTTATAATTTTCTAGAAAGTTCATATGAATGTTTGCATTTGGATTTTTATTGAATAAATAACTGAAATTAAAAAACAAAAGGGGAAATAAATTACGAAGAAAAAATGCAATATGTTTGACTTTAGCCTTGTCGTTTGTCGAGTTCAGATCTGCTCCATTACCTTATCCTCCATTACCTTTCCAGTACATTGCCAGATCGTGACACGTGGATAAAAGTTAATCAATGATCCAGATTTAAAATGTAAGGAAAAAAAAAAACAAAAAAGGAGAGAAAAGAAATTTGTAAACTGTGTATACGTTTCCTCTTCCACTGTTCATCTTCTTACTTGTTGCAAAAAATTTATGCAGAACACAATTCTCACTCACTAAAAAATCAAAATTCCATTGTTGCTATATTTCCTTCCCTACATACATACTGTGTCTCTGAACAACATGTTGCTTATAAAAACAACAAGTTCCTTATAACTACATCAGGTTTGTCGCAACAGGGTAGATTTTATACAAATATATCAAAACAATAAGAATAAGAAGAGGACCAATAAGGCAGCCATGCTTTGATAACACAGGATACAAGATTTGATAATACAAAAAAAAAATGCAGAAGATTCAACGTAAACAAAAAGGGGAAGATTACAACTTAAAATTATACTCTAAAATTAATTACAACCAAACAATCTTCAATTTCAACCAAGCAGCCTTCGGTTTCTATGACAATCTTCAGTTTCATCTTTAACCGAAATTGAAAAGGGGGGAAGTGGCATGGAGACACCGCAGCGGCGAGGAAGGAAGACGTCTTGTCAGAGACGGTGAGTGCGAGACACTATGATAGAGAGATGCAGATGCGGCGGAGAGATCGAGAAGTGTTTTGTTTTGATGGAGAAGAAGAAAATTAAGAGAGAAGTATGATGGTTACTTGTGAAAGGAAGAAGAAAAATCTGATATTCCAATCTAATTTGCACCATCGATTAGCTTTTATCCACGTGTGACGATCTGGACAAGATATTGGAAAGGTAATAGAGGATAAGGTAATGGAGCAAATCTGAACTCTCTTTGTCATGACTTAAGAAAATAAATGCAGACATACAATGTGTAAATAGTTTCTAGACATTTTATTTTTTGTGAAATTACAATGAATGATATAAAACTTGGAATATTGTTATTTTAAGCATATCCTCTTTTTATTGTATTTATTTTATATTCTTTCTATATTCTTTTTATTCTTTTTTTTTTACTTAAATTACGATGAAAGATATAAAACTTGGAATATTTTTTTGTTGTTTTCACCACCAATTTAATCTGGTTAGGAGGTCAGTTCTGACATCAAGTGGTTTCAGTCTCCTCCCGATCGCAGTTGCGGTGGATCGAACCGTGGCTCTCCCTACCAAGTTCAACGCCACCACTGAACCAACTAACAATTGGTATAAAACTTGAAATATGGTTAAACCTACTAAGGATAAATTAGTAACTTTGGTAGTAATTAATTTTATTATATTAAAAGTACATATAAAATACTGAGATACGAGGTGGAAATCTATACCTATATATAAAGAGGATACAAAAATTTGGTGGGAATTTTTCATAATAGCAACAATATCTTATTAACAAACTCACCATGATATAAGACATTTTTCAGCTGTAAAAATCTTTTATTAACAAACTCACCATAACATAAGACAAAATAGAAAACGCGGATCACACAAAAACCTTATTGGATTAGAATGAGAATATTTGTTACAGGTTTGTTTGTTTGTTTGATGAGGATAAAATGGAAGATATTGTTGTTTGAGAAATTATGTGAGAAAATATAGGGATATGAATTACCTTCTTGGATATTTAGTCGAGAAATATAACATAAATTTAATAGAATTTGTTTTTTTTTTTCAAAAAAAAATACTATGAAAATTAGTGGGACGACCCATCGGGCCATGTAGGCTTTTGCTTATCGAGCTGGACTAAGTGGGCCTGGTCATGGAGTTAACGGGCCGGGCCGGACTGACCCCTTTATATGACTGGGCCCCCCGGGCTAGGTCAGGCCGGACCGGGCCGGCCCCTTTGACAGCTCTATTCCTCAATGGTGCCGTCAATTTTTATGACATTAATTTTTTGTTTTAATAATTTTTAGTGGAGAATGATTTTTTTCTGCATTTGTTCTTAATTAATAACAAAATTAATATATAAATATTTATTCATATATAACCATTAATCTTTTTTTTTTTTGGGTTAGAAAAATAACCATTAATCTTATTAGTATTATATATAAATGATTTTGAAAATAATAGAATTATATATAAAGTTAGTATTTCCTTTACATATGATAGAAAAATAGATGAATATTGTGAGTTTGCTCGCAGATTTATCATTTTTGTTTTTAGCGACTTTGAGTTTGTATTGCATCGATATATTCTATCAATTTGAATAAATGAATATCGTTTATTTTAAATAAAAAAAATTAGGCTTAATATAATTTTTGTGATTATACGTTATAAAGTTATCGACAACTGGTACACCGTACACCACTTCTCCAACTCTTTCATTTTATCAAAAGCGAGATTTATCGTTAAATTAAACATAGTCCACGATTGGACTTCATAGTGAACCATATTCCATGATAATCGTTTTTCTTTCCATTCAAAAATCTCACATGATAATTAATTATTCCCATGTCGGCATGTATACTTACTTGTGCACTCACACCTAGTCACTTTGGACAAGGACAATCCCTTATAAGCTATAAATATCCATTTTGTTCAAAAAAAAAATCTACCCGTCCATTTCTTATTACTATATAGGAGTATATACACTAATATATTTCTTTATTATCATTTTTTCTAATCTACCCTTTTCATAAATCGAAGGTATATGCCCATCAACCAATAAGAACAAACTATATGCAATCCACATGTGCAAATTCAAAAGTTTGTTACAAGTTTCTTATGGGTACCACATGTAAATCCACTCATGCGGCTTGTTCTTATTGGTTGATGGGCATATGCCCTCAATTTATTAAAGAGTAAAGTAGGTCTCACCATTATTATAAGTCTCTATTGATATTTTTACATATATTAAGAAAATTTGATAGTGTAATTAATATTCTCTCCGATCTTATTTATAAGCAAAAATTGCTTTTTAGATTCATTGAAAAATCAATGTATCTAGCTTAAATATAGGCTAGATACATTGATTTTCCAATGAATTTAAAAATCAACTTTTGCCTATAAATAAGGCTGGAGGGAGTATATTTTTGGATATTACAATTATTAAATTGTCGTTGGTGAAAAATGTATTTATAATTGATTTTTTGGATTCTAATGTAAAATAGGGTTATGTTTGAAAAAATATTAATAAATGTGTCTAAAATTTTTAAAAAATATTATATTTAAGGACAAACTTTATTATATTGGGGATGGAGGGAGGGAGTATATACAAAGGAGAATGCTAAGATGTGCACCAATGACACATGTTAAGGAAACAAAAATAGAAAGTATTAAATGATGAAGCATTAAATTTTAACTTTTTAAGCATTAAATTTTTGTATCATTAAATGTTAAATTTCTATATTAAAATACCTTAGACACATGTTAACAATACCCATATACAAATACCGTAAAACATTTTTCTTTTTTTTTTTTGTTTAAAAATCTGTCAACAGTACATTACTTAAAAAAGAAGAAAAGAAAATCTCATCCATCTCAAAAACAAAAAGAAATAATTAAAAAAATTGAAATCTTAAATTATTCTCTCTTGTCCACAGCAGCTACACTACAATTCGTGGAAGCTAAGAAGACACTAGAAAAAGGTGTCTTTTTTTGTTGCCTTTGCAACATTTTCCTTGCAAAAGGAACCACCACCATATCATGAGCATCTCCACCACTGTTTTTTCTGAGCCACTCTTCAACTTCAAACGTTGTCACTACCACAGATTAGCTACCATTTCTCATTCCAAGCTAAATCAACACACTCTCTCTTCCTCTTTTTTATTCTCCAGTCATAAATATGATTCTTGTTCTTGGATATTGAAGCCACCCCATAAGTTTTTCTCTCCAAAGTTTGAAACTTTTGCTACAGATACAGATACCCTTGAGTCGATTCAGTCTTCTGATGTCATTTTCAATCAGACTCATCCTATCAACAGAATCGAACTGGTATCACCCTTTTGCCTTAAAACATTGTTTTTGGTTTGTTGAGAAAATTCTGGAAATACCCAGATGAAAAAATTGAATTTTTTCTAGTGGAAATACTGAAAATGTTGAAGGGTATTGAAATTTTTGTTTTGTATAAATTTGGTCAAAAGTAAGATCAGATATTGTCAGATTGTTGTTGTTTTTGTTATTATATTATTTACTTTTTGGGTCATCATGTTTTTTAGTTTTGTTTTTCTGAGACTGTAAAAGTTTCAAATAGTTTCATGCCTTTACTTCAAAGTTCCATAAAACAAAGTCCAAAGTCACAACAAGTTCATTAAAGACAAAGATCTTTTTTCCTTACTTTGTTTAGAAAAGATTTTATTAATATTCCTTATTTATTTTCCCCTTTTGTTTTACAAGTAGATAGATATAATTTGGTGTTTGGCATTGATTGATGGAAATAGTGAAAAATCTTGTAATGCAGGTGGAGGGAAAGATCTTTGTAAGATTAGATCAGGGAAATGATTTGAAGAATTCAGAGCTTATAGTTGGTTGCAATCTACCAGGAAAATGGATTCTTCATTGGGGAGTTTCCCGTGCGGATGATATTGGAAGGTACAACATGTTAAATAAGGTGTTTGAATTCATGACATCAAATCATAATGAGAGCTTTCGTTCTAATTTTGTGAATACTATGAATCTACTTTATTTGACATCAT
Organism: Trifolium pratense; assembly: GCF_020283565.1. Classification (NCBI taxonomy): domain Eukaryota; kingdom Viridiplantae; phylum Streptophyta; class Magnoliopsida; order Fabales; family Fabaceae; genus Trifolium; species Trifolium pratense. The sequence goes on along the minus strand of NC_060065.1, from coordinate 12,989,196 downwards.
ATAAGAGCTAAATCATAATGATAAAATCAAGATGCTTACAATGTACGGTTGATTCTGCAGTGAATGGGATCAACCTCCCCGTGATATGATACCTGCTGGATCTATTCCTATAAAGGTAGTCTATGATTTCGTCACTTCTAAGTTCTAATGATCTCACATTTTACACATGTTGATTTTTTTCATGTAAAATGTTTGAGTATGAAGTGAAAATTTCAGGACTATGCTATAGAGACACCTTTGAAGAAATCATCATCATCTGAAGGAGATACTTTTCATGAAGTCAGGATCGGTTTTAAACCAAGCGATGAAATTTCAGCAATTAATTTTGTTCTCAAGGTTTATGTCTTTACAGTTAGCAATTTGGATATGTTAGTCCTAGTGTTCAATATGTGGTATACAAAAAATATTATTTTTTTCCACCATTCCAATTTGGGTTTTGTTGTCGACACAGGACGAGGAAACTGGTGCTTGGTATCAACACAAAGGAAGAGACTTCAAAGTTCCTCTGGTCAACTATCTTAAGGAGGATGCTAATTTACTTGGACCTAAAACAGGCTTAAGTTCGTCGCAAGGTAATTTACTTGGACCATTCTATTTTGTCTCGCTCACTTGAATTTGCATTATATCATGGATTTATTTTCTTTTAGAGTGTGAAACAAACCATAATCCTATGATAAATTATATCTCATAGTTCCAATTGGTTCCTGTTTCATAATATACTAACAAGTAACGAGCAACAGAGTGAACTGCCATTAAAAATTATTGTAGCAAAGAGAAGGGGAGAAAGAAGAAAATGCAGTGAAACATTTGATATTGTAATATTTCGATTTGAAAAATAACAATATGTTTGATCTATATTTTGTCAGAAGAATGAAAGTTATTTGGATCCTAACATTAAGTTGCATTTTAATCTCTGTTGATAAAAAGCTTGGAATAGTGAACATTTTGTCTTCTCAATTTTGAAAAGCTCATTAGTCAAGGCTATAAGTACGTCAGGAACACTCTTTTTTCTTTTCATCGATTTAGTTATTTGTTTAGTTAGTTAATATTTTTTTATCTTTTCTTAATGAGCTTGAACTGACTTACATTTTACGGTTTTTTCTCACTCGTAGGGGACATAGGGCAGATATCTAACGTTATCCTGAAGTCGGAATCAACCGTCGACAAAGTTCAAGAAAACAGCAGTGAATCCGAAAGTCCAAAAAAGGAAAATAGTCAAGTAGAAGGTTTCAATGTAGAACTATCTTTAACCAAGGAAGTTACTGTCAATAACTCTATCAGTGTCTCCGTTAGAAAATGCTCCGAAACAGCTAAATATCTTTTAGATTTAGAAACGGATATACCGGGAGATGTTTTCCTTCATTGGGGAGCTTCTAGAGATGATTTAAGAATTTGGGAAGCTCCACCTGCTCCTCATCCACCACAAACTGTATCGTTTAAAAAGACAGCTTTGAGAACTCAATTAAAGGTAGCAGTCCGTTTTTTCATTTTCTATATTTTACCACTTTTCTGGTTATTAATTACTCCCTCCGGACACAATTATAAGCAAAAATCACTTTTTAGGTTCATTGAAAAAGTAACGTATCTGGTCAATAATATAGGCTGGATACATTATTTTTTCAATGAATCTAAAAAATGTTTTTTGCTTATAATTGTGTCCGGAGGGAGTATATTTCAATACTATTGCTTCATTGATGATGTTACTGCACATGTTCTTTAAATCATATAATATTGTATTTTACCCTCTATCCTTCTCTTTGATATTACTGCACATGTTCTTTAAATACTGATGTAATATAAGTGAACAATACTTGTTATAAATTATAATATATGTGTTAAGAAGTCCCACATCGGTTGCAAGATGACCTGAATATATATCTATGAAGTAGAGGAAATCCTCACCTTAAAAGATGGTTTTGTAGGGTTGACATAGGCCCAACTCTCAATTTTAAGATGGTAGTAGAGTCTCCTTCACGATTCGTTGTCCACCTGCTATTAATATTTCTGGTAGTAGAGTTTCCTTCACGATTTGTAGGATTGAGTTTGACCCAAGTCTCAATATCTCTTAATATTTCTATCAATTAGATTAAATTTCTGAATTCAATAAAAAAAACATTGAATTTCTACAAAAAAACTATGTTTGCAAGATATGTATTCCAAAAAATGGAGACGCGGGGAATCAAACCCCATGCCTCTCGCATGCAAAGTGAGCGCTCTACCATATGAGCTACGTCCCCGTATTTATGAATTTCTTAATTGTATTTATTGTAATTTATAATATCTTAAATTCTCTTTTAGGATTGGTTCCTGTATTTCTTTGTGTTCTATGACATATTTGCTTGTCCATTCTGTTATGTAGTCAAGAGGCAGTGGAGAGGGAAGTTCAGTACAAGTCTCTCTTGGAGAAGAATTTTCAGGATTTCTTTTTGTTCTTAAGATAAATCAAAATACGTGGTTAAATAACAATGGAAATGATTTTTACGTCCCTCTCCCGACTCCCGGTAGCATAATTATTGGCAACATAGAGGATCAATCAAAAGTCGTGAAGAGTGAAGTGACTGAAGAGACAAGCGAAGAGGAATCTAACTCTGCATTTACGAATGAAATAATCAATGAAATAAGGAGTTTGGTTACAGGCATTTCGTCTGTGAAGAGAAGAAAAACAAAATCTAAAGAAGCACAAGAAACCATTCTTCAAGAAATTGAAAGGCTGGCTGCTGAAGCCTACAGTATTTTCAGAACTTCTGTTCCAACTTTCTCAGAGGAAGTTATTGTGGAATCCGAGGTTGCTTTGGAATCTGAATCACCTGAGTTGCCACCAAAAATATGCTCAGGAACTGGCACGGGGTATGAAATAGTATGCCAAGGGTTTAATTGGGAATCTAATAAATCTGGAAGATGGTACATGGAGCTTAAAGAGAAAGCAGAAGAACTATCGTCTCTTGGCTTCACTGTGATTTGGTTACCGCCACCTACAGATTCTGTTTCACCGGAAGGATACATGCCAAGGGATTTATATAATTTAAATTCCAGGTACTTTATTAAAATCCCTTCAAGATCTAATTATTTCTCTGTTGTTGATGCTGTTGTCTTCAAATATTTAGATAGAAGACCCTATCTTAGTAAAATTGCTTACTTTCCAATGTTATTATCATTAATTCACTTGAGTAGCGTGCGATATTATGCATTAAAAAGTAACTGTTTTTTATTGATATCTCAGATATGGTAACATTGAAGAACTGAAGGATGTGGTGAAAACATTTCATAAATTTGGAATCAAGGTGCTAGGAGATGCTGTTTTGAATCACCGTTGTGCCCAACATCAGAATCAGAATGGTATTTGGAACATATTTGGAGGTCGTCTCAACTGGGATGATCGAGCAGTTGTAGCCGATGATCCACATTTTCAGGTTTGTTTGTAAGGGATTTTGATGTGTACTTTTCTATAGTCTAAAAAATATGTCTAATTCCTTTTTGCGGGTTGAAGATCAATCCCCTCCCCCTCCGCTAGAAAAGAAGATATATTGTGTTTGTGTGCTTTATATGACGTTTGTTTTGTTCGTAACTTACATAATATGGTACTGTTGTTTTTCTAGGTAAATCTGATATTTATTGACAATTGAATATTCTTTTTTCTGTACAGGGGCGGGGCAACAAGAGTAGTGGAGATAATTTCCATGCGGCTCCAAACATTGATCACTCACAGGACTTTGTGAGAAAGGATATCAAAGAATGGTTATGCTGGCTAAGGTTTGTATTCCAAATCCTCATTTTCATTTGCCTAAAATGTTGTGTTAATGGAAATTATAACCGATCATTTCATATGTTGTATTGATATTTTGTTAAGTTATGGTTTCATTGGCAATATTGGTGAAATGATATGGCATCTGGTAGCTGTAGGGACACCTTTTGAGCACCCTCTCTCTATCTCCTTTTCACACGCATTTCCCGTTTTCAGTGTGTTTTTCACCTCACTACCTCTGCATTGTGTCTAGATTGGCTAGCATTGTCTCCTCTTCTGTCCAGATTTGGTCTCGCATCATGTAACCGGTCACCAGAACCTGTCCAGCCATCCTTTTGTATGCGCATTTTACTCATATTCCTTTCATGTGGACGAATCAAATATAATGCTTAATCATAATGCTTAATCATAATGCTTTCACTCCAATATTCTTGCATAACCATCACAATTCACTCGCCTCACTATTTATACTACTATGCCATGACAAACCTTCGAACTAAGCATTCTACCTCACTCTTAATTTATACCATATATCCTTACTAAACTATTTATTACAATATGCCAATTTCAAAAAATAATTCCTTCAGTTCATTTAATTGTAATGTAAGCTTCACGTTGAGGGAGTGTTATCCTTTTTACATGGATTTTTTCAGTTGTTTTCTGTTTCAACCTATACACAACGAAGAATATTATTTGTAATAGAAGAGTATTGCAAATTACAAGAGTCCTATCTTCTAATTCTGTGTCATTTTCAGGGATGAAATTGGATATGATGGGTGGAGGCTTGACTTTGTCAGAGGATTTTGGGGTGGTTATGTAAAGGACTACATGGATGCAACGAAACCTTACTTTTCCGTGGGAGAGTACTGGGATTCCCTCAGTTACACGTATGGTGAAATGGATCATAATCAAGATGCACACAGGCAGAGGATCGTTGACTGGATTAGTGCTGCCGGTGGTAGTGCTGGTGCATTTGATGTTACAACCAAAGGAATTCTTCACTCTGTAAGCACTCAACTTGGTGGTTTCAATAATTTCTCTTCAAATTTACTCTCCGTGTATAGAAATGTTCTGGGAGAATAGTGTATACCACTTATACAAATGATAATTTGATAAAGCAACGTATTTTAAAATATTACTAGTTTTGCCAGTTTGTTGGAATTTGTTTACAATATTTTTGTACCAAGACAGCAATCTACTCCCTCCGGTCTCAAATATAAGCAAAGATTCTTCTTTCATATTCATTAAATAATTGACGTATCTCGTCTATAATATAGACCATGTACATCATTCATTCAATGAATCTCAAATATAAGCAAAGATTCTTTCCTTATATTCAAGCCCTGAGGGAGTACTATGTTTCTTGAGCTGTTGTTTTTCCCACAATAACAGCGAAGTTGCAATGATAATGGTTATAGCAAAAGAATTGGATTTGGATTTCATGCATTCACGCAGTCAGCACATCGGTGGTAGTTGGATTTGTTTTTGAACTGAGGGCTCGTTTGGCAATTTCATGCTTTTTTTAGAGCTTATGCAAACAACTTATGCAATTTTTATATATTATTATAAGTTTGTCAAGGTAGTTTATGATAAAATAGCTTATAAAATTACAATTTTCACTAGTGTAAACTTATAAAATTGCATAAAACCTAATTTACATTGCATAAGCTCTAAAAAAAAATGGGCCAAACGGACCCTCTCACTACACCTCTATAGCGATACTTAAAAAATGAGCAGACAAAAGTGCACGTTGATACAATTTTTCTTTTTACTACACAAGTCTGTTTATTCTGCAACCTGCTAGATGACATTTCATTTGAACTCGGCTTCGTTGTAGGCATTGGAAAGATGTGAATATTGGCGCTTGTCAGATCAGCAGGGAAAACCCCCCGGCGTTCTTGGATGGTGGCCGTCTCGTGCTGTTACTTTTATAGAAAACCATGACACTGGTTCTACACAGGTTTGAACTTTTCCCTTTAAAAATTAGCAAGGTGAAATTTTATTGGAATGATTTTTTAAATTTTATTTTCACTACCAGTATCCGGCCCACTGGACCGCCTAATTCGGTTCAGGAGTCGGTTCTGACATCAAGTGATTTCAGCCCCCTCCCGATCGCAGTTGTGGGGGATCCATAATTTATTTTGATTACCATGCTTCGCCTTTTTGTTTTGAATGATGCCACAAGTAAAACCGGAGAGTCCGATTTGGCAGGTTACTTTAAATTTCTTAGACTATTTTTGTTGATATAGGGGGAGTTTGTTTAAGCTTTAAAAATGATTTTGTTTTGAAAAAATCTAGCAATTCTTTTTTAGAGATTTTTTAAAAAATCTAAAGCTACTTTCCGTTTGTTTACTATCATAAATTTTTTATTTTTTTTTAATGTGAAGCTCCTACATTTAGGTTGCTTAGTCTTAAAAAAAAATTGATTCTTTTTTTTTTTGTTTTTCACCACCAGTTGAATTTGGTTCGAGGGTCAGTTCTTGTATCAAGTGGTTCCAGCCCCCTCCCGATCGCAGTTGCGGGGAAAAAAATTGATTCTAGAAAAGCTATTAGGATTCGCTTTTCATTTTGGTGTTAAAATTTTTTTTTTTTTTTACAATATGATTTTCTAAAAAATCTATAACAAACACTATTAAAATGATAAAATATACTTTTTTTAAGAAAAAAATAAATTTTTTCGTAAAAAATCCCAAATAAACGGACTGATATAATAGTTATGTTGATCCATTGTAGTATAATTCTAATCAATTGCAGTATTTTTTTGTGTATAATAGTAATAGTTGAGTCTTGAGAGGATTTTTGTTTTTATTCACTTGTATACGTATTCATTGGATAAGCATAATTTGATAAAGAAAAATTTAGAACTAAGACCATTTAAATACTGTTTTAATGTGCCAACCATCATCAATTTTCTTTCGTATTTTCTCTTGAAGGGTCACTGGAGATTTCCCCGCGATAAAGAAATGCAAGGATATGCTTACACTCTTACTCACCCAGGAACTCCGTCGGTGTTCTTTGACCACATTTTCTCTCACTATAAAAAGGAAATAGCAGCACTTCTCTCTATTAGGAAACGGAACGGCATCAACTGCAGAAGCAAAGTGAGTATCAGAATTTTCTATTATATACCACTTAATAATATTGTGCATGTGAATATTTTCTGGGTGGATGATGATAAACTTCTTGTTTCACTATTTCTTGTACAAATGTTTGAAAACAAAGTGTCAACTTTGTAATTAAAAGCAAACACGAAATGAAACAAAACGTTTTCTGACACCAAACAGACCATTAATGTTTGATGATTCTCATAATTAAAACCTGATGATTTTCTTTGGATGACCAAACATTGATATTGGTATTATTGGAACACTCACTTACCTTTCGATCTTCATGTTCAAGGTTAAAATTCACAAGTCAGAAAGGGATGTTTATGCCGCTATCATAGACGAAAAAGTTGCTATGAAAATCGGTCCTGGTCATTTTGAACCACCTAGTGGTTCACAAAACTGGTCAACAGCTTGGGAAGGAAGAGACTATAAGATTTGGGAGGATGCATCATAATATATTTATTTATTTTATATCTCATAAGAAGTATATATTATATTTCTTTTGAAAAAACCTTATTGTATATCTCATTGCCTTATTCAACAATAAGCTATTGCATATTTGAATGATGGTGTCAGGTGTGGCAAGCTACAATTTAAGTGAGTTTGCTGCACTGATCCATCATATTATAGAGAAGGTTGCAGAGGGTTGGTTCATTACACAGCTAGTGTCTGTGGCTCATCTGAAACTAGAAAGCCTTCATTCAAATCAATGATTGAAATTAAATTGTGATTTGTGACATACTATGTTTACAATTTATGTTGTATTAGATTATTATGACTCATATGTATTGAACAATGGGCACTTATAGTACATAGCCATAAACTTTTTTAAGTAATTAATGGATCCACCTAGGAAGTTAGAGAAATGTTAGCAGGAATGGATATATTTTAACATATATAAGGGTTATGTTTGTGTTGGGACTCATGAAGGGAGCCACATCTAAGATTGTTAGCAACACAAGTAGTTTAGATTTCACCTAAAATCTTAACAGGAATTTCTTCGGAAGGGACACACTCTTCTAGTATTTTAACTTGTCAATTTTTATAGTACATTTGAATGTACATACTAGTACATTAAGGGTCCGTCCAATGCGTAAGTGTTTACCGTTGTTTTTGGCTTTTTGCTAAACAAGCGCTAGTTTAAGTTTAATTACTTAAAAGATCAACTAGTAAATCCTGGAGCTACTTTGTACATTGTTTTCCAGAAAATATCAATGTTCATCATTCCTTATGGGTTTGATTGTAAAAACTAGTGAAAAGATATTCCTATTGGGTTTGATTGTAAAAACTAGCGAAAAAGACAGTTGTTTCGACGAAGTTGAAGTAGAATTTTAATTGAATGGTAAATTTGCAGAAAAGTAGAAGTAAAATGCAATGAAGTTTAAAGAAACTTAAAGGTAAACTACAACTTTGACCCATGCGGCGCATGAGTCTAATTAGCTGTAATATGTAATAATAAAAAATAAAATACAAAAATTCTAAGAGCATTTTTAATAAGAGTATTATAGGGAATTTCATGAACTAATTATTCTATATTTGTTTATGTGCTTATTTTATATTTTATATATTTTTTAAATAATTTTGGAACCCCATCGTTTTGTTTACTTATTAAAAAAAATGGCTGATAACTAAAAGTTAAAATATTGATGATAATTAAAGGTTAAAAAAAAATAAAGACACAATCAAGAACATAAACTTAAGTAGACATCCATAAATAAATAAAAATTGTGATTAATTCCGCCGTTCAAATTTATTGAAAACAGGGTTAACATATTAGGATTCATAAATTCTTTTATAACTGAAGCACATGTTTTAGCGGTTGAAATGTTTTATTGTAAGTAAGGGATGCAGGTTCGATTCCTATCGTAAACAAATTTGTATTTTTTTAATATAAAGCTACAATAAAAAGAGAGAGAAAATGAGAGGGGAAAAAATTTGGTTTAGGGTTAACTTATGTTAGCAAGCTTATAATATAAGAGATAAGAGATTATCGGTTTTTAATTGTTTAAATTGTGCAATGAAAATTGATGGTGCTTAATTGTCGTATGAAATCTTTCCTATGAAAGTTGATGGAGCTTAACACTTTGTGGACATAATTTAAATCACAATTGGTCTGCCAGTGCATATTGTATCAATTGATCATCGGTTAATATTAAATCTGCAATGTTAAAATCAAAATAATGAATGTGATTAGTGATATGACCATGGTTGTGTTTGGTTGTATTGCAAAAAAAATTGATTTAGCAGAATTGAGTTTGATAATAACTTTCCAAATTACACGTGATAATAACTTTCCAAATCTCACATGATAATTATTCTCTAAATTTTTGATCCGGTAGAAAAAAAATCATTGATTAGGAAAGACATAAAAATATTTCGTGATGAATAATATAGTCAACAATAATTTTGATATGATATACTTTTAAAATTGATGGTGCTTATCAATTATTGCACATAATTTTAATCATAATTGGTATATTTGCCATAGTGGTTGGAAATATTGTCTTGCATTGAAGGGTTGCAGGTTTGAATCCTAGTCAAGACAAAATTGTATTATTTTTTAATAAAAATTGCAAAATAAAATGGAGGGAAAATAGAGAAAACAAATTAGGGTTTGCTCGTGTATACAAGCTTATAATATAAAAGATTGCATTTGATTAAATTGACAAAAAAATCGGTAAACAGAAACCAAAATTTTTATTGTAGGGAAAAAAAGAAAATCTGGGGGGAAAAATAAACATGGGGAGCCAGAAGAGTAGCTTTCCAAAAATAAAAGGTACACAGAACCAGTATATTGGGCTTTAGCCGATCTAGAACACAAAAAAACTTATATTTCAACTTCAGTTTTTTCTCATGGTCAATTAGATATTGTCATTTTAAGAGTTACACAAAATGACGAGTTAAAGATTTAGTTAACCAATTATGATAAAGAAGATATTAATCAAATGACTAATAAAAAATTTTCGATTAATGTCATCATATTTTATAGAAATGATCTATGTTATAATATAGTTCAATTCAATCAAACGATTGATTTTGTAATACGATTATCCGGTAAAAAATTATCGGAGGTATATAATTTTAAGCTTGACACATTTGTATCATTTGATCCTTACCCAATATATAATTTGATTCAATAATATTAATTAATCACACACGACATTCTAGTGGTAGGCATTTAGTCGTATTTTTTTTTTTTTTTTATAAGCCCTAATTAACATCAATTTAGTTTTGGGTTCAACTCCTTTAACTATTTCACGACGAGTTTTTCATCTCACCGCATCCCCTAATATTTAATGCAAGATCCGCCAATGCATGAAAAAACCTTATGTGATGAGTATTGAAATCTATGTACTTTAATTGTAAAAAAAAAGTACTTCAATTGTTGTCCAAAATATAATTGAAGTTCCAAGTCATCATAGTCATAAGGAGGAGCAACCATTTTATTTACGATCATGTATAATTTGGCAATGAACCACTTCTTTATTTTTTATTTAATGGCTAACAAAGGTCGCCCATTTTTTTTGTGGTAATGACAAGAAAAGTTCAAATTCTTTAGTATTTCCTATAAATAGTATGCAAAAGAGTGAAACAGAATCACTACAACTACAAACCTCAAAAAATTTCATTTTTAACAATAAGTAACCCGTTTATCTAGCCTCATGTTTTTCTTACATAACCCAAAATTAGATTTTGATCTATTTGGTTTTGGAGTATAAATACCTATGAAACATTGTAATCAATATGAGGGCAATTTCTTCTATCTTTCTTGTTTTCAAGTGTCACCCAATAATAAAGGGTGTTCTTTCTTTCCATTTTGTTGGCCTTGGGGTTTAACTTCGATTTGAAGTTCAATCCCAATTTTCGGTCAACATCTTCCAATAAAGGAAAAAAGAACCGAAATAAATTTAAAAAAAATAAAAATGACGAGATCACTCAACATTTTCATATTTTTTCTTTGTTTGGCAGTCATCACGCCTACATTGACTGCCAATGAATTAGAGCATGAGGAATTTTGGAAGGAAGAAAGACCTGAGTTTGATCAATATTGGGAGGAAAGGTCTGTAGAAGCAAAAGAATTCAATCACAAAGCTTATTTCCCTGATCCTTTTGCAGTCTCTGGCAACCTAACTGCTTCTATCACTGAGTGAGCACTTTGCTACTTTCACCATAGTTTAATGATTTGTTAAAATGCTTTTACACATACTTTCAATCATAACATAATTTTTTTTTCGAAAGCATTTGTAGAAATGTGTAAAATCAATAATATAAGATAAATTGAGAATTCTATGTTCTAAAAATAACAAAATGTGTTTGATGTTTTTACAAATAGAGTCATTGCTGGAAAGAACGCAAGAAGGAACCTAAGGGGAAACAAAGGGGGAGGACAATGTCTGGCCACAAACCCCATTGATAGATGCTGGAGGTGTGACCCAAATTGGGCTGATAACCGCCAAAAGCTAGCCGATTGTGTCCAAGGATTCGGCAGAAACACCCGTGGAGGTAAAGGCGGTCCAATCTACGTTGTCACCGATCCTTCTGACGATGAATTGATGGACCCCAAACCCGGCACACTCCGTTACGCAGTCACACGTAATGGACCCCTTTGGATCACATTCGCTCACAGCATGCTGATCACACTACAACAAGAACTTATCATGAGTAGTGATAAGACCATTGATGGTAGAGGAGTCGATGTTTTCATTGCCAATGGTGCTGGTATTACCATTCAATTTGTTAAGAATATTATCATCCATGGAATTAAGGTTTACGACATTCAAGTACGCGAAGGTGGTATGATTAGAGATTCTGAGACCCATTATGGTTTTAGGACTAAGAGTGATGGTGATGGTATTTCCATATTTGGTTCTAGTAATATTTGGATTGATCATGTTTCCATGAGAAATTGTACTGATGGTTTGATTGATGCAATCATGGGATCTACTGCTATTACCATTTCCAACGGTCACTTCACTGACCACAATGAGGTGATCAATTAATTAATTTGTTTCTCGCGCTTTCACTTGATTGACATTTTCATCAACCATAATTGGACCAGTAGATTTTTAGTTCCTTTTTTCTTCATCAACAATTTTCAGTGTGTTTTTTAATTTAACCTTGGTTTGTTTTTGTTCATTGAAGAATTAAGTTTCTTTATTTTGGATTTTTGTGCAATGTAGGTGATGCTTTTTGGTGCTAATGACAATCATAAAGATGACAAGATCATGCAAATCACATTAGCATTCAACCACTTTGGAAAGAGATTAGTACAAAGGATGCCAAGGGCAAGATTTGGTTTTGTCCATTGTGTTAACAATGATTACACTCATTGGGAAATGTATGCCATTGGTGGTAGCTCGAACCCTACAATTATCAGTGAGGGTAACAGATTCATTGGCCCAGAAAACAAAATGGTAGGTAAAGACCTTATTAATTCTAAAGAAGTAACAAAGAGAGAATACACCGATGAAAGTATATGGAAAAGCTGGCAATGGAGATCAATCAACGATGAATTTTTGAACGGCGCTTACTTTATTCAATCTGGACCAGAGCTAAAGGACAGGCCATTTTCAAGGCAAGACATGATAACAGCTAAACCAGGAAGTTATGTTGGAAGACTTACACGATATGCCGGAAACCTACGATGCATTGTGGGTAAACCTTGTTAGTTATGGTCACTCAGTTATTGTTGCTCCTACTCATTGCTACAACAGTGGCATGTCAAAATATTTAAAAGAACGAAGAGCAATAATAGAATGTCCTAACATAGTTTGCCAAATAGATTTTTTATTTCTTGTTAACTTTTCCTTCAATTTTCTAATAGAAAAGGATCAGTCAAGAAATCTTTATTTTAATGCCACATATGTGTACCAGAAAAGGAGTGCTCAATTTTATTTCCAATGAATTTTTTTAATTCTTTTTATCATTTTACTTTATTTTTTCTCATTCTTTCCTTTTAATAATTATATAGCAATAAAGAAAAATAAATACAATACAGATCAACCACAATATTGTACTTTTTAAAGATATTATTATACACATACAAATGCGATCCTGTTTTCAAATGAAATGAACTGGATGGTATTATGGCTTCCAAGAAACGCAGGAACATATATCTAAAATATCAACATATGTACATTAACTAGGTTTAACCAAATGCAAAAGGACTCTCTTGTTTCGTCAGACTCTACTTCTTGTTTAGAGTCTGACTTATCCAAAACACTCAGAAATTTTTAAAAGAAAACACAATTCAGCCATGCTTGTGTTTTTCTTACCTTCACAAAACACTTGAGTCAAGTAGATAGGCGCTACTTAACTACTACACCAAAAGCATTATTGTAATAAAGAATAACAGTTATACATATAAAGAATAACAGTAGATAGGCGCTACTTAACTACTACCTCAAACTTGGAAATAAAGTAAAGGAGAGAGAATACGTGAATTGTGCGCTCGTCGATTATAAAACCAAATTTCATGCATCATTATTCACATACTCCTCTGTCTCGTAATTAAATAAAGTTAAATTTTTTTATGCTTATTTTTATAGATAAATTAAGAGCGTCTAGATATCAAGTTATAAGTGGACATCCCAACTATGTTGGCACCCCCACATATTCCCTTCCTCTATCTAATTAGCTCATATGTATTATTAGAAATAGAAAAAAAAGATATATACATGGGAGGACTAGGCCTTATCCCAGAGAAAAAAAGAAAATGATACTAAATAGTACGATACTGAGGGATTCCAAGCATATCCCGCAAGAAGTCATCACATAGCAAAGATGGTAATGACTCCCACCATTCCAAGTTGTTATAAGCATGATCCCGCAAGAAGTCATCACGTAGCAAAGATGGTAATGACTCCCACCAGTTCTAATTCTTGTTGTGTGCAATTTGTATAGCAATGATCAATGCCATGATCTCCGTATGAATGACAGAAAGGCCATGGTTTTCACTTAATTTCTGTGCAAGCAGCCCCTAAACTATTCTAGTATCCGGGTTTCCAATCCCGCGAAGATTCAAAAAAAAAAATCTTCATAAGTTTTTTATGCTTATTAAAAAAAAGTAAAATATAATAATTTAAAGTATAATATTTTATATTTAACTTGAAATAAGTTTCATGAAAATATGTACAAACAATTTTTATTTGTTATAGATTAAGGAAAAAGAAGAGAGAAAATAAATTAAATGCATTTTGTGTTAAATTTTATGAGAATAAGTAAAAATAATTCTTGAAAATAATAAAAATCGATTATGTTTTCTTATAATTTGGACAAAAAAAAACAATTATTTTACTTATAAACTAGTATATTTGGACAAAAAAAAAGTAATCAAATTTTGACAAAGTTGATTAAAAATATTTTAGCTTAATTAAAAAAAATTGATTTATTAGTTATTTAAATCGTTCATCAGCAAAATCTTGTTCCTATACATAATAGTTATTTAAATTTTCGTCGGCAAAAATTTGTTCTCTGTATATAATAGTTAATACATATTTTGTAGCAACCAATTTTAATTAATAATAATAGTGTTAATTAGAAACCCCATTTAGAGAAAAAGTCAAGAATCTTGAATAGTAAGTGAATTATTTTAATGCTGTCAAAAAAAAATTGAATTTGTTATGAACTATTCCTAGAGAATAAGAAGAATAAAGAAGAAGAGATGAAAGAGAGAAAGAGAAGAGAGAATAGACTCTTGTATTGTTCTATTCAAGGTGTATATCACATTGTATCATATGCTTTATTTATAGGACAATATATGGGCCAATGAATATGGGTCAAGACTAATGGACATCTACTAATATATTCATAACACTCCCCTTTAGATGTCCATTGAGGATATGACTCATTAAAACCTTACTAGAGAAAAACCTATTGGGAAAAATTCTAATGAAGGAAAAAGAGTACATAGTCTTTTGTGTGTGAACTGCCTCATTAAAAACCTTACCAGGAAAACCCAGTGGGATAAAACCATGGTGAAGGGAAAAAGAGTGCATAACATATTTATATCTCCCCCTGATAAATACAAATATATCTAAGAAGAAAAATGTCAAATAATCTTCAATATTAGTTGCTTCAAAGCTTTGATGATTGGTGATGACGTGTTGACAATCTTATATCTTCGTCATTATATTCTTCAAATTAGCAGTGTTTGTGATATGATCTTCATGTTGAATTGTAGCAAAAACCCTTTATAAGAAAAATCACAACCCCTTGTATCTGGTGAATAGCATACTTCAAACAAATCACATTCTTGATCTATTTCATATAATGCTAAACTTTCCGCATCATTTTATTTCATGAGATTGTTATTATAGTTTGGTTCACATATCTCCATGGGTGATTGTACTTCCTCATGTAATGACCAAACAACTTGTTTGTGATCGGTACCCTTATAAGGATTAGACAAATAATCTGCATATCTAAACCAAAAATATATACTTGATGATATGTTGACAACAAATAATAGGTTAACAATGTATTTGTCCCCATTAGAACCAAAATGTGGTACTTCAGGACCAATTAGTTCTTCATCATTTACCCGAACTCTAAAATGGTATTTGTTTACATTAGTGATCTTACAAAACGTAACTGATTTTATCTTTCATATAGAATCATTTTAGAACCTTCTGTATATAAACTTCATGATTCACAAAATATTCTTCAAATACTTATTTTGTAAAAAATGGCAATATCTCAAGCTCTTCAGGAGTCTCTTGATCATATTTTTATCATCGACATAAATCTTAAATATATCAAATTCATAGCCAAATATTTTCTTAAAATGAACAAATTATTGTCATTTTCATATTTCTCACTTGAAAATATTCAACAGGAATATTATACAACATGCATATAGATGTTGCTCGAGTATATACAGAGACTTATTCATGTGTATTAAGTCATCTCTCCAATATATATGTGTCTTACGAAAAATTAAATCCTTCTGGGATTTTCATATAATCATCATTATATATCCAGTGAGCCAGTCAAATACGTTAAAACACATATTTCACATAAATTGAGTATTTCATATGCTACTCAACTTAATTAATTACAAAGAAGTTTTGGAATTCACTTTAGGTGAATATGCTTCTTGAAAATCAATGATAGACATTTATCAATATACTTGAATAACAATTCAAACTCTAAATATTTTATTTTCATTATTTTTCTCTTGAAAATTTATTCATATCGAATTATTTCCATCTGTAGATGGAATGGACTATTGGTCCAAAAACATTCCGCTTTGCAAAGCTAGTTTAATTTTGTATCAATCACGTCTATCTATTTAGTCAATCATTTCATTGTCTATAATCTTTAATAGACTTTGATTTATGATCCTCATTATTTCTTATCATATATAGCGCTATATTATATAAATAAACATCGTCAACGTTGATTTTCTTTCGGTTTCATCGTATTCCATTCATGACATAATTCGTCGAGATTTCTTTATTTTCATAAATTTCAGGTACCTGATAAGTTCTTATGGAACTAGAAAATTAATTATGTCAAATAATCTTTTCATATCCTCACTTGGGTCATCTTTCTTTTTAGCTCATTTTCTTATTTGAGGATTTTTATCTTTGGAACCGACTGACCTACCACGCTACAGGGTGGTTAAAATTCATTTGCAATATAAGATTGTCCAACAGGGACATCCATTTTGATTGGAGCATTAACAGCTGATAGTTGATTTCATAAATTTTGCAAATGATATATCTTTTGAACATCTGGTGCAATCTATTTTATATGAGGATCAAGATGAGATAATAATAACTATTTATTTCAAGTGATTCATTTGAACTTCTGGTTCATATTTTTCAGCTGCTTATTCCCTCCCCATAATATTGGGAAAACTAATTCATCATCACTTGAATATTTTCCTTCTGGGCTATAAACAAGTCCCTAATTATTGGCTCAATATAATTTATAAGGGATGAAGAGTCATATCAAATATATTTTCCCAATATTCTTTAATAATTCATCGTATTGCATTATATTGGAGCAATTAGGACATACCAACACATCCAAAAATGCTTATATGAAAAATATTAGAGTATAAAACTAAACTTAATTGCAAGTTAAGGGGAAAACTTTCGTATAATAACTTATTGGCTTGAGCGAATCAATATCTCAACATATATATTTAAATGTTCCCAAAATATAAAATAGAACTTAGAAGTATTGATCTCATAAGTATCGATCATGTAATTAACTTTACACGTCTAAAGAATGGATCTTCAAGTCCATTATTATTTTTGTTTGTATGAACATATTCTACAAGATGTTCGGTATAAATTTCAATTAACATATGATACTTATCAAATACTTTCTAGAATTATATATATATATATATATATATATATAATGAGCTCTCAAAAATAATCTCACAAACTTTTGGTTATGAGTTGATAACTAACATACATGTGACCATTTAGTTTATGCATCAATTAAAATTATAGAAATTTAATTGGTCCACATGATCGGTGTATTGATTTATAAATATCACCTTATATATAAAATAAGAGATGCTCGTTTACTAAATTTATCAATTTTCTTCGGGAACTAGTAATACACAAAAAGTGTTAGATTAAATGAACTTCTGGCCATTCAATACATATCCATAGAAATTTTTCGCATCATAATAGACCAGAAATGACCCAACTGATCTTGCCAATGACAAAATTAATATGATTTATTTGTAAACTTCTGGTTTACTTGAACATGTGCTTAAGTTGCACTAATATCATAAGTACACCACAAACTAGAGACAAAAGTTGATAATATTTCTCGTAATTTAGAGATATAATATCTCCGTCGTTTCTTGTTTCAATATGATATTCATTTATGTGAATATCCTTCGGTAACAAATTTCTTTAAGACTTAAAATATAAAATACATTAGCAAAGTGCAACTTTGTTTCTCGATATAACAATGCATTGACTCTTCTAGAGCCTTCAATAATTTTCGTACTACCAAATATAAAATTTAATTTTTTATGAATAGTAGAATCGATGAATATTTTCAAGCTAAACAAATATGTTTCTACAGAAAAATCTTTTCGGTGGAACACAATAAAAAATAGTAATAATTTATTTTTATGAGAATTAAAAGAGTAAAAATAAAGTATAACAAAATAATGTTTATGTGGATTTCAGTAGAATTAGAAATTAAAATATAGTAACAATTAAAAGATTTTAAAATTAAAATCAATCAATTGATTTAAATATGTAACCGAATAATTAAAATCAGTTTATGTTTGCAAAGAATAATTTGTTTTTTTTAAGAGCAAAGAATAATCATTATTATGAGAGGAAAAAAAACGTATGAACCATGCATTCAATCATGAGTTTAATATATCAATAATATTCATCCAATGTATGTACAACAATGGATATACAAACCATTCTTGAACTTATTTTTTTTCAAAGTTGCTACTTCAAGAGCATATTCAAGAGACATAAATAATTCTTCTATTGATTTCCTTTAATTTTGGTCCATCTTATACCAAGATCAAATATATCATATAGATTGTAATCATGTTGTAAAATTTTATAAGTTCTTCATGAACTTAACAATATATCTCTATCAACAATGGCTATAAAAAATTACAATTTTTCAATCCTTCTGGAATACTTGATATTAAATTTTTGCTTATTCAAGAACTATATCTTTAGGGATATTATATTAAAATATTAGTTCTTCAAGAATTATACCACCAATATTCATAAACATTGATTATGAAAAATTGTTCTTGAGCGATACTACAAGAAATGCTTTAATATTGAATTTTAAGTTCTTCAAGAACTATACAAATAATTTTTCATTAACAATGGTTCGGGAAAACATTAGTTCTTCAAGAACTATATCACAAGTGATCTTCATAATGATTAAGAATAATTTATTCCTTGTGCATTCAATTGGATTTTCCCTTTTTCATCTTTAATTCTTCGGGAACTAATTTGTCCACTTTTTACTCTTTGTTTTTTTTTCACTTCTAGTGAGAAGCCGAAATTTTAAGATTAACACGGCCATGACTATTACCAAGACCATGACGACAATTTTTTTTCCATGGTAATCGTGTGTTACTACATTCACTTCTGGGAATGGAGTAACGTCAGTGAATCGGATTTCATTCACTTCTGGGAATGATTTTTCATTCATTTATCATTGATATATACTATCATCAAATAATAAAATTAAGCAAATAATTAGATAAGCATAGTAAACACAGTCTAATAAAAGATAATTCCAATTATTTTTATTAATACTAATATAATGTAACGTACTAAAATTTTATAATGAAAATTAAATAGTAACATAATGAAATTAATAATAATTATAATGTAACATATGTTATGAATGAGATTAATTAGTAACTTATTGAAAATAAATTGGAATATTTTTATGCTTTACAATATGATGATACGTATCAAATTATTATTATTATTATTATTATTTATTTATTTATTTATTTTTAATCAACATGATATGCATAGATTATACACTAGTATTATTATAGTTATTATTATTATAACGATAAATAAAAATAAATTTAATAAAAATTATAAATAGCCAAAACTCTAAAAAAAATGATAAAGCTATCCTTCAGGGATGCATGTATATGTATATTGAATTCTTCTGGGATTCATAAGAAATAATTCATAGGAAGGTTCTTCGAGAACTATATAACATCGTTATAATGTAAAAATAATCATTTATGTAATTCTTCAGAAATGCATACAACATCGAGTTCTTTAGGAACTGTATAACATATATTATAATTTCAGAGGAATATATATTGGTGCAATCCTTCAGGGATGCAAATAGATTGAATTCTTATGGAATTCAAAATGAATAAAATAATATTATATAAAAATTTGCAATCCTTCAGAGATGCATAAATATATTGAATTATTCATGAGTTCTTTAAAAATTCTATAAATATAATAGATCTTATCAATTATTTTGTACATCCTTCAGGGATGTGTCCCAATTGAATTCATCAAGATTTCATGGAGAACAAAATTTGGATTTTTAAGTTCTTTAAGAACTATATAATAGATCAAATCAGTTATTTTTTCAATCCTTCGGGGATTGATATTTTAGAAGCATTGTCTTATGAATCTTCAGGATTCATATTTTAAAATTTCATCACACTATGAATCTTCAGGATTCATATTTTAAATATTTCACTACGATGCTTCTGGATCGTAGGCTGCGAATCAATATAAAAAAAAAACGAAAAAATAGAATAAAAAAAATACAAGAAATAAAATTATCACCTCCCATGGTTGCTATACCTTTCTTGAAAAGGGAGAGAGACTATCGTGCTGATAACGTGTTATGAACTATTCCTAGTGAATAAGAAGAATAAAGAAGAAGAGATGAAGGAGAGAAAGAGAAGAGAGAATAGACTCTTGTATTGTTCTATTCAAGGTGTATGTCACATTGTATCATATGCTCTATTTATAGGACAATATATGGGCCAATGAATATGGGTCAAGACTAATGGACATCTACTAATATATTCATTATAGAATTATTTTAATGAATATGGCATATTAGTAATAAAATGGAAGTTGAAGGACTTTTGGTAGATGAGCCATTTAGTTATTCAATCAACGTGAACCTCTCTTTCTTAGCTAGCAACCCAAGTTCCTACTCCTTTAATCCTTCAAAAGAAAAACCAATGCATGTTAGCCATTTTCAATATCACCCAAGGAAGACCCTATTTCAGTTCTAGTTCCTTCTCTCCCTCACTTCTGTACGAGAATCCCAAACTAAATCCTTAAATTCATGTTGTTCAAATTCTTCCTTGCATGCACAAATTTCTTATGGGTTTGAGCTTTTAGGTGTGTAAGAATCAAAGTAAGTGATCATTCCATTTTCCATGGCTTGGCCGAAATGGGTTTGTTGGGATAAAGGGAAAAACCTCTGTTCTTGCTTTTCTTGGAAATGAAGGGCTGCATGTATGTTTAAGGGGCCGATTGGAGCTTCGTTTAAAGAATTGTAGGATGGTGATGATGTCTTTTGATAGTGTACAGCTTGTAGCTTCTAAATCTTGAGAGTTGTTGAATTTAACTATGAGAATTTCCAAGTTGGAGAAGTTAATGACTGGATGGTTGAAGCTAAGAGGAGTTCATGCAGCAAAGGTTTGCATCTTTGAGTAATCATCATTAAGTTCATCATCAACCATATCAGTATCAGGTGGGTTCCCTTAAGAAAATATCACTTTAATAGATAGCTTTACGAGTTTTTCCCCCAAAAACTCAATTATGCGTGATCAGTGGCGGAGCCAGGAAAATATAATCAGATGGGCCACTCAAAAATTATATTGCATGCAAAAAATTTAAGTTATAATACTTGCAAAAAGTTGATAATAAAAAATTAAATATTTTATTATATTACATGTATATTAAAAGAAGAATGATTGTTCTTAATTGAAAATAGTTGTAATTATGTACCAAAAAAAAAATAGTTGAGATATTTTTATAAAAAAAATGGAAATTGTGAATTTTTTTGTTGATAAAAAAGTTGTTTTATTCACACAAAAAGAAGCTTTTGAATTTATCTTTACATTAGATTTTTAAATTAACAGGTAAATTAGTATTCTTAGATATAAATTTATATCATTTAGAAAATTACAATAACTAACTATTAATTTAAAAACTATAGAAGATGAATTTGATTTTTTTTTTAAAAGAAATTATAATGTAGTAATTTAAAAGTATATAGATATGAAAAACAATGTTTTTTAAAGATATTTATTTGCAATTATAAAAAATAACAAAAGATGTAAATGGAATGTTGAGATTCTTTCTTTAAAGAAAAATAAAACAAAAAAAAATGCAAAAAGTTGAACCCACAACCCTCAACACAGCAGCTACAAGCGCCTTGCGACCAACTGGACTATCTGTTTGAATTTGCATAATCATGCGCAAACTAATATACTTGTAATTTTATTAATACACTATGGGTATTATAGTCATTTCTTATTTTTTGGGGTGGGCCAAGGCCCAGCCTGGCCACCCCTAGCTCCGCTACTGTGCGTGATAACTTAGGTTTAAGAAAATTATATATTCTGAGTTGATGAGCCGGTACATACCCTGTATGAGCCGGTGCATAGGCGCGGAATGTGTTTTATAAAATCTGGGAACAGATGTATCGGTGCATAGGCTGGATGAGGCTGCTCAAGCAAGGCCTGGGTATGGTTGAACCGGTGCATGGAACTCAAAATCACTATTTTGGAAAGAACTGAGTTCCATGAGCTGGTTCATGAGTTTCCTGAACCGGTGCATCTTGAGATGATTTTTGTAAAACCTTTTGGCTTATTTAAGGAGGTTATAACAATTACTTTTACTTAACTAAAAACCCTCCGTCATGGAAATATTAATAAAAATGATAAGTGACTAAATTCCATGATTACGGACTTTCGTACATGTATTAAAATTAGTTAGACATAGGAATTGAATCAGAATATTCAGATTTCATGATAGTTAGAAATACCCCGGGAATGTTTTCTCTTCTTTGGGCAGGATAACCATTCAGGATTAGGAATTTTGTTATGTATCAGGATGCTTGGTCATTAGTACCAATATCAGGACGCGTGGTCATTAGTCACCATGCAAGGGGATTCTTTCAGAATCCGAGGAATTTTATAAGAACTGCAAGCTAAGGTGGAACCCGACGTATATTATTATCGGTAGTACGAGGACTAGGCACTCTGCGACCCGCTTGCCTCGGAGTGACCCTATAAGGATAAAATTGACAAGATAATAATAAGTGTTACATCTTTATTGCTTTATATTATTATGTTATGGAAACTTCAAAAATATGTCAGAATTAGAACTATTAGATGTTCAGGTTCAGGTTATGTTAGAAACTATTAGTTTCAGTTGCTCCCGGTGTAGTCACCATCAATTTTTTTAGGTAGACAGGTTAACTAGAGCAAGGACTAGATAGGAACTGATGATCAAGGCTGAATTTGGATTATCGGAATAGAAGACTTTCGTCTTCTTCTTTGTTTTTATGTTAAACTGTTCATGTAGAATTTTATTCTCTTTCCGTTGTATTGTACGGGATTATCACGTTATTCTTGTGATATCTTGTAATTCAATTAATTATTCTATAATTTTAATGTACTCGGATTCAATTATTAATATCTCGACTAAACATTCTAGACAATTTAGTTGGGGTATTACAATTGGTATCAGAGCAGGTCGATCCAGTATCGGACCTTGCCATGAGTCATTACAATTCATTCCTAAATCCTAAGTAGTCCGGACCCTTTGGAGTTTGGACTGCTTACGCTGAAACCATTGTGTGCCGAGCCCGTACAACTCAGTATCGTGCATGGTAGGCAGGGTATTACGGTTGAGAACCAAAGTGGACCAAGGAGGTTGAGTAGTAAGAACGAAGTAGAAACTATGAGTAATATATAAGTATGCGTAGAAATTATAAAATAAAAAATTTGACATGTTTATTTATATGAGTCGAAATATAGATCCATGTAGAAATTATTAAAATGCGTATTAATATATGAGTAAAAATACACGTCCTCATATAAATTATAAAGGATAGATAAATGTATTAATATATGAGTAGAAATATAGATCACATAGAAATTATCAAAAAATAGTCAACCTTACTAATATATAGTATAGGTCTTATAGAAATCACAAAAAACAATAAATTAGATCTTTTTATTAATACGAGTATAAATATAATTGTAAAAATTATCAAAAAATAGACAATCATATTAATATAGGTCCCATAGAAATCACAAGAAAATTAAGTCTCAAATATATATATATATATATATAAAACAATTAGAAAACAATTAATATATGATATAAAATATACAGCCAATGTGTAATAGAGTATAATAATTATAATAATATTATTTTATTATAATTTAGAATGAAAAGACAAAAATAGCCTTTAATTTGGTTTAGTGTATGTAAAAAAAGAAAAAGGAAGGTAAAGGTTATTTTGGTAATAACCATAGTATCTTCCTTTAATAGAATTTTTTTTTGTCAAGTAATCTAATGGCTAGAAAATTCATCTTAAAGGTGAATCAGTGAAGTGTCCGAGTTTTATAACATCTCATATCGATTTATCTAGAATACCGACAAGAGTGTATATAACTGAATCGGGAAACATTAAATTTTCATTACATACCGTCCGAATACATAAATAGGATTACAAAATACAAGAGATTAATACTAAATTGAGCCAACAACTGAAAACATAAAGAAACTAAATCTTATACAAATACAAAATATAAAATAACATGACGTCATCTCAACTAGCATAATCCAAGTATGTGAACTCCATGCTTGCAGACCAGGATATTTTGATCAACCTGCTTATCTGAAATCAATAAGTGGGGGATGAGAACAATCATTTCGTCTCAGTGGATTCCTACTACCCAATTACTATTGGTGTCTACACCGGGGGCAACTGATGAACTAATAGTTCTCTGATCCTGATAGTCAGTCCATAACATAATTTTATAACGTAATTCATAACATAACATAATATCATAAAGGTGTATCACAAATTATTAGCTTGTTCGTTTTAACATAACTATGACACTCTAAGGTGAGCCGATGTCAGAGGCCTCACATATCCGTCGACGGTGATAATATACATCGACACGGCAAGAAGCTCACAATCGTAACATGATTGGATTCTAAAAGAATCTCATAACGTGGTACCAAAGTAACTACCATGATTGACTGACTTTCTTAACTTAATTATCCTGATTGTTATCTTGCCCATGAATTCCCTCTCGGGTATTTCTAAACTGTCCTAATTCCTGATACTTAATTTCCTGAATGTGATTAACATTCTAAATACATAGACATTGTTACACTGTCCATAAAACGTACCACAAAGGAAATGGATATAAAACGAGTGACTTGGCGGTTCAAATAAAATTATGCAGTGTTATGTTCTGACACGCTCGCCTAGTGAAGTCTTGACTCGCTAAGCGAGTATATCAGTACAAAAACTTGTTTGCGCTTTTTGTAAAAACAAGCCAATATTCACCTACAATCCATGTCTTTCTAATTAGTCCATATATTTAGAACGGAGAATTGTTTGAGGATTTAACCATTCTCGCACAATAAATTCCTTAAATCCTAATATTGTCATGCAATTGATAAATTGGGGAACTAATATTTCAACCGAACTAATATTATCATGCATTTATTTATTTGGGGAAAACTAATGAAACTAAACTAACTAGAGTTTAAGGCTATAAGGGAACCCACCTTAATCTGACGGACGAATACCCAAGAGAGAGAGAGCTTCTTTAATCATCTGCAATTCTTCCTTTAATTGCTTACTCCTTGCTCTGCCCTTGCTGATTCTTACATCCTCAGTCATCATTCAAGCATCCAATGCTTCTTAATCAATCCTATTTTCCTTTATAATGGTTCTGAATCCACTTTTAATTCGATTCTCAGCTCTAATTATTTAACCAAGCCTCATTCACCACAAAAACCACATGTAATTACCAAGAATGGAATTAATGACATTTTCTAACATCGAAGAATATGTTGATTCTAAAGGAAAGGAAAAAGAGCTTGAGTTTTCTTACCAATGTTCACGAATGGTTTAACGGTGGCGAAATCAACAACATGCAATGGTTTAACAGTGGCGAAATCAACCATACTTAAGCTCTTAAGTGAAAAGAAACAAACTTGACATTTTGACCCATAATTGGGGTTACGGCCAAGGAGAAAGAGAGGGTGCAGAGGAAGTGATTTTCTTCTTCTCACTTGAATTCCCAATACCCCAAGATTTGATTCTATAAAGGATTTATAGTTCATGAATAAACCCAATTGAAGGATTTGTGAGGACATGGAGATTTGGGATTTGAGAATAGATTTGAAATCAATAGGGAAAAGGAATAGAATCTAAGCTACATGTTACTAGTTACTAGTAATAGGTTTCATTGATAATGGGTTTAGAGGAAAAGGTTCATGCAACTATGATGGAGAAGGAAATTTTTGAGCTTTTGGCTATGGAGGTTGTGGTCTCACGGTTTGAGAAGCAAAACAAAGATGAGTTATTGTTGTTAAAGGTGGGTGAGAGAGAATAAGGTAGTTGTCTATTTTGTCATTCTTCCACTTATTACCAAAATGTACTTGTGTTCTACAATTACTCCTTCCTTTACACCTCTTCACTTAATATTAATCAGTCCAATCGGAAGTAGCAGGAAATATGTTGGCAAAAACTGAGTTTTGGATGGTATAAGTGTAAGGGATTTAAATGTCGTTAATTTTTATGTCTCAACAGTATATCAAATGATTTTGAATAAACTTTCAATTTAACGGTGGATTTTGCATAACATTTGGTGCGTCAAACTAGTTGGTGTCAACGAATCCTAACTCTCTCTTTATATATATTAATCACGTGTGACATTCTACTTGTAGGTGTTTGGTCCTTCTTCTCAATTTAGGTTTGGGTTCAACTCCTTTCACTATTTGACGACGAATTTTTCATCTCACCGCAGACCATAATATTTTAGGCAACATCTGCCACTGCATGGAAAAACCTTATGTGATGAGTACTGAAGTTTTTGTCTTTGTACTTCTATTGTCTTCCGAAACTTAATGTCATCAGTCATAAGGAGGAGCAACCATTTTATTTACTATCGTGTATAATTTGGCAATTAACCACTTCTTTATTTTTTATTTAGAGGCTAACTAAGATCACTGATGTAGGAAGGTTGGCCAAGCCGGAATGAAGACGAAGTGGCGCGAAAGAAAGGTTCACTTGAAAAATAGTGAAGATTTGATTTTACTCTATTTTAATTAGATTTGTTATTTTTCTTTTACCAGCAAGATTTATTATTTTTATATTTTAGCAAGATTTATTATTTTAGCTAGATGAGTAATTTTCTTTTACAATATTTTTTTTTTTGACAATTCTTTTTTACTATCTTTTAGGAGATTTGTTATTTTTATTTTTCACTACTATTTAAACTAAACCATTGTAGCCTTGAAATGTAACTTTTTGATTCAATAAAAATACAGATATTTCCTCTCAAGTTTGGTGAATTCCAAATTAATTACTTTTCTTGTGTTCCACGCTTCCGTAATGCGTCAATCACCCATTTTGGTGGCAATGACAAGAAAAATTCAAATTCTATAGTAGTTCCTATAAATAGGAAGCAAAAGAGTGAAACAGAATTCACTACAACTACAACCTCAAAAAATTTCATTGTTAAAGATAAGTAACCCGTTTATCTAGCCTCATGTTTTTCTTACATAACCCAAAATTAGATTTTGATCTATTTGGTTTTGGGGTATAAATACCTATGAAACATTGTAATCAATAATCGGGGGCAATTTCTTCTATCTTTCTTGTTTTCAAGTGTCACCCAATAATAACAAGTGTTCTTTCTTTCCATTTTGTTGGCCTTGGGGTTTAACTTCGATTTGAAGTTCAATCCCAATTTTCGGTCAACATCTTCCAATAAAGGAAAAAGAACCGAAATAAAAAAATAAATAATGCCGAGATCACTCAACATTTTTTTATTTTTTCTTTGTTTGGCGGTCATCACGCCTACAATGAATGCCAGTGAATTAGAGACTGAGAAATTTTGGAAGGAAGAAAGACCTGAGTTTGATCAATATTGGGAGGAAAGGTCTGTAGAAGCAAAAGAATTCAATCAAAAAGCTTATTTCCCTGATCCTTTCGAAGTCTCTGGCAACCTAACTGCTTCTATTACCGAGTGAGCATTTTTCTAATTACACAATAAAATTCATATTTGCCACATATTCAATTCAATAATATAAACATAGTGCATGTGTGATTGGTTTTATGTAAAAATGATTCCAAAAACATAAAATTAATTTTGATATGTTTGAGTTTGTATTAGCAAGCTAGTGAGGATGTTGCTAATTAAATTACAACATACCATATCATTTTCATGACACATTCAATTTCATAGGATATACATAGAGTAAAAATTTCATTTGCATATATATATATATATATATATATAAATTTATTTTTAAAAGTTATTAAAATAGTTTAATGATTTGTTCAAATGCTTTTACACATACTTTTGATCATAACATAATATTTTTTTCGAAACCATTTGTAGAAATGTCTGAAATCAATAAAATAAGATAAATTGAGAAATCTATGTTCTAAAAATAAAAAAATGTGTTTGATGTTTTTGACAAACAGAGTCATTGCTGGAAAGAACTTAAGAAGGAACCTGAGGGGAAACAAAGGGGGAGGACAATGTCTGGCCACAAACCCCATTGATAGATGCTGGAGGTGTGACCCAAATTGGGCTGATAACCGCCAGAAACTAGCCGATTGTGTCCAAGGGTTCGGCAGAAACACCCGTGGAGGTAAAGGCGGTCCAATTTACGTTGTCACCGATCCTTCTGACGATGAATTGATGGACCCCAAACCCGGCACACTCCGTTATGCAGTCACACGTAATGGACCCCTTTGGATCACATTCGCTCACAGCATGCTGATCACACTACAACAAGAACTTATCATGAATAGTGACAAGACAATTGATGGTAGAGGAGTTGATGTTTACATTGCCAATGGTGCTGGTATTACTGTTCAATTTGTTAAGAATATTATCATCCATGGAATTAAGATTTACAACATTCAAGTACGTGAAGGTGGTACGATTAGAGATTCTGAGACCCATTATGGTTTAAGGACTAGGAGTGATGGTGATGGTATTTCCATATTTGGTTCTAGTAATATTTGGATTGATCATGTCTCCATGAAAAATTGTACTGATGGTTTAATTGATGCAATCATGGGATCTACTGCTATTACCATTTCTAACAGTCACTTCACTGACCACAATGAGGTGATTAAATAATTAATTTGTTTCTTGTGCTTTTAATCCTGGTTGACAGTTTCATCAGCCATAATTGGACCAGAAGATTTTTAGTTCCCTTATGTGTTTTTTAATTTAACCTTGGTTTGTTTTTTATTTTTAGGAAACCTTGGTTTGTTTTTGTTCATCGAAGAATTAAATTTTTTTGTTTTGGATGTTTGTGCAATGTAGGTTATGCTTTTTGGTGCTAATGACAATCATAAAGAAGACAAGATCATGCAAATCACATTAGCATTCAACCACTTTGGAAAAAGATTAGTACAAAGGATGCCAAGGGCAAGATTTGGTTTTATCCATTGTGTTAACAATGACTACACTCATTGGGAAATGTATGCCATTGGTGGTAGCTCGAACCCTACAATTATCAGTGAGGGTAACAGATTCATTGGCCCAGAAAACAAAATGGTAGGTAAAGACCTTATTAATTCTAAAGAAGTAACAAAGAGAGAATACACCGATGAAAGTATATGGAAAAGCTGGCAATGGAGATCAATCAATGACGAATTTTTGAGCGATGCTTACTTTATTCAATCTGGACCAGAGCTAAAGGACAGACCATTTTCAAGGCAAGACATGATAACAGCTAAACCAGGAAGTTATGTTGGAAGACTTACACGATTTGCCGGAAACCTACAATGCATTGTGGGTAAACCTTGTTAGATTTTGGTCAATTTGTTATTGTTGCTACTTACTCATTGCTACAATAGTGGCATGACAAAGGATAAAAAAGAATGAAGAGCAATAATATAATGTCCTAACATAGTTTGCCAAATAGATTTTTCTTTTCTTGTTTACTTTTCCTTCAACTTTCTAATAGAAAGGATCAGTCATGAAATCTTTCATTTTAATGCCAGATACATGTACCTGAAAAGGAGTATTCTATTTTATTATCAATGAAGTTTTTTAATTCTTTTTGTATGAAAATATGTATGTAAATAAATTGACTTTGTGGATTTGTTGTGCGAAATAATAAGCATTAAGGAAAACCAAGCCTTGAGAGCTCCTTAGCCCTCTTTGCTCCTCCTCCTTTGCCTTTTAGAGGTTTATAGTTCTCTGAACTTCTGAATGAATAATCGTGAAGGAAGAGAGCTCTATTTATAGTTTTTTTTAGCGATTTTGGGTTTTTCCATCGTATCCATCGTACCACGATAATCCCAACGTTGGTACGATGAGTCTGTTTCTTCCTTGGCGGCCAAGTTTCCTTGTCATCGGGGTCAAGTTCTTTTGAGGTAAAGGAGACTGATATAGGAGAGTTTCTTTAGTATTTTATTATTTTAGATAGATTTAATATCATTATATTTTATCTAGATTTGTTATTTTTATTTAGCTACAATTGTTATTTTCTTTTAGTTAGATTTGTTATTTTTATTTAGCTAGGCTCGTTATTTTCTTTTGGAGAAAATTCCCTAAGTCCCGTTCCTCTTGTTGTCCAACCAAAACATTACACCTGGATAAAATATATTATATTATTAAAAGATAATTTTTGTCAAAAAAAAAATAAATTAACGCCGTGAGTTCCACTTCCACCTCAAACCCCCTCGCGTGCGGCAGTTCCATATATGTTCCTTTCTCAGATCCTCTGTTCTCTGTTACTAAAGCTACAGGGAATTTCCAAAATCATGTGAATAACAGTCGGTGAATTGACATTTTGTTCATAAGTCAGTGGTTAAGAGTCACAGTTTTAATTTTTTGGTTCTTTCTAAATCTATAATGCATTACTGGTTGAGGAAAATAATTCTCTTTTATATATGTTGTTAGAGGTGAAGTAGATGGTTGTGGTTTGTCAAGGAGAAATATGATGATGATGATTAGAAGATATATGAATGAATTTGCCGCAAGGACCGATGAATTCTAAGAGGAAGAAGACAGAGAACAAGAACAAAACATATGTTTGTTAACAGCGTAAATTATTTTTTAATTTTTTAATACTATAATATGCACTTTATCCAGGTGTAATGTTTTGGTTGGACCACAGGAGGAACAGGATTTAGGGAACTTTACCTAAGTTTTCTCGTTTTCTTTTACAATCTTTTAGGAGATTTGTTATTTTTATTTTTCACTTCTATTAGCCTTTGAGGCAACCTTTTGATTCAATAAAATTATAGTGAATTTTCTCAAGTTTTGTGGATTCCAAATTAATTACTTTTCTGGTGGATTCCGAAAATATGATGAATTTCAGAGCTTTATCTGACATTACCTTCTTTAAGGTCTTTTTTCAAACTTATAAATTATGGTGCAACGCACTGTAGCGTGTATTTTGTTGCCTGAACAATACGAAAATAGGTTAATATAATACATAAAAAAAATTTGAGAATTAATTTAAATGAAAATGAAATCCATATACTTGACAAAAAGGAATAGAAAATTGGCTACTGTAGATTGCAACCAGCTATGCCAAGTCATCTCATTTAGGGGAATTTTTTTTTTTGTAAGCTTTAACTGGTTTTTACCTCTTCTTTGGGTAGGCTTTGACTGGTGTTGGTTTTTCTTGAGTAGGCTTTAACTGGTTTTTTTATTTTTTTCCCTCCCAATCTGTTTTTGAATTTATGGTCCAGATTCAATGTATTACTTAAAAGAAATAAATTATATTAATATTATATTAATACAAAACTTGAAGAGCAAGTAGAAGGTACAAATTCTCAACAATATATATAGCCCTTATTTGCTTTCATTTTCTTCACATCTAGACAACAAGCTCCATCACCAAATCTTTATTTCCTTTTTGTTTGTTTTGCATTCATTTCTTGAGCCTGAAAATGGAAAACTCATTTGATTAGAGATCACATCCACAATAAATTTTTTAGTTAGCATGAATATATGAACAAAACATGAGGCCATGAACCATTTATTGTTACTTTGTTGTGATTAATTTTGTGTCTTTTTTCATAGGTGAGACTCACTTCTTTTAAGGATGAGCTTGTGCTTCACAAAGGTAATGAAATGTTTTTCTATCAAGTTCATTTTGGTATTTATTTTGTATATTTTTCTATTATTAAAGCATAATAATTACATGAATGTCATTAGTGACAAAATTTGCAGTCATATAAAAAAAATTGTTGTGCAATTTACTAACAATTACTTCTTTGCAAATAGTTTATAGAAGTTTATATTTACAGAAACCCTACATAGTTTCAATGATATACACATATAAATCAATAATCCTAATAAAGTGGGAACTCAAATTCTGAAGATTGCAACTACTGCTTCCAGCTTTATACCCCCTCTTATTCAGGAAGCAATCTAATAAGTTGTTTCATAACTTTACCAAGTTTACAAATTTATTGTTATTTAATTAGAGTTATGAGTTGGGAGATTTTTAGCTTGGCTAGGATTAACTTAACTGAATTAGTAGTAAAAATAAATGTTAGTGCATTCTATTTTATATACACATGAATCCGATCCAACATCAATCCAATCAGCATAAAATTAAGACCAAATAATCACTTTCTTCATACAATCATGCATAATAGCATTACACTATGAAAATGTAGTGAAGATTTTTCTCACCTCATGTATTCCTTCTTGTGTTGTCACACAGATACATTAATAGCTCGTGTTGTGTGAGATAACGATCTTCTGTTGCATATATCACAGGGAACGACTTCAACGGATCAGCTTTGGAGACAACATCTGCAGCAAAATAAATAATTTCAAAATATTTTCAATTTTTTATAAAGAAAATTTTCATAAAAACAATCATGTGACATGTTAGACTATTGAGAATTTGTTGGTTCAATAACTGAACTAAAACTTACGAAACTTCATGTGAAGAACAACCAAAATAATACAATAAATAAACCGAAGCTTGCTATACTTAATGTGTCAAACCAGTTTTTTTGCATCTCCCCACCATAGGTGTCCAAAACCAACAAAGAGGATAGTTAGTTATATAATATTTTTTGAAATTTTATGATCTTGATTGAAAAATATTCTTACAAGGTTATAGTAAAAGATGTTTACCTTGAATGCTAATGTGATAGCATCTACGAGGCAAGAAAATGGAATATATACCACCACCAATAGAGGACTATTAGTTTTAAAAAAAGGATTACATAAAAAGATAGCAAAGCTGGGTTACCAACTATGCACTTCTCTATCTTAACTCAAAAACATTATACCAAGAAACATTGGAATTCAACACCAATGTGAAGATACAGACCCATCATAAATTAATATTTCCATACACATAATACAAAGATGGTCAGGAAGAACTATTGTAGACAGATGATTTTGATCATTTTGAATCATTTGATAATGTAACTCAAGTGAAAAAAATTATAATCACATATTAATATATTATAGAGAAAATCCTACATAGATTCATTGGCATACACATAAGCATACAAAGTTCATAGAAGTTTCTGATCAGTTATTATTATCTGCTCATTAGAGACATTGACATACACATCAATCAAGAATCTTAATGAAGTGGAAACTCAATTAGAGACTTTGACATACACATCAGTTATTTTAATTGCATACCTTATACCGGAGACGGTGTCGTTGTCTTAATTGAACTAATTCAATCCACTCTGTAGAAGGAGACCTCTCATCTTCAATAGTTTCATTTCGAAGGAATCTATCTCTAAACAATGACCGCAAATGATAATATTGTATAAATAGTCAATTTATAACTAGAGGGTGTATACTTGGTGAAAAAGTAGAAACAACCAAGTCATGTACACATAGATATCTTTAAGTCTCATGATTTATTATTATTTTATTTGGTGAGGAAGTAATTAAAATAAAGGAGTCAACTGATGAATTTTCCGGCAAATATAACAAATTTAAATACCGAAAAATCAATAACATTCTATAACTATATCCAAGGAGGAAAAAAAACCAGAATCCAAATCAGAGAACAAAAGAAGACATATGCAGATCAATCCATATTAAAGCATAACATAATGCATAATTAAGAGTTAATAAAATTGAAATCCAAACTGTAATTTAAATTATTTACTTATTCATCTTAAAGTTGTAAAAGTGAGCGTTTGATAGGGAAAATAATATCAATTCAAAATTAATCAGAGAAAATTTCTTAAGTGAAAAATTTAACACTAATTACAGAACTACAGTTTTGAACCAAACAAAATCAAATACATATCTTTGGAAGAAAATACGGTTTTGCATGAGGAGCTAAATCAAAATAGAGTTAGAAGAATATTTAGGATTGCCATTGTCATGAAAAAAGTTCATACCTGTAATGGAGATGAATGTCGCCGCGGTGGTTTCCGGTGACGGTGTCAGATATTGAAATAAACTAACCGAACTCAAAGTTCAAGAGATGAAGATGACATATCCATTGCTCAACTCCACAGATAAGATCAGAGGTGGTCGAAAACAGAGATTTTATGGGCGGAGTTGACCATAAAAATGGAGCTTTTGACATCGATGGTTTGGTAACAAACAAAGAATAGTCTTTCGGTCAAGAGATAATTGAGGAGATGAAGAAAACCGAGTTTTTTGTGGTAAAGCGAGGTCTACCTCGCCGGTGGGTGGCGAGGGTAAGTTCGCGGCGGCGAATGAGGAGGGAGAGCGTATCATTGTTCGTGACAAGGAATTAGGGTTACAAATGAAAGTATGAGCATAAGAGAAAGGATATGGCTTAATCAGTGATATTGGGCTTGGCCCAAGTCTGTTAGTGCTGTATGACTTACAATTGTGGTGTGAATAGTATTTTGTCAAAAATTGTATTTGTTATTAAATTTAATAAAAACAATTTTTTTTTTATTTGTGTATTTGTTTTGCGATATATATATATTATCGTGAAATTATTTGTTTTTACAGTCTCATTTTATTATTTTTGTTTATTTGAACTAAATTACAATTTTTATTCCCTAACTGAATTTCTAAATTTTTTCTACCTTCTTTTTTTGATATAAAATTCTTTTGACATTTTCCTTTATCCCTTTTTATAATACTATTTTTAAATTTTTAAGAGCATTAATTATTTTTTCCACAAACATACACTAATTATAGTGCATATTTTTATACATTCGTCTTTAATATAAGACTCTTTTGAAGAATTATTTTTCCTTTTTATATATAACACGTCTTTTAAATTATTTTTCCCTAGACATACATTTAATTATAGTGTATATTTTTATATCTATTTATTTTTTCCACATATATCCATTGAGCTATCTACTTTTTATCCGCGGATAATCGCAAATACGATTTTTTTTGTTATCCCTACTCAACATTGTAATTTTTTATTATTTGTATAAATCTTACTCCCCCGTTCTATTTTAAGTGTCCAAAAATGTCGGATTTAGCGTTCCTATTTAATGGTCCATTTAGTGTTTTAAGGATACAATTTGTCGATTGTACTCTTTGTCAATTACTCTTATCTTTTCAATAAAATAAATTAATGCTATATATTTGAAAAACTAAAGGTTTTATTAAAAAAAAATAAAAATTGGTACCTAACATTAAATTTTGTTTTTTTTAGTATGTAATATATTAAATTTTTATTGGAAAGAGATAGTGTGTGCAAAAAAAATAGGAATTTATTGGTGGATTAAAATTAGGGTATAATAGGAAGATAAGGTGCACAAATACACTTTTTTAATTTGATGTTACTATTTTAAAAGGACACTTAGAAAGAAACTTATGAAGTATTTATTTTCAAACAAAAAAAAGAGTGAGAAGATATAAGTTATAAGTTTGTTTACATGTACAAAAAATTATATATATATACATATGGTGATAAAAAAAATATAATGAGTCATAATTCAAAATAAAAAAATATATAGTGGACCGTGCGAAAGCACGGGTAAAAAACTAGTTTATACAACAATTCTTATAGTTAAATTCATTATTATCATATCAAAAGAAAATGGGTCATTGTTGCTTGAAACATCACGAACCAACCACATCCGAATTATACAAACAACAACATTCCAACTCTTATTAACTTGGTTGATTTCGGATATTAGATAAATTTTGGAAGCCATTTTTGACTAACTTAATTGAACCAAAATGTGTATATTTACAACTAAATGTGTCAAATATGAGATTGTCAACTGGAAACACAGAAAATACTTATATTTAAAGTTAGTTTTAGAAACACAGAAAATAAATTATCCAATAAGTCCTAGCTCAACTGGAAAAAATGCCGAAATTATTAGGCCGGACGTCGTGACCCGAGTTCGAACCTGAAATATCACAATTATATGTGAGTTTAATTTCAGTGGATTATCACTTCATCTAAAACAAAAAAAATTTCAATCCGCACGAAAGGACTATGTAATTGTTAATGATATGATATAACCGTTACAACTTAATATATCAAAATTGTTATTTAATTAGTTATGATTTGCACGTGACGGTATTGATATTGTTAAGTAACGCTTAAAGTTATGTAAAAAAGGGGAGGGATCAAATTACACCGGTGTAACATTTGAGTAATGTTACACCGCTCAATAACGCTTCAACAAATACAAATTTTACAAAATCCACCGTTGGATTGAAAGTTTATATCATTTAGATCATTCATGTTCAATTTTACAAAAATCTAAAATCGTTTGATATGTTATTGAGACCGATAAAGATTAACGCTTTATGTGTTTTTATTGAATACCATTAAGTTTGATCAATCTCAATAACATATCAAATGATTTTAGATTTTTATAGAATTGAACATGAATGATCTATATGATATAAACTTTCAATCCAACGGTGGATTTTGTAAAATTTGTATTCGTTGAAGCGTTATTGAGCGGTGTAACATTACTCAAATGTTACACCGGTGTAATTTGATCCCTCCCCTGTAAAAAATATTTATTATTAAAAATGTAAATGCTTTTTATTTTAATATTTAGGGTTAAATATGCAAAAGGTCCTTGCACTTATGAGTCATTTGAGTTTTAGTCCCTGCATTTTAAAATCCTTTCATTTTGCCACTACACTTTCATTTTACTTTAAAAATGGTCCCTAGACCCTTTTTTTTTGCTGAAATGGCACATTTTTGCTGATGTATCACTGTTGACCGTACTTTAGAGTTGTTGACTCGTTTAATTTTGCAGTGAATCGACCAAAATACTCTTAAATAAGTAATTTTTTAAAAGTAAAATAAAATTGACACATCATAAAAAAATGTGCCACTTCAACAAAAAATGGGTCTAGGGACCATTTTTAAAGTAAAATGAAAGTGCAGTGGCAAAATGAAAGGATTTTAAAATGCAGGGACTAAAACTCAAATGGTCCATAAGTGCAGGGACCTTTTGCATATTTAAGCCTAATATTTAATAAAAAATGTAATGTCATCAAATAATAGAGACAGAAAATCTTTAAAATCGGTCACTAAATCCAAATCCATCAGCGACCGAATTAGTGACCAAATTTTTGAGGTGGCAAAAACCTTGATGGCTAATCCATAGTGACCATTCAAGCAACCGGTTTATTAGCCACCGAACTGGCGACAAATTTCAGCGACCAATTTAGAGACCACATTCGGAGACCGAATTCAGAGATTGACAATTGTGACGCGTAGTTCGACGCTATTAGCTACCGATTTAGTGTCCAGTCTTAGCGACCACTTTTGCGGCTAATATGGGATTTTTTCTTGTTCGTTGCGACCAAGTTTGTGACCAATTAGTTGAAAATCGATCTCTATTTCCGTCTCTATTAGTTACTGATTTAGTTACCAATTTTAGAAACCGTTTTAGTGACCGATTTTGCGACGTTATAATAAATTCAGTCTCTATTTCAATCTCAAAGGAGTTTCTTTTTTTTAAAAAAAAAATTATTATTATTATTAAATTTACAATCCCTAAAAGTAAGTTTTTTAAATCTAATTTAATATCTCTAAAACATTATAAACACCAAAGAATTAAATATGCACACAATATGAACATAATAATTTTTTTTTGTTTACGATGAGCTGGGATCGAACCCAGTACCTATAACGTACTCCCCAAACCCTAGTGGCTTACATAATAATATATTTAAGTATTACCAAATACTTATGAGATTAAATTTGTTTGAATTTGAATTTCTGTAACAGTAAAACATTTAACAAATATTTTAAGGGTCTTGCTAACGAGTGCCCCCAGGGCACTCTTTAAGCATTCCATTTAAAGAAATTTTTTATTCAAAAAGTTAAACATTACAATTTTCAATGCATTGACTTTACGCATTCCGATAAAAATTCTATAAAAAACTTACTATTTAAGGGCTTAAAGAGTGCCCCGGGGGCACTATTTAGCATTTGCCATAGTTTAAAAGCATCCAATAAAATTAAAATGACAATCATGAGTACTAAACATTATTCAAACATTAACTTGTACTAAGAAAGAATATCTCTTATATAACTTCAAATATTGCTAGCTTCCGATGATCCCCTGCAAAATGGTAAAAAGAACAAAAAATCAGAATACTCAAAATTCATAATAGATAAAATACACTAGTACAAAGATAAAATGTGGTAATAGAACTTAAAATTCATAACATTCAAATCGAATTCTTATAATAAAGAAGGAAATACACTTACAACACACTTACAATAGGTTTCCACATCACTAGTTTATCTTAACCATCTAATTATGAGGCACCAAGTGCTCAACTCCCTTACGCCCATTACCTACATTGAAAAACAATAAACTAACATAATAGTGATAGTAACAACTAAAAAAATCAGAAACAGAATATAAAAAAAAATAAAAAAATCAGAAACATAAACTTAATTATTCAGCTTAAATATTGAAATATTAATCAATAATAATAGACACAAATAATTCTTCAAAGGCACTATAACTTCATCATTGGACTTGCCATCTTACTGATCATGTACACCCATAATTAGCTTTCCTGATATTATTTCTCTCTTGCCGAATTTTATACATAAGGAAATGACCCATATCAGTACAATAAGATGTGCCATTTCACTGTTTTATATGTCAAGATCAAAACAAAACACGACCCCTATTTCTAATACAAAAATTAGTACGTAAGTTATAATTGTTCCTTATACCACGACCCATATTAGTACGTATGTTGAAATTGAATTACTGATCCAAATATATTAATATATAGCTGACATATTTGGTATAATTGTTCCTTATACCACGACCCATATTTTGTATTTCTTATCCCATTTGATTTGATGCAATTGGTTTAATATTGATAATCTATATGTTTACAAGAATAAAAATAATTTTTTTATATTATACGCAATTTAAATCGACAATTTTTTTTTTTAAAAAAATTAAATTTTTTATATTAAGAGACCATTTTTATATTTTGCACAGGGCCTCCTAAAACCCGGAGACGCCCTGCATATACTTGATCATTCTACAAGGATCTCTCATATAAGCAGAAACCTTAATACTAATGTGTCCTGCAATGAGACAAAAGGTTAAGAGTAAAATAACTTGCCTACCACATAGTAGAATTCACTATCCAGTTACAGAACCCAAATTATAAGTGATAAAAATGCATCAATTGATAAGTTTCAAGCATTATTGACAATGACATGGAGAAGGGGCTCATCAAACAAAAAGCTACAAGTCTCAATATTGCAGCACCTTGGGAAGATTGTCATCCAAATGATTAGAATAGAAACTATAGCCTGATTTTGGAATGGAAGCATTTCATGCTCTTTAATCATAGTACGTTGTTGTGCTTGTGCATGCATTGCCAAATAAAGCTTCAAATTCTCATGACACTTTAATTTCCAGTTCCAAGGGAAAGATTCCTATATTGCAATATCCAGAGTTTTGTTATTGATAAGTGATGGTATTTTCGCAAGTGCACGAAAGCCACGTAGTAATAAAATGTGAGTTGTCGATCCACAGGGATTGTGTGATTAAACGAGTTCAAAAGTATCTATACACATTATGCAAAAGTAAGACATGTATCGGGGGTTTGATTGAGTGATCAATTGGTAGAAAATCGTGCTTAGAGATAAATGGAAAAGCGAGGTAGAATCATCGGAATCATCTAGTCTATAGCTAAACCACATGCAATCTACAATATCATAGGAATTACTCAAGTGTTCACAACTAGATCGACAAAGTAGTGAATCGCAATCTCTTGTCAAAATCCACTCTATTCGTTGTCGATGTTCCCCCTCTCGGGTGCTAAGCTATCTACAACGAATGAGGTTTAAGCGCGTCGATCGTTCGCTACACTCTATGTCTCAATCTCTCGACCGGAGACACTCGAGTATTAAATGCAATTCAGTTCAGACATTAAATCAATACTCTCGCACGTGACTTAACTCGAAATCATTATAACACTAATGAATGATTATAAAGCATTAAGAACAGATTTGCATTAGATGAACACTATGAAAAGAGTAACTTCTTACAATATTGCAGATTACAAGTAATTCATCTACATCCTAAACTATCCTAGATCCTACCTCCAAAAGAAGCTTAGCTCCTCATGTTGCTTCGTTCGCGTCATAGCTTCAACTCCATGGCTTGAGAATCCATGCTATTGAGGTGCTTGGAGCTATCCTCTGGAGTCTTGAATCCGAATCTTGAAGTATCCAAAACCAGAATATAGATGAAAGTTGCAGAATTTTCCAACCCTCCAACAGAAAAATGCAGAATCCTTATATAATGATCGCGACCACGCCGCGCGCCAGATCTATCACGCTGCGCGTGGTTGCAAATCCTTCAACTACGCCGCGCGTGTAACGGTATCACGCGGCGCGTGATCCAATCTGAGGTCTCTGATCTTCAGCTCTGCCATCTTCACGCCGCGCGTGGTCAGTGCTACGCCGCGCGTGATCAAGTCAGAGAGCAATCCAATTCCTGAACAAAGCTTCACGCCGCGCGTGGTCAGGTATCACGCCGCGCGTGATCAAAGTGAAAACTTGGCTCCCTGTGATCTCCATCACGCGGCGCGTGATGGGCTACGCCCCCAGTGTAGTGAAAATCAGCAATTTCCTGCAATTTTTCTTGTTTTCTTGTAAAACAAGTAATCAAGCTTATGATTAGATTTCTCTTATATTTATTGCTTAAAACCTACTAAAATGCATTTAATGTTGCTAAAATAGGCATGGATTAGAGAGTGTGACGATCCGTCATCAATAAGCCAATGAGCAGAACACTTAATGGAACATTGGCCTTAATTAGAAGAATTTTTTGAAAAAGAAAAAAAATACAAAGATAATAGGGTTTGGAAGAGATGGTTCAATACAAGGTGGACATCTTGTCTTGTTATATATAATATCCATAACATCGCACGGGTCTGATTAGCTGTAAGATATATAATGATTAAATAAGATATGATAATTCCAATAATGTAAGGTATATGAAAAAAGTTGAGTAACATTAAATGATAGTTCAACAATAATTTTGGATAAATATTCATACAAAGAAAATTATGTTATATTATGGAAGACTTCCTTATAGACCACATTCGAAGTCTTAGTCGTATCTTCACCGTCGTCATCGATGATCAATATTTTTAATCCTTTTCTAGAAGTAACTCTTGAAATTGCAACATACAACTGACCATTTGAAAACACTGGCGACGGAAGATATATCCCAACATGCTTTAAAGATTGTCCCTGACTCTTATTAATAGTCATCGCAAAAGAAATCATTATAGGAAATTGTCTTTGTTGAAATTTAAAAGGAATTCTCACGTCAGATGGTATTAGAGAAAATCTAGGTATGAAAACCTGATCACCAATATTACTTCCTGAAATAATTTTTCCTTCAAGAGCACGTTTTCCCAATCTCGTAATAATAAGTCTTGTTCCATTGCATAATCCTAATTTTTTATTCAAATTCCTTAATAGCATAACTGGAACTCCAACTGTAAGTCTCAACTTGTGATTTGGAAGTCCCGACGTAGAAATCGTGTTAAAAAATTCGGGAGTATGAACATCATCCACTGTTTGACCGTCTACATTTTGTGTGAATGGAGTATCATAACTCAAATATGTTTTTTCTTCACCAGCAATTATAATCCAACATATAATCATTTATTGTGTCGACTATTGAATTTTTAGGAGCTAGTATAGCTCTATTTTGGAAATACGTTATATCGTTCATGTTTTGTAAAAGTTGGGGATAGGTGCTTTCAACGATAGAAGCAAGAGGATCACCTGAATTTGGAATCAATAAATCTGATGGAATGTCAAGTTCTAAATCATCGTCGTTGTCATCTCCAATTTCTCAATCGCCAACACTCAAAACCCATTCAAAAAACAATCTTCTTTGTTCAACGTCTGCACTCGAAGCACCGTCGAGAAGCCTCATGTTTTTACTCAATGTTAAAACTTCACAAAAATTCCAAAGAACCGAAGAATTAATAGTAGCATGAACAACTTCTGGCCTTGTACCTTTGGGTATTACTGGTAGAATTTATCTAAAATCTCCGCCAAAAACAACAACTTTTCCACCGAAGGGAATATGTTTATTTTTTCATCAGCAGACTTGAGAATATCTTTTAAAGTTCGATCAACAGCTTCGAAACAGTGTTTGTGCATCATTGGTGCTTCATCCCATATAATGAGCTTTGCTTTTTGTATTAATAGCGCCAAAGGGCTTTTAGGAACTATGGTACATGTTGAAAACTCATCAACATTTAGAGGAATACAAAACCTTGAATGTGTTGTTCTACCGCCAGGTATAAGCAATGCAGCGATCCCACTTGAGGCAATTGTTAAAACTATCTCACATTTTGAGCGTAATGCGGCTGACATGGCCCTCCAGATAAATATCTTCCCTGTACCGCCATAACCATAAAGAAAAAACACACCAGGTTTGTTTTCGTCAACTCTTGTAATGATTGTGTCATATACTTTACGTTGCTCTGAAGTCATAATTGACATCAATCTAACATGTTCATCAACTAATAATTGTCTGTTATAATTCAATTCGTCGTGTATTAAACTATTTTGTATATCAGGAACTAATGATGTGTCTGCTCTAGGCATTGGAGGATAATCTTTTAAACTCTTCCCACAACTACGTAACATCATCTCAATAACTTCTAGTGCATATTGTATCAATTGATCATCGGTTAATATTAAATCTGCAATGTTAAAATCAAAATAATGAATCTGATTAGTGCCATGACTA
The DNA here is from genome assembly GCF_020283565.1 of Trifolium pratense. NCBI lineage: Eukaryota > Viridiplantae > Streptophyta > Magnoliopsida > Fabales > Fabaceae > Trifolium > Trifolium pratense. The sequence continues at coordinate 12,946,395 of NC_060065.1, read as the reverse complement.
TGGTTGTGTTTGGTTGTATTGCAAAAAAAAAAATTGATTTAGCAGAATTGAGTTTGATAGATTTGATTTTGGTTAAAAGTGAGTTAAACATAATTGATTTATGTTTTGATACATTAACGTAAAAATAAAGGGTATTTATAAAAAATATCAATTCTTTTTTCAATTTGAAAAAACTACAATTTAATAAACTACATAAAAAATAATTTAAAAAGTGATATAAGCAAGGTTACATGAGACATTAAAATGTGAAAGATGCTTTTTTTTTAATAGATTTCAATATTGTTGAATGTGTTATAGTATGAGAATATATATATATATATATATATATATATATATATATATATATATATATATATATATATATATAACTTTCAAAATCACGCGCGATAATAACTTTCCAAATCTCACATGATAATTAATTTATGATCCGGTAGGAAAAAAATCATTGATCAGGAAAGACATAAAAATATTTCGTGATGAATAATATAGTCAACAATAATTTTGATATGATATACTTTTAAATGCTTATCAATTATTGCACATAATTTTAATCACAATTGGTATACTGCTATAGGGAAAACAGGAAAAACAAATTAGGGTTTAAGATTTGCTTGTGTATACACGCTTATAATATAAAAGATAATAATACCTTAAAAAAAAAAAACATGAATATAACTTTTGTTATCGCACATCAACTTTTAAGAAACTCAAAGCAGGGAAAATTAAAAAGTGACTACAAACTAGTCACAATAAGTAGTGAGTGGAGGAAAAAACAAAATAGAGGGAGATGTTTTTGCAGGAAAAAAAAGTAGTAATAATATTTGATTAATTTTTTTTTTGTGATTTGTAAAAAAAAAATGCGTCGGATCTGTTGGTCTCTAATAATCGATCTCCAATCCGGTCTCTATAATTGCGTAATGATCGATCAAATATTTTTTGACTTTGACCCTCGAAATATTGATCTCTAAATCCGGTCTCTAAAGCGACTGAAATATTGTTCACTAATTATCTGTCTCGAATTTTTGACTTTTACATTTGAAATTTTGGTCTTTAAAGTGATCGTAATTTTTCGGTCGCTAAATCGGTCTCTAAACGCGAACTTTCTAGTAGTGAGCTTTTGAAGGTCTTAGACTTTGAAGGACACGTCAACATCTGAAGACTCTGATGGGTCATGGTCAAGCTTAGAGTCAACTTTGTCTTCTTCTGATCATGTGCAGAATCAAACAAAATCATCAAAGACAAATTTGAATGAAACAGTAAATTCCATTTTGAGCTAAGGAATTTCAAATGTCTTTCAACAACATCTTTACTTACTATAAAAGATAAAAGTTGCAACCCTAATTGGATGACATCATGCATGATGTCATTGGAAACCCTAATTCCTTTAAGAATGTTTATCCATCATGGCCAACCATCTTTTGACACCTATAAGCATGTGTGGGCCTATCATGTGTAGTCCAATAGTGATATGACAAGTGTGTCATGATCTTTGCACTTAGTGTCTTATGTCATGTGTGATGCAATAAGCCTAATGCTCATGTGACAATTGTGTCTTGGTGATCACTCAAGAAGCTTTCGGAACCTCCATCTTGCATGCATTGACCACATATATCTTCTTCAAGCCAAATGACACCCTAGTCAAGTGATAAGTGTAGTGCTTCTACTTCATTCTCTAATATCCATCCATGGTTTTGCATTCCCTAATCAAGTGACAAGTGTAGTGCTTCTTCTTCAAACCAAAAAACAACCAACACAAATTTTTACACAAAAAAATAAGTAAGAGTAGAGGATTCAATCACTTTGTTTAAGAGTTTGCTCAAGCAATCCATCTATTTAAGGTGCATCAAGTTAGAGCAAAAATCATGCAACTATAAGGAAAAGTAGAGGATTCAAACACTTTGTTTAAGAGATTGATTTTGAAGAAAATGAGATTAAAATACTTATGATTGTTGTTTATTTTGTTTAAACTTGAGAGCACTATCAAGAAATGTGATGAATATGTTGTAACAATATATGTTTTTCTAAGCATGATTTAGTGAAGCTTAACAAAAAAAATTAATAGAAAAGTTCATTGGTGAAGGTGAAAGAAGAGAGAAGAGGGAGTTTTCATATTAGAGAGAGAAAAAGAGAGAGAAAATGAATGGAAAAGCGATCAAATTTGGGTATTTTGGGTATTTATAGGGACTAGATCCGGTGTACGTGCGCCTACGGTAGAAGCGTGCACCCACGCCATCCTGACCTTTAAGCTTTAACAAACGATCAAGTGTGCTTCTCTCCTTATCAGATCAAGGCAGTCTGATTAATCAAACAGCCACGATATCCCCTCCTTTTTTTTTCTTTTTTGGCGTCCACTGGACTTGGACTTTGTTTTTCCCTGGTATTTACACCCCCAAATTTTATTATTTGCACCCATTTCCTTCTTTTTTTTAATTAAAATTAAATCTTTTAATTTATTTTTATTTTCCTATTTTTGTTTATATTTTTATGCTTCCAAATCACAAAAAAAAAATAATTAGGGACTTTAAACAAATTTATATATATCTTTTAATTTATATATATATATATATATATATATATATATATATATATATATATATATATATAACAAAATATAATTAATTTTCATATAAATCAATTGACTTTAAACAAATTTCAAGCTGGTCATGCCAATCCTTAATCCTAAAAAATAAAAACAAAAACGTGTACCTTTATGAATACGTACTATACCAATTACTCAATGACTAATTATTTGTAATCAATATGACAATATCCCTAGAAAAAAAAAGTGTACTCATATGAATGCTATTTCTAAGGGATTAATTATGAATGCTATTTTTTAGGGAGGGTTGATAACTAATTATCTCTATCTAAATCTTTCCATATTTTTAGTTACACAATTTAAGTTTTTCGCCTTCTTCTCTAAATACTATTTTCTTCCAAGAGGTGATTAGATTTGTAAAACAAAAGGAAAAAGATAATTATTGAAAATCAATGACCCATCTCACCACACAAATGAATTTTGTTGATTTCCGCCAACTTATGATTAACTTATATCATTCCAACTTATGTTTTACGATTAACTTATATCATTTATGTATTACTTTCCATCTCATTTATTTACCACCATTCCATTGTTGGTCTTTGAATATGATGAGACTCATTCGCGTGTTAAATTTGATTAATGTACCACTTTGCTCATATAATTGGGTAGTATAACTTTGTTAATAAGTATTTTAATATCAACATTCATGATTAACAACGTCCATGATTGACATATATATTGCGTTCCGTTAAACTCGTGCAACAAATGGGCATTGCTCATATAATTGGGTAGTATAACAATTTGTTAATAAGTATTTTAATATCAACATCCATGATTGACAACGTCACATATATATGACGTTCCGTCAATCCCATGCAACGCACGGGTAGTCGACTAGTTATCTATATCAAGGAAGATATCAACGGTTTTGGATCAAGCTTCTTGAGGACTCAAATTGGGGCACTTATTCTTCTCCAACTGGTCTCTTATGTTGGCCTATATAAGGAGTTGAAGACTTGAAGAAAATTAAGACTCTGGACATAATTTGAGAGTGCAAAAATTCTGTCAAAATTCAAGCTCAAATTTACACTTAGAATTTCTTAATCAAATTTCTATCTTAGAAATTCTCAAGTAACAGAGTCTCATTGTATTGTATTGCTTAAAACCCAAAACACTTCTTTCTTTATTTGATTAAGATAGGGTGTGAAGAGTGAGCATTGGAAGTCTCTGGTTTGAGTACTTGAGCATTTGAAAGTCTTTTGCTTGTTTGCTTGAGCAAATTTGTAATCTTGTGAGATTATACTAGAACTCCTTTGAAAGTGTTTTCTCTCTTTCTCTCACGTCTCTCTCACTTCTTTGTGTTTTTATTCATATTCAATGCAAACTCTCTTCATAACTAGGTCAGATTCTACTTCTTGTTCAGAGTCTGACTTGTCTAAAACACTCAGAAATTGAAAAAGCCAATACAATTCAACCCCCTTCTTGTGTGTTTTCTCACCTTCACACACGACATTGTACCATGAGGAAATTCTCATTGGTGTAGAACTAGATTTAGTTTTATTATATTTTAGGTAGATTTGTTATTTTTATATTTCACCTTGTTTATGCTGATTTTTGGTAAACAACCGCTAGTTTAAATTGAGAGATCATCTAGTAAATCTCGGGACAAGTGTTTGTGCGTTGGATTAAAAGAGTTTTGAATGTTCATCGAATACAACGTTTACTTGTTATAAAGAACGATTTAATGCAAAAAGGTTTAAATACAAATGATTGTAAAAAAAGGTTTGAAAGATAAAGTTTACAAGAAAAACATGTAAATTGCAAGTTAAATGTAAATGAAAGGAAGTTCACTCGAATGAGAGAACCATTTAAATGCAAGAACGTAAGTTTGAAAGTAAATACTTTGCAGAAAATTAACTTTGCATTGAATTGTAAATGTGTATAAATAAAAGATAATAGTTCACAGATTCATACATGTTTCTCGTTGCACTCGTTTCTCGCGTTAGCATAGGTACTTTGAGTTTGTGTATGCGAATTGTGACCCTGATTTCGACTAAAAAAATAGTATTTATAGATACAAATAAGTAATTGTTGCCTAAACGTTCTACTACTAATCTTCTGCCACGCATCTTCCTTCGTTTGAAATGAAACGTTACTTGAAACGCTGCAACCGTCGAAATCGAACTGCACTTTGAAATGAGAAAATATTCTAAGTCCACAATCATTAATATTTCGACTTAATAACTGTAATCGAAAGGAATAATGATCGAAAGACATTATTTGCTTATAACAAAAAAACTAAGTTATTTCTTCATCTTTCGCCTCTTCGACTTCAAAGCATGATAACACATCCATACTTTCGAATACTTTCCATTAGAACTTTTTTATTCTTAAAGAATCCCTTTACCTTCATAAAATGAGAAGATTAAATACAATCTCTCTTGTTCTTGAAGACATTTATGTCTCCCTTTATGAAAGTCAAAGTTAATGGACTTTTTGAATAGAGTCAACATTGTATCAAACAAAAGATTAAATGCATATTTTAGCTCGACTAAAATATGGGATAACACACCTAGATTAGTTATTTTTATATTTTAGGTAAATTTGTTATTTTTATTTGTTATTTTTATTTTTACTATCTTTTAGGTTGATTTGTTATTTTTATTTTTCCCTACTATTTAAGCAAAGAAATCCCAAAATCTACCTAAAAGATAGTAAAAATAAAAATAAAAATAACAAACATAGCTAAATAAAAACAACAAATATACCTAAAACATAAAAATAACTAATCTAGGTGAAATATAATAAAATTAAATCTAATTAAAATAATAAAATATTAAAGAAATCATCTTACATGGATGAAAAAAAACTTAAAATTCTTTACTATACTATTTCCTATAAATAGTAATAGCGATTTAGCAAATGAGTGAAACAGAATTCACTACAAATATACAACCTCAAAAAAAATCATTGTTAACGAGAAGTAACCCGTTTATCTAGCCTCATGTTTTTCTTACATAACCCAAAATTAGATTTTGATCTATTTGGTTTTGGAGTATAAATACCTACGAAACATTGTAATCATAATCGGGGGGCAATTTCTTCTATCTTTCTTGTTTTCAAGTGCCACCCAATAATAACAAGTGTTCTTTCTTTCCGTTTTGTTGGCCTTGGGGTTTAACTTCGTTGCGAAGTTCAATCCCAATTTTCGGTCAACATCTTCCAATAAAGGAACAAAGAACCGAAACAAATTTTAAAAAATAAAATAAAAATGGCGAGATCACTCAACATTTTCCTATTTTTTCTTTGTTTGGCAGTCATCACGCCTACATTGACTGCCAATGAATTAGAGAGTGAGGAATTTTGGAAGGAAGAAAGACCTGAGTTTGATCCATATTGGGAGGAAAGGTCTGTAGAAGCAAAAGAATTCAATCACAAAGCTTATTTCCCTGATCCTTTTGCAGTCTCTGGCAACCTAACTGCTTCTATTACAGAGTGAGCACTTTTCTACTTTCACCATACAAATTTATATTCACAACATATTCAATTTCATAAGATAAACATGGTGTGTGATTAGTGTTACGTAAAATTGAATAAAATTAATTTCGATATGTTTGAGCCTTGTTTTAGCAAACTAGTGAGCATGTTGCTAATTACATTACATTACACTATATCATATCATATTCATGACACATTAAATTTCATAAGATATGCATAGAGTAAAAATTTCTTTTGTGTGTGTCTATATATATAACACTCTTTTTACATAAAATAAAATTCTATTTATTTTAAAAATTTATTAAAATAGTTGAACGATTTGTTAAAATGCTTTTACACATACTTTTGATCATAACATAATATTTTTTTCAAAAGCATTTGTAGAAATGTCTGAAATCAATAATATAAGATAAATTGCGAATTCAATGTTCTAAAAATTAGAAGAAAAAATATATATATATATATATATATATGTGTGTGTGTGTGTTTTTGATGTTTTTGACAAACAGAGTCATTGCTGGAAAGAACTTAAGAAGGAACCTGAGGGGAAACAAAGGGGGAGGACAATGTCTGGCCACAAACCCCATTGATAGATGCTGGAGGTGTGACCCAAATTGGGCTGATAACCGCCAAAAACTAGCCGATTGTGTCCAAGGATTCGGCAGAAACACCCGTGGAGGTAAAGGCGGTCCAATCTACGTTGTCACCGATCCTTCTGACGATGAATTGATGGACCCCAAACCCGGCACACTCCGTTACGCAGTCACACGTAATGGACCCCTTTGGATCACATTCGCTCACAGCATGCTGATCACACTACAACAAGAACTTATCATGAGTAGTGATAAGACCATTGATGGTAGAGGAGTCGATGTTTTCATTGCCAATGGTGCTGGTATTACCATTCAATTTGTTAAGAATATTATCATCCATGGAATTAAGGTTTACGACATTCAAGTACGCGAAGGTGGTATGATTAGAGATTCTGAGACCCATTATGGTTTTAGGACTAAGAGTGATGGTGATGGTATTTCCATATTTGGTTCTAGTAATATTTGGATTGATCATGTTTCCATGAGAAATTGTACTGATGGTTTGATTGATGCAATCATGGGATCTACTGCTATTACCATTTCCAACGGTCACTTCACTGACCACAATGAGGTGATCAATTAATTAATTTGTTTCTCGCGCTTTCACTTGATTGACATTTTCATCAACCATAACTGGACCAGAAGATTTTTAGTTCCTTTTTTCTTCATCAACAATTTTCAGTGTGTTTTTTAATTTAACCTTGGTTTGTTTTTGTTCATTGAAGAATTAAGTTTCTTTATTTTGGATTTTTGTGCAATGTAGGTGATGCTTTTTGGTGCTAATGACAATCATAAAGATGACAAGATCATGCAAATCACATTAGCATTCAACCACTTTGGAAAGAGATTAGTACAAAGGATGCCAAGGGCAAGATTTGGTTTTGTCCATTGTGTTAACAATGACTACACTCATTGGGAAATGTATGCCATTGGTGGTAGCTCGAACCCTACAATTATCAGTGAGGGTAACAGATTCATTGGCCCAGAAAACAAAATGGTAGGTAAAGACCTTATTAATTCTAAAGAAGTAACAAAGAGAGAATACACCGATGAAAGTATATGGAAAAACTGGCAATGGAGATCAATCAACGATGAATTTTTGAACGGCGCTTACTTTATTCAATCTGGACCAGAGCTAAAGGACAGACCATTTTCAAGGCAAGACATGATAACAGCTAAACCAGGAAGTTATGTTGGAAGACTTACACGATATGCCGGAAACCTACGATGCATTGTGGGTAAACCTTGTTAATTTTTTGTCGTTCTGTTATTGTTGCTACTACTCATTGCTACAATAGTGGCATGTCAAAGGATAAAAAAGAACAAAGAGCAATAATAGAATGACTTAACATAGTTTCCCAAATAGATTTTTTTTATTTTCTTGTTTACTTTTCCTTCAATTTCCTAATAGGAAAGGATCAGTCAAGAAATCTTACATTTTAATGCCACATACATGTACTAGAAAAGGAGTGTTCAGTTTTGTTGCCAATGAAATTTTTTAATTCTTTTTGTCATTTTACTTTTTTTTCCTCCAATATTCTTTCCTTTTATTTTTTAATTATATAGCATTACAGAAACAAAAAAATAAAATACAAATCCAACGTAATAATGTACTTTTAAACATATTATTATACAGTGATTAAAAAAAACATATTATACACAGCGAAAAGTAATGATCCTATTTTCAAATGGAATGACTGAAGAAATGCAGGAACATACATATATATACACTAATGCATATAAGGCCTTTGGTAACATCAAATAATATGCAACACCTGTATAAAAGTGTTACTAGATCCTCTAATTTAACACATGTGACATTTTTAAGCCAAATGTTACTTTGTGTATTATGGACTTAGTAAAATAATTTTACACTTTCAACCAATTCTAACCATGTTTTTTGTCACATTACCGACTTTCTTGATATAATATGGCAAAATAATAATTATTTATTAGACGATTGTGTAAAACTAAATAACATCATCGGTGCATATCAATTAAACTATTTTCAATATTTTCAATTTTTAAGCCAAATGTTACGCTTTTTCAATATTTTCAATTTTCACTTTCCCTTTTCGATGCTCTCCCTTCGCCTCCACTGTTTTCCCGTTCAATCTTCGCCGCAGCCTCTGCCACCGTCACATCAGGATTCTCCGGCAACTCCGTTGGTTTTCTCCGCTGAACGATAAAGCACATTTCGGTCCAAGTATTCACAATGAGAGAAGTACATTTCGCAATTCATCAAACACATTTCGTTGATTTTAAAAAAGCGTGAATCTAGTTTATCCGTGAGTTTTTTTTTTTTTTTTTTGAATTGCAACTCAATTTCTATTTATTCGTTTTCTATTCAGTTCTTTCAGATCAAATTAAAACCCTAATTTTGTATTCTTTGGGAAATTTCATTGTGACTATTTTTTTAAATTGATTTGTTCAAATTTTTATTGCTTAGGAAGACTCTGTGCAATATTGATGGGTGGAGATTTTCTAAAGATTCATGCAATTTTGTCCCTTGATTTGCAAAGGAAGATGATAACGCTGAAACAGAGGTTCAAGGTTCATGGCTTGTTTTTACATTCCCAATGAAACTGTATTTTTACATACATTGTTTCTTCTTTGCATTATTAACAACTTGATTTTCAGGACAACTAAATGATCATAAAATTTTGATTACCATAGCTTTTCCATGAAAAGTTTTGTGTTAAACTTCTTGACTGAACATGTGGTTACTCGATGGTACCGAGCTTCATAGTTGCTTCTTAATTCTTCAGAATATACTGCATAACGTTTTTGACCAAGAAATAGTTGTTTAATTTCAGGGTCTCTACAAATCAGGAGTTTGAAGAGCTTGATGTTTATCATTCTGCAGCTTTGTAGCCTTGCAACATTGGTTTTATTGCTGATCAATTTGACACCAACACAGAAAATGGAAGGGGAATTTGAGAGCTTCTATAATTGGTGATACTTCACTTTTACCATTACACTTGTAGCACTCACTAGTTAGGTGGTCATGATTTAAATCACAATAGGCTTGACTACATAGGTTCCTTCATTTATCAATATTGTTCATAAAGTAACATCACGAGTGGTAAAACACCATGGTTTGGTGGTCATAATTGAAATCATATTAAGCTTGAATACTAGATGTGGAGAAGCTATTGGACATAGTAGGCACTAGATGAAAAGCAACTTGGAGCAACTTGATCATACTCTCATGCTGCTAATGTCTAAACTTGAGAATTGAACTTTTATTAATTTACTATTATTATCTCATGTTCATGGATATATGGTTGCATTCGCAGACTTAGGTTAGTTCAATTGAAGCTGCTCAACAATAACTGAGAATAAAGATTACTTTAGTAATACATTCTTGTTTGAGATAGTAGCTTAACTGGTTTCACATGTGGCTTACTTTAAGGCTATATGCTAACAAGTGTCTTGCTGTAAGGTGCTTCATTTGGTTGAAGGTTTGATGCTAATAACTTGTCCTCTGTGTTCAAATTGATAAGGGTTACATATTTATTTGATTGCTTATGACTTTTATGTTTTTGTTGTTAAATTATGTTTAAAAGGGATGAAGATTTGAACCATTTTCTCACTGATTTGCTTTATATATCTAAGCTCAGATGATACTCCATCACCTAGCTCTTCTGTCACCAAGAAGATTAAGGTTTTCATTTTCCTTTGTCTTTTAGTGTTGGTTATCTCTCTCTCTCTCTAACCCTTCTAATTTCTCTTAAGAAGATATATGTGAGTCACAACAAGATAATCAATTTCTCATTATATTATTTGCACAGCCATATGATGGAGCAGTACAAAGGAGCATCATTTGTACAGTTGAGCCCTCACAATTTTGCTATAGCAGACATGTTCTAGTGAGTGTCTCTGTTGGCAGTGTGTTGCACGAGACAACATTATTGCATTGTTCTTTCATGAGATATCTAGCCTAGAACAACTTGTTTTAGAGGTAAGCTTGACCTACTTAAAAGTTGGGAATTATTTTGAAATCTGTTTTGGAGGCATTTATGCTCTGTTTTTCAATTGAGTGTCAATACAGTCTTTGTTTATAAGATATTTCTAAGCATATTGTTGTTATTTATGGAATGTTTCTGCATTTCGATATGTCACTGAAGTAATTTCTAGTTGCTTTAGCTATGACAATGTCAGAGTTGGTGCATAGTTATGACGAACTATGCAATTTCTGGTCTCTTTATGTAATGCTAGATTTCTAGTTTATTATTTCAGATCTTGTTAATATGTTTTCCTTGTGGCTGCAACTTGTTAACAAAAGTTTAATACATGTATGTTTTCACCTCGCTTGACTTAATTAAATGATTGACATGTGTGTCTTTCTGCATGTATCTGTGTTCATTCTGTGTTACGTGTCACCTGTATCATAGAAATAAGTTTGTACTATTTCTCCTTTTCTCATTAGACTTACTTTGACTTCATAGTTACATGTACATTTCAGGTTAAAATTGCAATGATAGGTATTCTAGGAACATGCTTTGGACTTGATTTCTTGATTTCTGTTCAATTGGGATGCCACACTTCATAAAAGTTTCTTTATAGTTTCCTTGTGATAGTTCCTTATAGTGAGGTTTTGCAAATCTCAATATTATTATATCATCTTTGAGACTGTGTAGGAGGTGGATGGAATAGTTAAACCAATAATGGTTTTTTGTTTTCGAGTTATAGCTCGACATATATCATTGTGATACCTGATGCTTTACATACATTTTTTATAAATTGTAGCATTAAAGCTCCATGTAAGATTTTATTATGAATGCATCTTGAAACTTTTATAGCATTTGTACTTTCTTTTCACTTTTTATTTTATTAATTTTGTTGTTTTGATCATTCATATAAAATAACTCTTATGATAGAGTTTTCTATGTAACACTTTATCCTCTGTTCACTTATTAAAATGTGTGACTATAAGGTGTAACATATTACATATATATTATAAAGGGTGTGTGATATTGTGATTTTTTTTTTTTTTTTTTTTTGATAAGCTGTGATATTGTGATATGTTAGAAGATGAAAAATCGGTTACAAATATAGTGTAATTGGTGTAGATTGGCTTCAGATGTTTTAAGGTTAACTATAAATTAGCTACGAAATTATTTCATAGCTACTTGGCCACTCAATTCATGCTCAAGTTTTAGCTAAACTCATTTGCTATAAATTGGCTACGAGTTAGCTACTAAATAAGTAACATTTTTTAGATGTTACTAACAAAACTTTCAAGTGTTACAAAATAGTAACATGGGCTTTATGCAACATGTGTTCAAATGTTACTAAATCTCATATTTGTTATAGTGATAGAGCGCATATCCAGTGAAAAAGAGTATTTTATATGAGAATGGTGAGAACTAAAATTTTGTTCTTCAGAGGACAGATGTTGTACATGATGTCTGACATAACTTGTACGACAATATGACACAACAAGATAAACAATAAAGGAAACGACACAATCAATTGTTTACTCAGTTCGGTGAAAACCGCACTACTTCGTAGGATACCAATTCAGGAAAGGAAAATCACTGCTTTGAATCGGTACTTAGACTTACAAGCAACAACAAACCCCTATGTTATCCTGTGCCGTTTGTTTATCCTGGTGCCCTTTCTACCTAAGGACTGCCCCTAAGTATGAGAACCCACTCACTTCCTTAATCCCTACTGACACCTCTAAAATATTTCCTTATAATAATATTGCTTGTATGCAAAGTTTCTAGTGCTTTCTTACTAAATTTTGATTTTTTTTTTATCCTTTGTATGCCCAATAGCATAGACAAGTGGAATTATACCCATTTTCATGACTTATGACCAAGGCATGCAATGATGATGTGGATGAGTGTTTGTTTAGAGAAGAGCTAGTGGAAATTATTGCAACAAGAGTTACAATTTCGTGGGATTGGCCATTATACACAGTACACACTAAAGATCATTAAAACTCAACTAAGTACAAGAAAGAGAAAAGAAAAATCAAAAGCCACCAAACTGAAGGCTGTCATGGCCCGTGCATGCTCTCACACGGCCGTGACAGTGCCAAATGTTGTCAGCTTCTCATAAATCAATCTTATCTCTTTGTTTTCCCTCTACCAATAATCTTAATTTTTAGTTCATATATAGTTCTTAGTTATAGTATAGCTTAGGCTCGTGGTTTCTCACCAAGATCAAGGGTGAGTAGTCCACTTTGCCTTTAGCGTGGGTTTCTGTCTGACTCTAAAATGTTGTTTTTTAGTAGTGTCACTTGATTCTATGTTTTAATTGTCTTGTGATTATAAATACATGTATGTAGATAGTGACCGAACGACCGAAAGATGAAGGTCGTTGTTAGACAAATAGGATTAGACAAAGTTACCAAAAGCGTGAAGATAGCCTAGGTGATTTTGGGGCATTGGGCGAAAGGATTATATATAAATTGTGCTTAATAAGGTTCATTCATTATCTCTCTAACCAAATGGATTGGGGTAATATATGAACACGTAATTGACTCGAGAGGGTACGAGTTACAAACCAGTACCCCGTTCTTAAACATATTTGGTGTCTTTAGAATAAGGGAGGGAATGCATAACCGAATGAAGAAACCTTTGAAAAGCTCAACACTTGTTGTGGCGAATTTGTAAAGATTGCTTACCAACACGGATGCGCTTAAGAATCACCATATTCAATGTCAAATGGAATGTCTTTTGTGTTTACAAGCACCGGAAGAGGATTGGCGTTTGTTATTAGAGTGTGAGGGTAGCCAGGAAGCATGGAATGTCGTGGGTTTGAATCATATTATAACATCAAGATTGCAACTTTTTTATAATATTTAAGAGTTGATTTTTCATATTTGTTGCAAAGAAAGTAAGGAAATGATTGGGAAGATGGCTATGTTATTGTGGGTAATTTAGCAAAATAGGAACAATTGTGTATGGAATGAAGCAAAATTTGGGCAAGACAAGCAGTTGCACAAGCGGCGAGTATGTGGAATGAGTGGGTAACCGTGAATGGTCTAACTGTTGCTGAAACAGGTGCAGCAATACAACATACAGCAGACCACACATCAATCATGTGGCTGCCACCTACACAAGGCTACCTAAAATGCAATGTTGATGCAAACTTATTTGAAACAGCTAATGCAATAGGCTAGGGCTAGGGGTGGTGCTTATACGATCATCAAGGTTGATTTATGTTGGCAGGTTCTAATGTCATTCAAGCTAGACTCAACACGATTAAAGGAGAAGCTATGGCCATGAAGGAAGTTATCAGTAAGTTGATACAAAGAGGCTACTCTCATGTGATCATCGAAAGCGACTCACAAATTGTTATTGAAGCTATCTCTTCTCATCGACATAGATCCTCCGAATTTACTAATTTAATTTCATATATTAAATCCTTGTTATTATTAGTTCCCAACATCGAGGTGAAGTTTAACTTGTTATGCGTCAAGCGGTCAAATATATATGGTGGCTTATTCCTTAGCAAGAGCGGCATATTTTTTTTTGAACAAGTCAAAATGAGATATATATAAATAAATAAAAAAGTCTATCAGCACAAGACGTGCCAAAAAGACTAAACAAGGTTACAAATAAAGTCCAAAAATACAGGAACCAAAAGAAACTAAACAAGGCCTAAGCAAAGCAAAGGACAAGACCACCAACTATGGCTGTTCAAAGCTAAAGTGCTACTCGTCACTTTCAACCACCTATAAGAAAACGTCTTGATCTTGTCCAACATATGATGCACCGAGTTTGCTGAGCCCTTGAACAATCGATGGTTTCTTTCAGTCCACACAACCCAAACACAAGCAAGCCATATGAGCTGCATAAAAGAACGTCGTGCTCGAGAACCACCTGCTGAATCCGTAAACTGAATAAAGTGGTCTGAAAGAGTCTGAGCAGTCACCACAGAAGAGCCAATTCAGGAGCTGACAAGAGACCAAAGGAAGCCATAGAAGCTGCAAGAGAGGAACAAGTGCTGAGCCGACTCAACCTCTCCACAACTATAAGTACAAAGATGAGCCTCCGTAGATAAAATCCCTCGTGTAACCAGGTTTGCTTTGGTAGGTAACCTGTCCCGTAATAGACGCCAGGCACAAATAGAAACCTTCAAAGGAACCTGACGATGTCATATAAGACCTGACGCAGCATCCAAAGTAACTATTTTCGAGTCGATTCCTCATTGTATTAGCAACTATTTGATTAATGATATAAATTGAATTTGTTTCTTTAAAAAAAAAAGTCTAAAAAGAAAAAAAAGATCATAACTGTGAAAATTAGTAACAGCAAATTGGCAGTCAAAAGTAACTTCCTCATGCTGGGAAAATATTGAACCTACCCATCATAAACGCCATCTAGGAGGAAAGAAGAGAAATGAATTGAAATTCTCATTATTGTTACAATTGGAGTAATTACATTCTCTATTTATAATTATAGGTGTTAAGATATGTAAACTAAGTGTTAAGCACTAGTATCTAGCTGATTAGTGCCTAATCTAACTAGCAGAAATGATTCTGTTTATGTGGACTAGATAGAACTAAGATAGTGACTTTTTTTTTTTTTTGATAAGCATTGACTTATCCTTATCTTCTATATTTGAGTGTAATACCATCTAAGGAAACAAATATGTAAATATTAACTTAAAAGTGTTAAAAAATGTTTCATTTAATTTTTTGGAAGTTTAAAAATTATTATTTTTAATACAAAATTTCTATATCCGCGAACTTTCTTAATTTGAATTGTGAACAAATATTAGTAATTTTAATTTTTCTTTTTCTTTTTAAATTCCTTTTCATAATATAATTTTAAATTTTGTACTAGTAATATACAATTTGTCTATATTTAATTATTTATGCTAACCACGTGAATAGGATAATTCATAGTATGTATTTTTTATTTCACAAAAAAACTCCGTCAAAGACTGAAACGAGAGATTTGGCTATGAATTAAAATTTTGTTGAGTTCTGAGAAAATGTGGCACTTGAAGAAAATACACTTGAATCCAATTGCATTTTCTATCACTATCTTTGTGGTGTTTTTTGGTATTTGTTCATTAGAGGGTGTAAAATTGTTGTCTAGATTGAAATATCAAGGGGTTCAAAAGGGACAATTAGGATCTACCCTTTCATCTTACAAGGTAATATATAATAATATGAATGAATTTTTTGTCAACCTAAGGTTAATTAAGGTTTGATTGATTAATATTTTGTTTTGTGTTGTTGATTTTTTACATGTACGTAGGATGAGGGTATATATAAGCCAATGGTCTATAATGGATTAGTTAACAAATTGCCTGTAAGAAGATCAATGCAAGGAGTTGGAAATTTGGAGAAAGTTGAAGAAAGTCTTGCAAAAGCAAGAGCATTGATAAAACAAGCCTTGTTGAGAACCAATGATATTGTGCCTCTTGAGGACTCTCATGATTATACTCCACAAGGAGACATCTACAGAAATGCTTTTGCTTTTCATAGGTATGATTTTTATTGATTTTGTTTTATGTGATATGTTTCACTAAACATATATAATATTGGGATAATCAATCAGTGGTTAGAGCGGGTGAAGTAACAAGCTAAGATCCGGAATCGGTGTGTGGGTTTCCTCAATGCAAACCCTACTTCCTCAATATCTTGGGTTAACAAAGCGTGTAACCGGGTTGCACATGAGTTAGCTAAGTAGACCGAGTTTGAGCCTGCCTATAAGAGATTGGCCCAATTTGGCTCCTCCTTGTATTACCCCCCTTACATGTCATGCTTTATTTTAAATTCTTTTGAATTATAATCTTTATTACTTATATATGATATGATATGATATAGGAGTTACTACTTAATGGAGAAGCTCTTTAAAATCTTTGTGTATGAAGAGGGAGAACCTCCTCTTTTTCATTATGGTCCTTGCAAGAGTATATATTCAATGGAAGGAATATTTATCAATTTATTGGAAAGCAATACTATGTTTCGGACTCAGAATCCAAACGAAGCTCACGTCTACTTTCTTCCATTTAGTGTTGTTATGATCCTGGACAAACTCTTTCACCCAGTTATTCGTGACAAAGCTGTTTTGGGGAGAACTATTGGTGATTATGTTCATATTATATCTCACAAATATGCATTTTGGAATAGAAGTTATGGAGCTGATCATTTCATGCTTTCTTGTCATGATTGGGTACTTATTTTCATTTTTCTTCCTCTAATTACAGTGCACTAATTCAAATCCAATTTTCTTTTTGGTCGTCAATTGCACATATTCACACACAACATATCGTTGACTGTTGGATTGAGATCGAATGATCCATATTTTATGTTTTAAAATACTTTGTTTGAAATCAAAACCGTCAATTTCAATGCAACGGTCACTGATATGCTAGTAGCATGAATACAGTATGCTTATATTTTATGAAAAAATGTTTGTGCATAGGGACCAAGGGCAACATGGTATGTCAAGGAATTATATTTCATTGCAATTCGAGTACTTTGCAACGCAAACATCACCGAACATTTCAATCCCGAGAAAGATGCATCATTTCCTGAAATCAACTTAGCAACAGGGGAAACAACAGGTCAACTAGGTGGCTATCCATCATGGAATAGAACTATTTTGGCTTTCTTTGCAGGGGGAATGCATGGCAAAATTAGACCGATACTTTTCGAACATTGGAAGAACAAAGACAAAGATATGTTAGTTTATGAAAAACTTCCAGAAAATGTTTCATACCATGAAACAATGAAGATGAGTAAATACTGTCTTTGTCCAAGTGGGTGGGAAGTGGCAAGTCCAAGAATTGTTGAGGCAATTTATGCGGAATGTGTACCTATTATAATATCACAACAATATGT
The DNA here is from genome assembly GCF_020283565.1 of Trifolium pratense. Taxonomy (NCBI): domain Eukaryota; kingdom Viridiplantae; phylum Streptophyta; class Magnoliopsida; order Fabales; family Fabaceae; genus Trifolium; species Trifolium pratense. The sequence goes on along the minus strand of NC_060065.1, from coordinate 12,928,943 downwards.
ACTACCTTTTAGTGATGTTCTTAATTGGAATTCTTTCTCTGTTCAGATTGAAGTTAGTGAAATTCCTAAGCTTAAGGAAATTTTGTTGGGTATATCTGAGGAAAAATATATGAGATTGTATGAGGGAGTTAAGCAAGTGCAAAGACATTTTGTTGTTAATAATCCTCCTAAGAGATATGATGTATTCCATATGATTATTCATTCTATATGGCTTAGGAGATTAAATGTAATCGTGAAATGAGTAATCTCCTCTGGTTGTGGCTTAGTCATAAGACAATGAGTTGTATTGTTGGTTGGTGTAATATACACTAGTATAACAAATTTATAATTCTAACATAGAGATAAATATTTTCTTAAAAACAAATTTCAATAAACATCATTGTATTATTTTAATACAATGGATAATCCACAATATACCATATTAGTTTATGGTATCTCAAAATATTTCATGAATCACAATCATATACGGATCTACTTAGAATATTTCTAAGTGACATCAGTTCATCTATTAACAAAATAAAACTACTTCTATATTATTCTCATAAGCACCAAATTCATTTAGCATCACATTAATAGCATCTGCCTTCAGTATCACAAGTAGCTTCTATTTAACCTCAAGTTGATCAACATTATGCATAGGTAAAAAATATCATCACAGACTCACAGTGGCCTCTAAAAATTAAATTGTATAATTCAAATATATTCTACTTATTGTGTCAAGTAAAAATTATAGGATAATTCAATTTTATAATTCAAATATATTCTACTTATTCTATGCTAAGTATTATTGGTTCATATAGCTTGCTACACCAATGTTACTGTGTGTTAAGTACAATCAGGCTAGCATTGGTTCATATAGCTTGTTACACCAGTTTGATGCATTACATCAATGATGTTAATCCAGGAAATGATTTTTTGGGTATTATTATATACTTTAAAATAAATTGTGGGGGATTGTAGGATATTTTGATCTTATAATTTATTTTAAAGTTATTTAAAATAATTTTATAAATGGTTTTAAAAGAATTAATGTTGTTGTTATTATTATTATTAATGATTTGTTATTAAAACTTAAACGTGTGTTTATATGGTCAAACACGTTATACTTTCAATTGGTATCATTACCCTTTTATTCCTAGTTAATAGCCATAATGGTTAGATTGAAAGAGAGAGCTTCCTCATTTTAACTGATTATATAGATAGATATAGGCGGACGGGGTTTTGTGTGTGAAGAAGTGCACATATATGTTAAAATTTTGTCGTTGTAGTCCACTTTGCCTTTAGCGTGGGTTTATGTCTAACTCTAAAATGTTGTTTTCTAGTAGTGTCACTTGATTCTATGTTTTAATTGTCTTGTGATTATAAATACATGTATGTAGATAATGACCGAAGGACCGAAAGGTGAAGGTCGTTGTTAGACAAATAGGATTAGACAAAGTTACCAAAAGCATGAAGATAGCCTAGGTGATTTTGGGGCATTGGGCGAAAGGATTATATATAAATTGTGCTTAATAAGGTTCATTCATTATCTCTCTAACCAAATGGATTGGGGTAATATATGAACACGTAATTGACTCGAGAGGGTACGAGTTACAAACCAGTACCCCGTTCTTAAACATATTTGGTGTCTTTAGAATAAGGGAGGGAATGCATAACCGAATGAAGAAACCTTTGAAAAGCTCAACACTTGCTGTGGCGAATTTGTAAAGATTGCTTACCAACACGGATGCGCTTAAGAATCACCATATTCAATGTCAAATGGAATGCCTTTTGTGTTTACAAGCACCGGAAGAGGATTGGCGTTTGTTATTAGAGTGTGAGGGTTGCCAGGAAACATGGAATGTCGTGGGTTTGAATCATATTATAACATCAAGATTGCAACTTTTTTATAATATTTAAGAGTTGATTTTTCATATTTGTTGCAAGGAAAGTAAGGAAATGATTGGGAAGATGGCTATGTTATTGTGGGTAATTTAGCAAAATAGGAACAATTGTGTATGGAATGAAGCAAAATTTGGGCAAGACAAGCAGTTGCACAAGCGGCGAGTATGTGGAATGAGTGGGTAACCGTGAATGGTCTAACTGTTGCTGAAACAGGTGCAGCAATACAACATACAGCAGACCACACATCAATCACGTGGCTGCCACCTACACAAGGCTACCTAAAATGCAATGTTGATGCAAACTTATTTGAAACAGCTAATGCAACAGGCTAGGGCTAGGGGTGGTGCTTATACGATCATCAAGGTTGATTTATGTTGGCAGGTTCTAATGTCATTCAAGCTAGACTCAACACGATTAATGGAGAAGCTATGGCCATGAAGGAAGCTATCAGTAAGTTGATACAAAGAGGCTACTCTCATGTGATCATCGAAAGCGACTCACAAATTGTTATTGAAGCTATCTCTTCTCATCGACATAGATCCTCCGAATTTACTAATTTAATTTCACATATTAAATCCTTGTTATTATTAGTTCCCAACATCGAGGTGAAGTTTAATTTGTTAAGCGTCAAGCGGTCAAATATATATGGTGGCTTATTCCTTAGCAAGAGCGGCATATTCTAGGACCAGGCGCTGTATTTTCGAGTCGATTCCTCATTGTATTAGCAACTATTTGATTAATGATATAAATTGAATTTGTTTCTTTAAAAAAAAAAGTCTAAAAAGAAAAAAAAGATCATAACTGTGAAAATTAGTAACAGCAAATTGGCAGTCAAAAGTAACTTCCTCATGCTGGGAAAATATTGAACCTACCCATCATAAACGCCATCTAGGAGGAAAGAAGAGAAATGAATTGAAATTCTCATTATTGTTACAATTGGAGTAATTACATTCTCTATTTATAATTATAGGTGTTAAGATATGTAAACTAAGTGTTAAGCACTAGTATGTAGCTGATTAGTGCCTAATCTAACTAGCAGAACTGATTCTGTTTATGTGGACTAGATAGAACTAAGATAGTGACTTTTTTTTTTTTGATAAGCATTGACTTATCCTTATCTTCTATATTTGAGTGTAATACCATCTAAGGAAACAAATATGTAAATATTAACTTAAAAGTGTTAAAAAATGTTTCATTTAATTTTTTGGAAGTTTAAAAATTATTATTTTTAATACAAAATTTCTATATCCGCGAACTTTCTTAATTTGAATTGTGAACAAATATTAGGGGGGTGTATTGGATTGGGATTTTAAAAGACTTTTTTGGCAAAACAAAATCCTGAAGATTTTAAAGATTTCGTGAGATTTTATTGATTTTGTGGGATTGTAAATGACTTTTTTTAAATGACTTTTTACAATCAGGATTCTTAAACAGGATTTTGATGGATTTACAATACAGACTTTTCAGATTTCAAACTACTTTATAGATTTTTATGATTTCGAATAACTAATTGAATTTTTTAAGATTTTGAAGAATTCATTGAATTTTAAGCAAAAAAATTACAAAAGTGAATAAAAAGGATGATAACTTTTTTTTTTGTGCATATAATTCTAAATTTTTATTTATTACATAAATAAATTCTAAAGTTTGAATAAAGCAAATAAAAACAAAATTTTTTATAGCAATATTCATTATTGCCTAAAAAAATAGTAACAAAGTGATTATAAATCCATGATTTTCTAAGTAGCATTTCTCCACATATCTGAACCTATACTAGTCCTCCATAAATTTGCATCTTCTCGTTCCTGCTCTTGTGTTTGAACAATGGGTTCATAATTATTGTCTTCATGATTGGGTAACACTGAAGATGAGGATGAAGACTCATCCGTAGGTTCGACTGGAAATTCAAACCTAATAAATAACATTATAATGAAAGGACAAGTAATAATAGTGATTTTTTGAATCAAACTAATAACAATAATATATAAAATAAAAACAATGAACAGTAAAAATTGTGTTTTTTTTTAATCAAAATAATAACAATAATATATATAAAAAAAAAATAACCGTAACATAAAAAATAAAAAGTGCAGAACATAATATTGTGCTGTTTGGTTTATGTATTATTGTGCTGTTTGGTTTATACATGGAAAAATAAATGAACATGTTAGGTATACATGGAAAAATTGCAGAATACATTCGCCGTCGTATGGAAAAAGTTGCAGAATCATCATATGAAATTTTTTTGGAAAAAGTCAATTCTTCAAATCAAAGCCATAAACGTTTTTGAACAAATCTGTATGAAAAAATCAATCATCATATGAAAAAATTCTAGCATCATATGAAAAAATCTTAAAAGTTCTAGCATCATATGAAAAAATCATCATATCAAATTGATCAAATAAACAAAATCAATCATCATATGAAAAAATTCTAGCATGAACAAATTTCAGACAGATCTGTATGAAAAAATTGATCAAAGTTGTAAGAAAGAACCTGATGATGGTAGTCCTGACGGCTAGAGAAAAGTCTTGGAAAATTCTGAAAAGTCTCAAGGGTTTGAGTGGGATTGTTGGAAAAGTATTTTACGTGTAATTTGAACAAAAAAGTCTATCAAAATTCATTCCATAAAAAAGTCATCAAAATCTATAGACTTTTGAATACCAATAGACATTTTAAAAAGTATGAGAAATCTCAATTGAATACCAACAGATTTTGTTGCCTTAAAAAAAAAATCATAATTGTCTTAATTGAATACCACAAGATTTGTTTAACTTTTATAAAAGTCTTGATTGAATACCACAAGACTTTTTAATCATAAAAAAGTCTTTTAAAATCCAATGAAATCTCAATTAAATACACCCCCCTTAGTAATTTTTCTTTTTCTTTTTCTTTTTAAATTCCTTTTGATAATATAATTTTAAATTTTGTACTAGTAATATACAATTTGTCTATATTTAATTATTTATGCTAACCACGTGAATAGGATAATTCATAGTATGTATTTTTTTTTCACAAAAAAACTCCGTCAAAGACTGAAACGAGAGATTTGGCTATGAATTAAAATTTTGTTGAGTTCTGAGAAAATGTTTGTAACACCCTAATATTTTATATGTGCATTTTATTGATTTATTATTTAATTAAATATAATTCTTGTTTTATTTCTTGTTTAATTATTTTAGAATTAATAAGAGTGACCAAACCAAATTTGACTAGGTTGAATCATCCTTATCCTTATCCTTAATAGTTATCACGTGAATAGTATGATAGTTAGCCAAAAATGCTCCATGATTTCATTAACCATAAAGTCTATAGTATTTTCTTAATATAGCCTTCTATTTGCCAATCAAGTTAACGATAGATGTCAAATAAATATTTATTCTTTCTACCAAAAAAAAAATATTTATTCTTCACCATTTTGATCGGGTGCATTATTTCCCATTCATTCCAATTCAATTGTCTTAATAGTACCATATAATTAACCTATTAATCATCAACCATTATATCCATACCATAATTACCTTTAACCTATTATTATTGGTTTCAATGTTATGCCATGCGATTTTAGTTACATCATTGACAAGACATTATATATGCAACGGTAGATAACCAAGTCTATGAAACCAAACTCCTATTTCATCAATTTGGTCGTATATAGTCAGTTTAGCCATTCCTATTAATTTTAGTTTTCATTCCAACTAAAAGACTACCACACACATTTTCCACCAATTATTCCAAGTTCTATAAATTTCTTTTCTCATAATTTCAAGTGATCGTCAAGCTTTGATTTTGTGAGCATCGTTTCGTGGGCTTTAGAGTTTCTTCAATTAGGAAGTAAAGCGCCTATAAGGTAAGGGTTCTTTCCCCATACATTCATGCTACATAAGTTTATGTTGTGAGATGATAGTGAAACCTTTATCGCTTAAAATGAACCAAAGGAATCAACTTTATAATGAAAAGAAAGAGGGGTAGGGTACTTGGAATTATTGGTTGGGTTCATTTGTATATGTAAAATGTTTTCTTAATTGTGTTTCTATTATATCATAATATACATATGTATTATTATGAGCTGCTTCAATGCTTGTTGTTAGTCTATTATTTACGCATGTACCATATAATATATATTGCTAGACGTGCTGTTATGTTTTGTTCTCAAGACTATGTTGAGCTATGTGTGGTCTGTCCTAATCAATGTTTAAACAAGAAGAAATTTAACCACTTTATATTTAGACCGTGAGGGGAAAATTGTGAATTAGTCCCATTGTCAATGACTTATAGTATAAACCAAGGTATATAAATAAGAGTATAAGGAGTATTAGCGTTCGGTCTATGGTAGCAGGTTACGACTGGTTTATTTAATAAGTCATTTTCCTTATGTCATAGAGACATGCATCATAAGATGAGTATAGAAGAGTCAGTTAAGTGCCTTTGTGGCAAGTTTTAGGGCCTGTGTAGCAGAACTTACTTTTAGCCTGTGTGGCTGGTTTATTTTTTAGCCTGTGTGGCTGGTTTAATTTAGCCTGTGTGGCTTGGAACCTGTGTGGCTGGTTCTCTCATTGGTATGAGATTTATCATCCGGATCATTAGTATCTCATATGGGGTGGTCTAAGTTGCATTGCATTTCATATAGAGAGGAAGAAAATTAACAATAGTAAATAATTATCCCGTTCATAAAAGAACCAACGTAAAAATGGAGGAAAACAAAAAGTATAGTTAGTCCGTAATAAAACTGCGATCGTTGCTTCTCTTATTTCATTTGACTTGTCGTGCAATTTGTAATATATATTGCTTTGTTTATTTTCTGCCTTAAACAATGGTACTTCTTATACTTGTGCTCTAATCACCAAACTCTTTTAGAAAACTATTAATTATATGTTTTTGGAAAGGTGAAGTGTTTTGTTATTATTTTATAACATTTTCTTGTGGTGAGTATGATTTAATGTGGACCAGGAAATTGACCCTTACAACCAACATTTTAGGTACTCAAGGAGAAAGCTTTGATTGAATGTGATGACTGAAGCGCGTACGAACGGGAAAAAAAATGGGTTTTGTAACTTGTGAATTTTATATAATAAATAGTTCTTTGTTGTATTTTCTTCCGCCGGAAATTTTCAAACAATAATTCATTTTTAATTAAATTTATATTTCTTTAAATTTCACTTCAATTATATATGTAACCATTTTATTTTAAAAAGAAAAAAAAATATAGCGGCACATTTTCTTATCAAGCAAAATTTTTACAAATATCTTGGATGAAAATTCAGGATGTTACAATGTGGCACTTGAAGAAAATACACTTGAATCCAATTGCATTTTCTATCACTATCTTTGTGGTGTTTTTTGGTATTTGTTCATTAGAGGGTGTAAAATTGTTGTCTAGATTGAAATATCAAGGGGTTCAAAAGGGACAATTAGGATCTACCCTTTCATCTTACAAGGTAATATATAATAATATGAATATGAATGAATTTTTTGTCAACCTAAGGTTAATTAACGTTTGATTGATTAATATTTTGTTTTGTGTTGTTGATTTTTTACATGTACGTAGGATGAGGGTATATATAAGCCAATGGTCTATAATGGATTAGTTAACAAATTGCCTGTAAGAAGATCAATGCAAGGAGTTGGAAATTTGGAGAAAGTTGAAGAAAGTCTTGCAAAAGCAAGAGCATTGATAAAACAAGCCTTGTTGAGAACCAATGATATTGTGCCTCTTGAGGACTCTCATGATTATACTCCACAAGGAGACATCTACAGAAATGCTTTTGCTTTTCATAGGTATGATTTTTATTGATTTTGTTTTATGTGATATGTTTCACTAAACATATATAATATTGGGATAATCAATCAGTGGTTAGAGCGGGTGAAGTAACAAGCTAAGATCCGGAATCGGTGTGTGGGTTTCCTCAATGCAAACCCTACTTCCTCAATATCTTGGGTTAACAAAGCGTGTAACCGGGTTGCACATGAGTTAGCTAAGTAGACCGAGTTTGAGCCTGCCTATAAGAGATTGGCCCAATTTGGCTCCTCCTTGTATTACCCCCCTTACATGTCATGCTTTATTTTAAATTCTTTTGAATTATAATCTTTATTACTTATATATGATATGATATGATATAGGAGTTACTACTTAATGGAGAAGCTCTTTAAAATCTTTGTGTATGAAGAGGGAGAACCTCCTCTTTTTCATTATGGTCCTTGCAAGAGTATATATTCAATGGAAGGAATATTTATCAATTTATTGGAAAGCAATACTATGTTTCGGACTCAGAATCCAAACGAAGCTCACGTCTACTTTCTTCCATTTAGTGTTGTTATGATCCTGGACAAACTCTTTCACCCAGTTATTCGTGACAAAGCTGTTTTGGGGAGAACTATTGGTGATTATGTTCATATTATATCTCACAAATATGCATTTTGGAATAGAAGTTATGGAGCTGATCATTTCATGCTTTCTTGTCATGATTGGGTACTTATTTTCATTTTTCTTCCCCTAATTACAGTGCACTAATTCAAATCCAATTTTCTTTTTGGTCGTCAATTGCACATATTCACACACAACATATCGTTGACTGTTGGATTGAGATCGAATGATCCATATTTTATGTTTTAAAATACTTTGTTTGAAATCAAAACCGTCAATTTCAATGCAACGGTCACTGATATGCTAGTAGCATGAATACAGTATGCTTATATTTTATGAAAAAATGTTTGTGCATAGGGACCAAGGGCAACATGGTATGTCAAGGAATTATATTTCATTGCAATCCGAGTACTTTGCAACGCAAACATCACCGAACATTTCAATCCCGAGAAAGATGCATCATTTCCTGAAATCAACTTAGCAACATGGGAAACAACAGGTCAACTAGGTGGCTATCCATCATGGAATAGAATTATTTTGGCTTTCTTTGCAGGGGGAATGCATGGCAAAATTAGACCGATACTTTTCGAACATTGGAAGAACAAAGACAAAGATATGTTAGTTTATGAAAAACTTCCAGAAAATGTTTCATACCATGAAACAATGAAGATGAGTAAATACTGTCTTTGTCCAAGTGGGTGGGAAGTGGCAAGTCCAAGAATTGTTGAGGCAATTTATGCGGAATGTGTACCTATTATAATATCACAACAATATGTACTACCTTTTAGTGATGTTCTTAATTGGAATTCTTTCTCTGTTCAGATTGAAGTTAGTGAAATTCCTAAGCTTAAGGAAATTTTGTTGGGTATATCTGAGGAAAAATATATGAGATTGTATGAGGGAGTTAAGCAAGTGCAAAGACATTTTGTTGTTAATAATCCTCCTAAGAGATATGATGTATTCCATATGATTATTCATTCTATATGGCTTAGGAGATTAAATGTAATTGTGAAATGAGTAATCTCCTCTGGTTGTGGCTTAGTCATAAGACAATGAGTTGTATTGTTGGTTGGTGTAATATACACTAGTATAACAAATTTATAATTCTAACATAGAGATAAATATTTTCTTATAAACAAATTTCAATAAACATCATTGTATTATTTTAATACAATGGATAATCCACAATTTCACTAAACATCATTGTATTATTTTAATACAATGGATAATCCACAATATACCATATTATAGTTTATGGTATCTCAAAATATTTCATGAATCACAATCATATACGGATCTACTTAGAATATTTCTAAGTGACATCAGTTCATCTATTAACAAAATAAAACTACTTCTATATTATTCTCATAAGCACCAAATTCATTTAGCATCACATTAATAGCATTTGCCTTCAGTATCACAAGTAGCATCTATTTAACCTCAAGTTGATCAACATTATGCATAGGTAAAAAATATCATCACAGACTCACAGTGGCCTCTAAAAATTAAATTGTATAATTCAAATATATTCTACTTATTGTGTCAAGTAAAAATTATAGGATAATTCAATTTTATAATTCAAATATATTCTACTTATTCTATGCTAAGTATCATTGGTTCATATAGCTTGCTACATCAATGTTACTGTGTGTTAAGTACTATCAGGCTAGCATTGGTTCATATAGCTTGTTACACCAGTTTGATGCATTACATCAATGATGTTAATCCAGGAAATGATTTTTTGGGTATTATTCTATACTTTAAAATAAATTGTGGGGGATTGTAGGATATTTTGATCTTATAATTTATTTTAAAGTTATTTAAAATAATTTTATAAATAGTTTTAAAAGAATTAATGTTGTTGTTATTATTATTATTAATGATTTGTTATTAAAACTTAAACGTGTGTTTATATGGTCAAACACGTTATACTTTCAATTGGTATCATTACCCTTTTATTCCTAGTTAATAGCCATAATGGTTAGATTGAAAGAGAGAGCTTCCTCATTTTAATTGATTATATAGATAGATATAGGCGGACGGGGTTTTGTGTGTGAAGAAGTGCACATACATGTTAAAATTTTTTCGTTGTAGTCCGCTCAGAAACCGTGGCAAATTTATGATTCTCTTTAGCATACAAATCTGGGAATAAATCACAAAAAGCTTGATTTCCAAACCATTTATGCTTCCAAAATGCAATGTTATTGCCCTTACCAACACGAAAACTAGCATTTGATTGAAACCAACAATCACTATATCCTTTTCCAGAGATAATTATATCACGCCACCACAAAGAGGAATTAGTGTCTGACACCAACTCTTGACCATCCATCAAAATAGAAGGCAAATGTTCATACCGATGTCGAAGCAAGTTAGCCCAAATCGCATCATCCTCAGTTAAAAATCTCAATTTCCATTTACTCAGCAAAGCCATGTTAAATAGTTCAAGATTTTTTACCCTTAAACCTCATTGCGCCTTGAGTAAACAAATCTGATCCCATTTAACCCAACTTTTTTATTAAGATTTTTGACCCATTTGAAAATTAGTTCTTCTGATATTTAGAGAATGGGGTAAATTTTATTGGACTCATATTTGCCAAATTAATTTCATCAACTTTATCTTAAACTAAAGGCATCATCTCTCACCCTAAAATTTTTATCCGCCAAAATAAAAAGAAAAATGTCAGAAGTGGGATTTGAACCCACGCCCTCTCTCGAAGACCAGAACTTGAGTCTGGCGCCTTAGACCACTCGGCCATCCTGACTTGTGATTGTTAAATAAAAACAATTCACCTTGTTAGATGTTATTTTAAATGTAACAAATATAAATTTTACGAAATTTACCATTTGATTGTAAGTTTATATCGTAAAAATCATTCATGTAAATTTGTATAGAAATATAAATTCACTTGATATAAAATTGAGTCATTAAGATTAACGGTGTTCAATTATGTGTGTGTGTGTATATATATATATATATATATATATATATATGAGATGTTTCAAGTAAGAGGGTTTTAAAATTAGAGGATGAGATAACAATTAGATTAACCTTTATGGTGAACATTGGATTGAATTATATTATCATGTCTATAAAATATAACATTTATCGAAAATCGTTTAAAAAGTCAATGAAGTGAATTCTATTAGTGTTGCACACAGGTCTCTCACGCTAAAATTTTTATAACATTTGAATAATCAATAAATTAGTAGACATTGGTGTGTTTGATCTGCTAAAAAATAGGAGACTGAATTGGACAATTTTTGATGTACCATGTTTGATTTGAAACTGGTTATAGGACTGGACAAAAACAAGAATTTTTGTCCCTCACTGAACCACATGACAACTTTTTGTCCACAATACAACTATAAAAAATACGAAAATATCCATTTTATTTTTTAATATAAAAATATTATCGCTCTATCTCTCTCCGGTACAGTTTTGTTATGTCTTGTATTATCTTGTTTTGTCATGTATTGTTCTGTCAAGTTCTTGCTGTTTTACAAATCAAACGCGTGGCATAAAATAAATGTTTGTTAAAAATGTCAACTTAGTTGAGATGTATAAATTTTTCTTGATGTTTAATGACCTCTTAATTAAAATAAAAAATAAAAAAATTTATAACCCCAATCTCAGGTTATACGTACCTTTTTTTTTTTTGTCAATTAGCCAGCCTAGTGACTACAATTTCACCTTTAAAGGTCAATAAGTGGAGTACCAAGGTTCGAACCTCAGTCCTTGCATTTTACATGCAATGTCACTACCAACTGAGTTATCCTCACGGGGACCTGTTATACATACATTTTAATGCCTCGTACTCTATTCCATATTTCATTCCGTAGGAAATTAATAAAGCTCCGCGGAGGTAGTTCTGAGTTTAGTTCTATTATATTGGCCATACTAATAACATTCTGTTATGTAATCCAAACTTTAAGGTATAGTTTATTAAACGGCAAGCGAACATGGTTGCTCACACACTTGTCAGGACGGTCATTTCTTAGCCTAGTCACTGTATTTTTGAGACTTTACCTCTTTGTATTACTCTTTTATTGAATAATAAAATGATATAGTTTATTGGTTGTAAAAAAAACTCTGTTATGGACGACATGTATTACTCTTCTATACACACGTTGGTTGGCACAAGTTGTGCTTTTAGGAAACTACTACTCATTATGGACGATATGTACAAGGCATTTACTTCAACAATTTTCGTTAGTGACACATTATATTTTGCACTTATATGGTTGACACCAAAATAGCTTGTACGTGGTTATCCCCAAAAACAGAACATGCTAAATGGACATTTTGCACTCATCCTTCATAACTTGCCAAAACTCTTTTGTATCATTTTGTAAATGTTAAAACTTTCCTTCTATTACTTTCAAATCACTTTTTACTTTTTAGTATTGCCAACTTCATTCATAGAGAAGCCGAATCACTTCCCATTCTATTGATTCCTAATTAGGTGTAATAAAAACAGCTAAAAACAAAAAATGCAACATTCTTAATTTCCTAACTATAGAACTATATTGATCAAATTACGAGAATTAAAAAGTTAATATATAATTTTTTTTGGTGTAAATTAGCTTATGTGTAACAACATAATTTAATCCCTTGCAGCGGAGCGTCGCTTTGTTTGCTCGGGCTATTCCAGTGAGGAAGGGCGCTCATTTGTCGGTGGAGCTTATTTGTTTTGCTCCAAACGGGTTAGACCACAAAGAAAAATAAAGTTCTCCCTCAAGAATTTTAACGCAACTTTATTCTTAGGACTGAATTTGAACCTATGATACTTCAAAAGAAAGAATAAGTTATTTAAGTTGGTACTCTACATGATATATAAAATAATATAAGGTACTAGTATAGTAACGAAATAATTTATGTAGTTGAAAATTTATAAAGAACCTATGTTAAGAATAATGGTGATTAGCTAGTATCTTCCATTAGTTAGTTAGAGTTTATATTAGTTTGTTAGAGTTTGTTATTAGGTGGTTAGTTAGTTAACACCTAAATTGCTCTATATAAGAGCCACCATTGTACTATTTTCATCATCTTTTATCAAATATGAATCCTTATGATTTTTACTATCTTGAAGACTTTCTAAAGTTTTCTCCATTTTCTCCAAACCATGGAAATCTTAACAACCTATGAAAAGTCATTAGGAAATTCCTACAAATGGCATATATTTAGGAACAATGAGGTTGTAATAGTTATCGACAAAATTCTCAGATTTTGTTCACTCTCTTGACTTTTATTTTTTCAATCTCACGAATAATTTTAAAATCAAAAACACTACAACTAAAATTGTTTTGCCCCGTCTTTATTTCATAACAAATCAAATGTATCATTAATTTATCTTGATTATTTCTCTCATTATGTGAAGATAATCTTAACCATTTAGGGGTTACATGGTAAAATCCTCAGCATAGTCATGATTGGTCTAACTTTTATATTTCTATATAAAGAAGCAAGCAGATTTTATGTTGTAATATTATCTACTATTTTCACACAGTTTTAATTTAGATTTGTCTGATCTCAAATGTGTGATTGAGATCATTTATGTGATTTTTTTATTTTTTTTATTTTGAACCATCCGATTAATAATTAACGGCCGAGATTGAAAAAAATTAGACAAAAACTTTATATTTTTTTACTGCAGCAAATCTCAATCCCATATGGAAGTGACCAAATTACAAATACAATAAACTTTTGTAGACTTTGATTATATCAAAGCAAAGTTCTGGATATATAGTTCTCAAAAATAATATTATTCCTCAAATACAATTAATTGGCTCACATTAATCTGGATAACTTTGTTTTATACCTCAATAATAATAATCTCTTTACTGCAGTTCTTGTTTTTTTCTGGTGTTGGCAAAACTAAATTTGTTTTATAGTAATGTTATCATCGACATTTCTCTGTCTTTATTAACAAAAGAAGTTAAAACAACAAAAGAACAAAATAAACATGAAACAAATATTTTGTAGCCTATATAACTAAAATCACAGCTTGAACCATATACTATATTGTTCCTAAGTAAATTACATTGTTTGCTTACTAACTTTGGCTGCTAAGAAACAGAAGAGTACTGATCATGGAACTTGCACTTGTGAAAAATGAATTAAGTCCAAGAAGTCATAGATTGCTCATGTTGGAAGCTGATTCTGTTGTAACTACTAAATGTGTCAAAAGGCGGCGAAGAGATTCGTCTATTGCACAACAAGGTGATGTATCAGAAATGCAGCAGCCACTGAGTGGACAAGCAACCACTGTGAAGAGAAGCTCAAAGTTTAGAGGTGTTAGCAGGCATGTGTTGATGTTCATAAACATTTTGTTTGGTTTTTATTTTTTGTTTTTATTGTTAGCTCTGTGGCACCAACACACACGATCGAAGGTGTGAACGGTGTCTGACCTGTGTTGGTATCCAACACTGACACATATATTATATTCAATTTTTTGTGTAATGACATATGATATTTTTCAAAGTATTGGTGTCGATGTGTTAGTGATAGAAGATTAATAGTAGTTAATTAAATAATTATAAGGTAGTAGTTTATTAATAATTTAGGTATTAATAAACTACTACCTTATAATTATTTAATTAACTACTATTAATCTTCTATCAGTTAGTGTCGTATCTGACATATGTGTCTATGTTCGTAATTCATGTGATGCAGACATAGGTGGACTGGAAGGTATGAAGCTCATTTATGGGATAAAGGAACATGGAATCCAACTCAAAAGAAAAAAGGAAAGCAAGGTAATAAGACTTTAAATACTTATCACAATATTCATATTTTACAATTTCTTTAAATCATAATATTAACTTTTTGGCTTTAATGCACTTTTGATTTCCCTATTTTGAAAAACTTGAACTTTTGATCCCTCTATTTTAAAAGTCAACTTTTTGATCCCCCTATTTTAGTTTTTTCTGAATTTCGGTCCCCCATCTCAATTTGGTCAAAGTTTTGCTTATGTGTCATGCTCATTGATGATGTGGCAGTGTCCATATTTACATATCATATTCCATGTCATTATTATTATTTTTAAAATCAAATATTATTCAGAAAAAACTAATTTTTGGGGATCAAAAGTTCAAGTTTTTCAAAATAGGGGGATCAAAAGTGCATTAAAGCCTAATTTTTTTTTACGGAAATAATATTAATTTTTAAAACATATTTAAAATGGTGTATTGATAAAATATTACTACTAGACATCCATAAAATTCTATTTATTCTAAGAAAAGTCTTCTCCTTAATGTCACCCTGTAGCACCGACATTTTTTATGGAAGGCTTGTCGACACATACTGTTGTCGAGTCACACCAACACACATGTCATTACGTTGAATTAATTCATTTTTTCAAAAATTTCCGGTGTCAACACGTCCTATCAATATCATGTTAGTGTCTGTGTCGGTGCTTCATGACACGCGACAAAATTTCACAGCTCTAGTTCCTATCATTATGTGCTCTTGCAAGAGACCTTTACTACTAGTTTATTAATAACTTAAATTTGTTTTTTTTGTTTTCATTTTCTAACAAATTGTTCATTGCATTGTGGTTCTGTTTGTGAATGTGAATTTGCTTCTTTGCTGATATGGAGCAGTATATTTGGGTAAGAACTTCAGAACTGTTTTTTTTTTACTCTATTAATAACAGAACAGTAGAAATTAACCTTTAAGTTTTCACATTTGATTTTTAATATCAGGAGCATATAATGATGAAGAAGCTGCTGCTAGAGCTTATGATTTGGCTGCACTCAAGTATTGGGGAACATCAACTTTTACAAATTTTCCTGTATGTAACTTTTTAGTACTTGAACTTCAATTTTTTATTGTAATCATTCGTTTTTAAGACAAATATTAATATATTTGTCGTTATGTTAGTAAGTTTTCTTCGCGAGTGTTTTTATTTAGCAACTATCATGATTTTATAGGTATCTGATTATGAGAAAGAAATTGAGATAATGATAACTATGAGCAAAGAAGAGTATCTTGCTTCTTTGAGAAGGTAAATCTAATTTTTTTTCTAGCAAAAGTGTCACTAATATTTTTTTATATTGAGCCGGATACAGAGTCTTAAAAAAAATTGATATTTTTCCGAGTTATATATCTTTTTCTTTTGTTATTATAGGAGGAGCAGTGGTTTTTCTAGAGGTGTTTCAAAATATAGAGGGGTAGCAAGGTGAAATATATTCTATCTTGTGCAATGAAACTCTGCATTTTGTTTCTAACAAATGAATTACATAATGCTAAGATTGTATATATGAAAATTTAATACAGGCACCATCACAATGGAAGATGGGAGGCAAGGATTGGGAGAGTGTTCGGCAACAAGTATCTCTACCTCGGGACTTATGGTGAGTTTTCCACGCCCTTAAACAAGTCTCGTATCTTTCGAAAAATACTCAGACAATGGCCTTGGATTTGATGCGTTCAAAATACCATTTAGTCACTAGTCAATAGATATCGACCATCCATGAAGATAAATAATATTAATATTCTAAGTTTGTATTTTAAACTAGACATTTGTAAAATTGGAAAATTAAGTGTGCAATCTTAATCTAACCGTTGAGATTTGTCGATGGTAGTAGCTGTGGTTTTTCGACTTTAGTGAATTAAGTTCATCAGATAACTAATGTGATCAATATCTATCTCTATAAAGGTACACAAGAAGAGGCGGCTCGCGCGTACGATATCGCAGCAATTGAATACCGAGGCATAAATGCAGTAACAAACTTTGATTTAAGCACCTACATTAGATGGTTAAGGCCAGGACCAAATTCAACTACTTCACAAGAACAAAAGCAAAACACGGAACTTCAAGTACCCTTTGCAGCCACTAATTCAATCCAAACAAGAACAAACATTGATGCATCCAACTCCAACATCAATCCAGAAAAGCTTTTGCAAGTTGAAACTACAAAGAAGCGAGACTTTTCCAACCTTATGATGACACCTTTAAGTTCTTGCAATAAACCAGCTTCACCAACAGCATTAGGACTTCTACTAAAATCTTCGGTATTTAGAGAACTAATGCAGAGAAACCTGAATTGTTCTAGTGAAGACGAAGAAGAAGTTGAATTGAAATATCCTCAAGAAAGTATTAGAGGGGTTTTTGATATCGAAAACAACAGTAACACTTATTTGTGCTCTTCTAATGTCAACAAATTACCTTCCTTGGTGTCATCAGAAGAGGGGTCGTCGCCTATGTATCATGGAACTATGCAATCCCTATCAAGATTCGAATCCCGGTTGGGAAAAGTTTCCACATTTAGTACGCAACAGTGCCTCGAATAGGATTACTTGTAGTAAAAGGAACTTATGAAAAACCAAAAATAGATCTATGCAAACCCTGTGGAATGGTTGCTTCCTACATATCTAACTGATTGAGAACTTTGATAGAAAATCTCTATTATCTTAACATACTAGTTATGGATGTCAAATAATTGTTAAGATGTGAATACTTGCACAGAAACCTTCTCTGCTCATAAATAAAAAATGTCAAGTACACATAACTTTCTGTATATAATCTTTTAATAGTGATATATAGCATAATATTATATAAATACACCTTTATTAAATACTTCCTTTAATTAAATTTCAATTAAAATGAGATCTAGCGATACTACCTCCGTCCCTAAATATAACTTTATGACTAAAACTTCAGCTAGAAAATTTTTAGTGTTTGCAAGAGACAATTAAGTTCGGCCATATTAGTTGGGAAGCTAGTTTACTCTTGGGCATATGAATGACCCCTACCATTTTTGTTTCATCCAAGTTCCAACAAGCAACCTTAAATCTAACCAATTTCTGACAAGTTTAGGCTAATCAACATTGATTAATAGATCATGTTGCAGTTACATAAGTGAGCAAAATAAAAGCTTTTCAAATCTCGTCAATGAGATTTAGGTTCAAACTCGAATTTCTCAAAAGTAGGACTATTACTTTTGAGAATTTTCAGTACCAACTATTCTTCTAGGACATGTTCTAATATTGTGTCCCTCTTTCTGGCACAATCGACATTTGTATATTCTTTGAGATGTTGTGTCCGTTCCTTTATTCGAAATAACTTGAGGGCATGTCCTTCTGTTATGGCCATATTGTCGACATATTTTACATCGATGGTGTTTTATAACTCTCCCATCACTATGGCTTATCCTTAACTTAATGCATGTCCTTCGGTTGTGCCCTTTTTCACCACATAGCTTACATGTGAATCTCCGATCAACCAAACCATCCTTGAGTTCTGGACAATAGTGTCTCCTATGTCCTTCACGTCCACAGTTTTGGCAGTAGAATTTCACTCCTGCATTAGAGTAGGGAAAAAGTTCGAGTTTGAAGTTCAACTATGCCTTTGTTTTAAAAAAAAAAGTCTCTTTTTTTTAAAAAAATTCAAGTGGAAGTAAATGGAAATATAATGTTTCCCAATGCACCTTTTAACAAAGGAAGTTATTTTTGCTAATTGGATCCTATTTGAGACCTCTCAAAACTTAAAAGAGGAATTATTTTAGTACAACCAAATTTAGACAACTTTTACAACAACTTCTGTAAGTGTTAAGGGCATTTCAAATATGTGGTTAATAATTTTCAATAGATGGTTAATGGATATACTAGAACTCATTAACCACAAAATTGGATGTGATCAATCACGTCCATCTTTTTTGTTTTTTTTTTGTTTACAATGAGCTGGGGATCGAACCCAGAACCTATAGCATACTACCCAAACCCCTCACCACTAGACCAAACCTAGTGGCTTAAATCACGTCCATCTTTGATGATTAATGAATTTTTGCACCTGATAAATCTATTAACCATCTACTGAACATGGTTAACTATTTGAAATACATTAACCATTTAGATTCTGTAGCAAAAGTTGTCAAATTTATATGTTCAAATAGTACAACTAAAAGGTAAAATAAATGGGCTATTTTGAAGTTGTGGATGCAGAGGGTATGAAAATTACCTTTCATGGCTATGCTCCTTTTTTGACGGTTTATTGGATCACTAAAGAACTCTTTCATAGTTTTGGAAGCATGCATTCTTGCTGAAACAGTTCTCTTAGCTTTCTGCATCCATCAAAGCAAACATTCATTGTGCAGAATTTTCAGTGTGTAAAAAATTCAAATGCTTCAAATGCATAATTTTTCCAGAAAAAGAAAAGTCTTATGCACATACTCAAGTAGTGGCCCATGTCATTTTATGCGTGATTATGTATTACTACTCTTCTATCTAGAACATATGATTTAATGCTAACGAAAAGAAAAAGACTCAGGCTTAGTATATTTCATATCAACTAAGCATGATCAAAATTAGTATTATATAAAATTCATACAACATATATAGAACAAAAAAGGTAATTACTCAGGCTTTTTGAAGATGCCTTATTTCCTGCCCTAATTAAAACTATAATCATAGCATTCAAAAACAATTTGAGTTTAATTAAGGTGTGACTGGAAAGAAATATAAACCATTTCACATGAGCATATCATACTCATTTTGGTCCTTTAAAGATATTTTGTTTATCAATGATATCAAATCAGTCCTTCAATTATTATTTATGACATCAATTTTTTCGTTGTAGTACCAATTTGATGGTAAAAATGTGACACTCAAAAATTTGATATTGCACAGATCTTTAGAGGACCAATTTAAGATATTTATAAATGGAGGATCAATATTTATATATGCAATAGAAAGAAAAAAAAGCACTAAACGGAAATGAAAAACAAGTTTAAGCATTTTAAACCTTAATAGCAATCACTCTCTGTGCCTGAAGAATTGGATCCTGGTGGATGATCTTCATTCGTTTGCTAAATAGACCAGTTTTGGCATTGAGACTCTGCAATCATTCAACTAAACAAACACAATTAAATTTGCAATCTTAGCAACTAATATGAATCCTTTGTTTAGATTATCATATTAATACACCACTAAACCAAAGGAAAGAGAAAAAGGAACATGAAATTTATTCAAATCAGTCACAATTATAACTATCCTCTATAGTCTATACTACAATAATTACTTTTGCATGATAAGAAGGTATTGAGATTCTATAAATGGCCTTGTTTAAAGATGTGTTCTCTTGTGTGTCATATTTTTGGGTCTTAAACCTCCATTCCTAGGGAAAAGGGATTCTGATAAATCGGAGTTTCGTCATGAGGTAAATAATATCTTGCTAAGGATGGTTCCAGCTAGGGTTTGAACTCGACTACTCCTGATTAGTTTGACCTTAACCTGAGCTCTTGTGTGTGGTTTGAGTGTGCCTATATGTTAATATTTATCAATCTATAAACTGAACAAGCCAATTGAATCAATGTAATCCATGTAAAACATATGCCATTTAACAATTTACATCCATAATAATCCTAGTAAAATTAAGCAGCCAACTAACTTTTAATGAACGACTAATCTTTAATCCAACTTCAGGAGAAGGTGACTGGTAAACACGCTTGGATTTTTTCTTTGCATCAAGCTTTATGTCTAATTTGTCAACTTCATCGTCTTCCTTCACTTTGAGTGGAGATCTAAGAAAAATCAAAATAGTAAACAATTGGATCCTACTCGCATATTAACATGAAAATGCTGCACCAGTTTTCAAAATCCAATAAAAACAAGTGCAGGGATGCAGAGTACAATGCAAGGTTACATAAGTTCAACAGCGAGCATATATCCACAAGAAAGATTATATAACACATTACATAAGGGGGAAACAAAGCAAAATCCAAACAAAATCTTTTGAATGTAAAAACAGTTAGGTGATCATCTATTGTCCATATTATAGATATGAAGGAGTAAGAATTGATCACTTTTTGATAGATTGAAAAGGAATGTTATACATAACTATCCGTTCTGTTTCTGAACCAATTTTTTAGGGTAATTTTAAACCAGTGGTTTGATAAAGTAGTAAAGATAAGAGGCAGACAGGAGTTGTTATGGAGGAGGATATTGTTAATGTGATACAAAAATTTGAGGTGTGTTTGGCACATGTATTTGCGATAAATAAAGTTTATTGTAAGACGCCTTAACATTTCGGAGGAGTTAACAGAAGATAAGAACAGTAAAGAAAGAGGAAATTTAATTTTCAAGTCTTACATTGATTGAGCTCTCTCCCATGGTCGTTCATCAATTGATTCTTCCCATATGACACAATCTCCAGAGCACTGGTGGCAAGTCAGTAAACCCTGTTCACATGAAGACCAAAAGGGAATAGATTATGAATTAAATCTCTTTCACTTATATTATACTCTGTACCATTATGTTTCATAACTGATATAAAATAAGAAAGGAAAATACTAATTAGTGCCCCTGAGACACTAGTTAAGGATCCAAATATGGTAAAATGCTACTCCCTCCGTTCCTTTTTAAGTTTCATTTTAGCATAAAGCTCTCCAACCAATGTAGTGTATTGTTGTAGTTTTTTTCTTATTCTACCCTTATTTTGATACAAAATTTACTTTTTTTGTTTCCTTAGCTAGTACCAAAGGGGCAAGAATCAGGAAGCTACTTTATATATGACATCACAAACACCTAAGATACAAATATGAAATAGTATTTTAAACTAATAAATTGTCTCATAAGTGAATAAATATCTTTTCGTCAAGCATTGTGATTGTTGAAGTATGGTGTGTATCAATATATGCTCATTAAATTTTCCTAGTGCTGAACTATGAGCAATAACAATATTTAATGGTCCAAGGAAATCAGTTGAATCAAAAGGAACAGTAAGGCTTTCAGCTTTTCACTGTGGTTATTCTAGAAGTGGCTCATTTAGGACCATGGTGTTGTGACTTTTAGGAGATAGCTACCACAAAATATCAAACCACATCTCCATTAACAGTGTGTTTGGACCCGTGGCAGCAAACAGTTGGATGCACGTTGCATATGAAAATTGTTGCTTCCATATTCACATGCATTGGAAAACAAGTTTCACTGTTCAACTGCAGATCCAAACAGTCACTAACGCTAAATGTTTCCCTTGTGACTACAAATGCAAAAGAAGTGAAAGCTCCTGCACTCTATCCTAAAGTAAATTTAACTTTCACATTCAGAATTTTTTGTTCAAATCAGAAACGACTTGGACACAGTTTGAAATAGTCTTGAGCATGTAAGAATTTCTCAATCAAAATAATAAGCTTGTGATTCTTCACTTACACATAAATCCATTTAAGCTTATAGATGTTAGAAGATAAGTTAAATGTGAGAGCATCAAAAAGAAATTGAGGTGTAGAAATTTCTTCACTTACTATAGGTATATCCAGTACATGCATCTACAGAAATTTTATGTACTAACCAAGATTTTCTGAAGAAATTTGGTTATTCATGGCACAAACGATCAAAGTCACTAAACAATTCTAATAAGATTTTATGAAGCATTGACACGAAACATTGACACAAACATCGATACAGAGGCACTGGTAATAATTTGAAAAAATGAAAGTAATTGTATGTAACCACATGTCATTATTTTGTTGGTGATGAACCTCAACATGTGTCCGACACTCGCACACACCTTAATTTGAAGTGTCATTGCTACGTAGAAAATATCAAATTGAAATTGTGTTTTAATCAGTGAACAGATAGTCATAAAAAGGAAAGTACCTTTCCATTACATTCTGGACAGTCTGATCTAGATCTTTCTATTCCACATTCTGTACAAGGAGTATAACCCCTTCCTCGGCAACTTGGACAAGGTAGCTCTCTGATATACTGTCCATTTGGACCAAACCAAGACCTTGGTTCTCTTATATGAGAGTTAGTTTTCCTAAAAAAAATGAACCTTGTCATAATTCAAATCTTCATTGAAACAGTTTGTATTATATCTATACTTATAAATAATAGGGTACAAGATGTTGATTTCTTCAATTTTACCTTCATCAACAATTACAAATAAAAAGTAAATGAAGGAAACAGCTAGAAAATTGTGCACAGTTCATTAGTTTCAATAGTAGTTTCATTATCTCTTTATTTTGTCAAATAGCTGGTGGCTAGAATTTCACTACTTAAGGTGAATAAGCTATGTCCCGGTGTCGGACGTCGGTGTCTGACACCGACACTTATTATTACATTGAATTATGTCATTTTCTCAAATTATTATCGGTGTCAACGTGTTAATGTCTTCTTGTGTCCAGTGTCAGTTGAGAATCATGTGTTCGAACCCCGGCTTCTGCATATTGCAATGTCATGTCCCTACCAACTGAATTATGCTTA
Source organism: Trifolium pratense (assembly GCF_020283565.1). Taxonomy (NCBI): domain Eukaryota; kingdom Viridiplantae; phylum Streptophyta; class Magnoliopsida; order Fabales; family Fabaceae; genus Trifolium; species Trifolium pratense. Next base: position 12,905,487 of record NC_060065.1, on the reverse strand, counting down.
CGGGGACCAATAGTAGTTCCATTCTAACCCTCAAATTAAAATTTGTTATTTTATTTTATGTTGATATTATGTAATGAATATGATAAAACAGATAGATAACCAACTATGAAGTACATAGACACAGACATCACAAACATCGAACACACATTGACACCTCGATACCGATAATTAATTGGATGTAAATTGTAGTCATATGTATCGATATGTGTCGGTGTTGGACATTGACACCTGTTGAACACGACACGACTTTGATCAGATGTGTCAATGCTACAAAGTACATCAAGTGTAACAAAAAATATAAAATTGAGACCTTGGTTTGAGTTCCACCTCTAGCCCAAATAGATCCTCTGGAGGACTGTAACCAAACTGTTAAAAAAAAAAAAATAATAAATCATCATCACATTATCCAAAAAAAAAAAAAAAAGTAAAAGAAAAAATGGAAAAGAGAGCATGCCTGGGTTGATTTAGGGATAGAAAAGGAATCTTCATTGAATGAGCAAAGGATGGTTGGTGAACGAAGGGAAAGCAAGATATGAATGTTTAGATGTGGAGGTTTTGTGCAGGGAAAATTAAGTAAACGAAACGGAGTGTGAAACATTGTTTATTCAAATTTCAAAATGTGTTGAGTTTGTTTTCTCAAGATGAAGTTGATGATGGGAATTGGTATGAGGGTTGAGCTACGACAAATGTGTGGTCACAAAGTAGACAGGAGAAGGAGGGGATTGATGATAGTGAATCATCAATCGGTGATCATAGAATATTTTTTTTTGGTACATGGATATATTCATTTTATTTTTTTTATTTTTTAAATAATAGTACTAATTATTTTAATTTACTGTTCATTTTTAAATGTCATTTTCGAAAAAAAATAATTTCCAATTTAATTATTATTTGAAAGTTTAAAGTTACAATTTGTCAATTATTTTTTTATTCTCTCAATAACTTTTATTTCACAATTTCCATAAGATTAATTCATTTTCTCTCAATAAATATTTCTTTTTTTAAAATGAGGGTAGAATAGGAAAAAAAAAAATACTCCAGCAATTTACTATCATAGTTGGAGAGTTTTATGCTAAAACAACACTTAAAAATAAATGGATGGAACTTTTTTCTAAGATTTTTTTTTTAGAAATAAGATATTCATTTACTTGAAGATAGAATAAATTGAAAATACCACAATAATGTCATACATGGATGACAAAATCACAAAATAAAAAACATGAATAACACATGTTTAGATAAAAGCTGAGAAAAATGATGTAGATAGGTGATTCCAAACAAAATATGACTCAAAATGAGCCATGGTGAAGTTTACATCACTAAAAATCTAGGGTTGTTTGGTAAAGCACTTTATTGTTTATTAATACATGTGTTTTAATTTCGTAAAAAAATCAGTAAAAAGGTTTTAAATATATTTGATCAATTGATCATTGTTGTTTCATAATGTTTTTTTTTTACTATAATATATGTTGTTTTTATATTAGATATTTTACCAAGCTAGTCAAATAGTAAAAACACTTCGAAGTTAAACTAGAAAACCGAAAAGTATATTCCCAAATTGATTTACCAAAGCATAGTTCATGCTTATCCATCTCAAAACAAATAATGACACTTGTTCCAAAATAGAACATTCAAAAAGCATATGTTGAACAATTTTGTCACTGTCACGTAAAGTTGTGCATCGGTATAAATTTAAATACACCTCTTACCTCTACATACCAAATTGTCCTCCATTGGAAGACAATTGTTCATCAATCTCCAAACAAATATTGAAGAAACATGGAATCATGATAATGGACATGGGTGATGAGAATGAATTTCAGAATTACAACTGTTTCATGAAATATTCAAGAAACATTGATGCATGATAACACCTCCAATCTAAAAATTGAGTTTAGATCATCAAAATGACCATGAATTTGAAGATCAGATCATTCAGGTTCACAAGAAAATAAAGAACCGAAATATGAGACCAATTTTGGCTAATTTTGCTTGCTTACTCCCCAAGTCCTTGCAACGGTCACCTAACTTTCTATAAATAAAGTCAACATTCAAAAGAAATAACAAGACTTAAACAGACTTGAAAATCTCATCAAAGTTCGATAACATATGAGATAAAGAAGAGATTCCCCACTCTCATAGTACTTAGGTCACATTATCAAACACTCCAACAATACATAACATAAAAATCACATTCTCATCATATTAAGAAATTCGCAAAAGATACAGTCGCTTTCGTATAAATCTTCAAGTGTATCTGCATATATCTTCTTATAAATCTTCAAGTGTATCTCAAAAGACAAGACTCACACATTGTGAGATCTGTATCAAGTCTTCAGGGATATCAATCACAAAAACCATTGATAGTTGATTGTAAGAACAACATCAATGTTCTTTGGGTTGTAAAGAATGATTGTGTAAGGGCTTAATTAGTAAAATGGTCCCTTAAAGACATTTTTGGTTTCAGATTGGTCCCTTAAAGAAAAAAAAGGTCCAAATAGGTTCCTTAAAGAAAAAAAAAAGTCCGAATAGGACCCTTAAAGACATCTCTGTTATTCAGTTTGGTCCTATTTAGACCTCTTTTTAGGGACCAAACTGATTAACGGAGATGTCTTTAAGGGACCTATTCATACTTTTTTTTCTTTAAGGGACCTATTTGGACCTTTTTTCTTTAAGGGACCAATCTGAAACCAAAAATGTCCAAAAGGGACTATTTTACTAATTAAACCTTGTGTAAGTGGTTTGTAAGTCTGAAGAGGCTACCAAAAACTTGTAAAATGTCAGGTGACCAAAAGATTGTAATGTGTACTATTTGGGAAGATCTCTCAAGCACCATAATGAAAATCTCACAAAGTTATGAGGACTTGACCAACTCATATTATGTGAACCAGTATAAATCTCTGTGTCAATCTTGTCTGTCACTTATCTCTTTATTAGTGGTAGCTAGTTGAAAATGTGTTTTTTTTTTGCTAAGTTATCATATTTAGTGGTTTTGAAAGTAAAACATTCTTATTCTCAATTATCTGTCAAGTCAAAGTTTTTAAAAGGTCACAATTCAAACCCTATTTCTCGTGCGTGATATTTTTACTTCAATTATGTTGTTGATTGACATAGTGCTTTTATTACAACATTTTTTTGTAGTTTGTGTAGGCGTTCTATAACTTATGCTAAATTATGGGGTATATACCATGGTTCTTTTATAGTTAAACAACGTGGATTTCAGCAAATTATTGCGGAGAGTGATTCTCTCTCATTCATTAGGATGATTACATGTGGAAAATGATCTCCTATCTCAAATTAAGGATCTTTGTCCTCACTCCCCCATCCTCTAATAGTCTTGTCAATATGTTCTTCAATGAATTATTCAATGAATCTTAAAAGGTGAATTATCTCTTATAAATAAGAAGTTAAGAACGGAGAGAGTATTTAATTTTGTCTTGACTATTCGATCTGTTGATTTAAATGCAGTTTTGACCCCAAGTTTTACTATTGTTTGATTTTGGCCCTAAGTTTCAATTGCTTGATTTATTATTTTTGGGGTAAAGAAGAAATGACAAATTATTGGAAACTCACACACACATGAAGTGAAGGGACCGGGGATCGAACCCGGTCACAACATCCGACACTAGCAATTTCAGTGTTTCTTTTTTGTGGTTTTCACCACCAGTTGAATCTGGTTCAACAATTTCGATATTTCTATTAATTGAATTAGGATTTATGAACTAATTACTAGATTTTATCCGCTAAATTTTACAATTGCTGGTTTTTAGTCTCCGGATTCCATCGCTCGATTTTTACCCCAAATTTACCTCCTTTTTATATTTGCTAACCCCGTTCATTTTATTTTACATTTAAAAAAACAAAAAGATTTCCATTTTCTTGCCATAGTACAACTCTTAAATACAAATACTCCTTGACATACTGTTTACTACTTGAGACTTTGAAACACAGAAGCAGAAAAGTAGCGGCGAAGATGTCACATTTGCAGTTACAGCTACACTCACAAGCACCACCATCACTCTTTTCATCATCTCTTTCTTCCCTCAAGTTTTTCTCAAACAAAAACTCTTTCTCTCCAACAAACTCTCTTCCTTTCAAACCCCTCACTATCAGATGCCGCCACTCTGACGTCTTCGAAACCAGAACCAACGTTTCTTCACCAAACCCTAACCCAGGTATTTCTATTTTCTATTTATTTCCATAAACCCATTTTCACTAAAAACTGTTCCTTTACTCAGAAACTAAACCCCATTTTAAAAAGTTTGTTTTTATTTTTTTTTTTATTTTTGTTCGAAGTGAATAAAAAAATATAAAAAAAACTATGGATAATTAAATGGTAGGTACTCTCTCTGGCCATATTTATTATAAGCAAAAATTTACTTTTTAGGTCGATTGAATAACTGATGTATATGACCATAATATAAATCACATACATCAATTACTTAATTAATGAATATGAAAAGTTATCTTTTGCTTATAATTGTGGCCGGAGTAGCAAATTGTAAAAGGTTGTTGTTTGGTTGTGTAATGTACTAATTTGGTTTGTTGTTTCATGTGTGTGTTGTTTGTTTAGTTGGAGCTTTGCCACCTAGGGTTTATGTTGGTCATTCCATTTATAAGGGGAAGGCTGCTCTCACTATCACTCCAAGACCACCGGAATTCGCACCTTTGGATGTAAGTATGACATTGTTAGCCAAATAGCATCTATAGTGCCGTAGTGTAGCGGAATTTGGAAAAATAGGTACTGTTTTGCAATACACAATTTAGTACAAAGTGATGTCAGATTCTGGATACAGTGGTTGATATAGCTCTGTAGGTAACAAGATTTGAACAAACCGTTGTTTTGTTGCATTTGCAATTGACAACATAGATGTATGATTATATTTGTTGGATTGTGCTGTATTCTTTGTGGACTTGTGAGTTCGATGCTTTTAATGTGGATGGTTTTGGTGCATTTTGTACTTTGTAGTCAGGGGCATATAAGATAACTAGGGATGGTTATGTGCTGCTTCAGTTTGCGCCCTCTCTTGGACCACGACAATATGATTGGAATAGTAAACAGGTTAGTTATGTTTGTCTCATGTAATTTAAGGTTGACTTCTGTGACAATGTTATTGCAAATTCGACAAGTTCATATGTGCTCTGCCTCTGATAGGATTATGTTAGTTTTCTGAAAACATAGGACATGGGCTTGTCCTACAATATAACAATTTATTCCTTAATTGCAGTTTGGTTAGAATTAGATTACTATATTTGGGTTGAGATTTGAACTTTGAGAGCGTTACTCTGAAATGATACTAAAATTGAATAGGAAATAAAGCTAAGATAGGAATCATTCTTATTGAACTTAGATCAAATAGTTGCAATACAAAAGGAATTTGAGATGTGAAAAGAGAGTTTGGGAGAGAAGAATAACAACTTCACCAATCACATAACTCACAAAATACTCCTATTACACTATTAATAGTAACTCATTTCTCCACATAGTCTCATTATTTGGGCTGAAGTTGAGTAACTCCTATTTGGGCCTACCCAATATGGGTTCATTACAATACCTTCCCCTTTAAAACCAACCTTGTCCTCAAGGTTGTGATTTCGACCGGTCTTCAAAAAGTCAAGTACATCTTCTAAAATGCACCAAAAATCAACTTGACATTGCCAACTAAAAATAACGAATTTCCCTGGATCCCACTGTTTGCACTGTAACGATCTTGCAATATGTGAAGAATAGTAAACACCAGAATTAGCACTTTGAAGATCTTGTGCAGCTATGAAATGAAAGCTATCCCAATTTGCCTTTCTTACTTTCTTGTAAGTACCCAACTGATTTGAAAATACTTGAAAAATTGCAAAAGTGATGAGAGAATTTTGTATTAGCACAAATACCAATTCTACAAGAAACACTTCAACCCAAAGAAACTTCTTTTGGAACTCACGTGACTTTTTCATCATAGCCAAAGTTTCTGCATCTGAACCAATGTATAGTACTCTTCTATCATCACCAACATATTTCCAAAGATAGAGAGAATCTTGATTACCACCAGTTAAAATTAATTTTCCATGATGAGTCCAACTATTACCATGATCATCTGATCCAATGAATGAAAAATACTCCACATGTGGTGCAATAATGATAAGTGTCACAGTCAAATTACCACATTCATTTTTAGACTTGTTGTCACCATTGCGGTCTTGAAAGATCTCACAAGAGGCACATGTGTACAAGAATGACATTGAGTCAGATGAAGAGATTTGTTGCCATGTTGCAAAGATTAACACTTGGGCTAACTTAATAGTTTGCTCACTTCTAACAGTAATGCATGCTAATACAGGCTTGATGTTAAAGGTTGGAATAACCACATAGCCATTGTCAATGATAGCAAGCAGTAGAAGGCACTTGTGGTCTGAAGCATATTTAGCTGGAATGCTTGTTAAAATCCAACCAAACAGTGTAGTTGAACTTGTAATAAACTTCGCTACAGATAATGATGTTGCTGACAAGTCTAAGTACCAAAAGGTGAAAACAATTGAGGGAAAATGCAAAGCATAACTGGAAATCATACGACCACAATAAAAAGTATCAATTCCAAGAAGTGCGTTAAGTGGCTTCATATCCCTTGCATTCACTAACTGTCCTGTCGACAATAATATGGAAACCATGGTACAAAGATTGCTGTCAAAAACATCCGGAACCATAAATTGAGACACGATACTCAAGCTTTCAAGTATCGAGCCAGGCACACTATATCCATTATGATACAAGCTCCTTAAGCCAGTCAAACTAGGAAACATAAGTGTAGCAAATCCCTGTAAAACCACCACTATGTGTTCTACATCGGGAGGCTCGGGAGGTGGTGGAAGAACAGCGGTTGCCCGCGTCACTTGCAATTCCCCTTGGGTCAATTGAAAACTGTGACCTGGTGGTTTTGGCGGCGGTGGAAACATTAAGCGGTTCTCAACGGCTACACCATTAGGTGGTTCAAGTGATAGTAGAGGGTTCAATAATGCAGAAACTGGTGGTTTAGGTAGTGGTGTCTCATACCATCCTGTGAAACTTGCAAGGCTTGTAAGGTCTGACTGAACCTGCTTCTCATTCCAGCCATTAACTCTAGCCACAGAGCCTAGAATTAAGCCAGTCCAAGAGAGAACACCTTGCTCACACATTTCAGCAAACACATGGTGGCCAAAATTGAGTAAACTAGATTGTGCATCAGGAGGAATAAGCCTAGAATCATATTGAATCCCTGTGATGTCAACTGCTAAATTTCCATATATTGACACTAGCACCACCTTGTGCTTAGTTAAGAAATCATCCCAATGTAATTGAAACTTAGGTTCCATACTGCTAGCATGATTATTCACTATACTTGTCAAATACAATGCAAAAGGAATTTCACTTTGAAGAGATAAACCTCGATTTCCCGCTACATCATTGTCGGTGACTTTGCATTGCGATTCGTCGAGCCGTGAAGTATCGTCGTTATGGACTGAATGTGTTGTGATTGGCTCTGCTTTCGACAATTCTGGTGTCGCTATAATTCCACTGTTATGAACCGTGAGATTTGTGTCACAGTGAACCTCAAACCCATCCTCTCGTCGAAATTCTCCAATCCTCTGCACGTTATCAAAAGCTAATTCGCCGAGATCATCTACTAGTTTCGTCGAATCAGTAACCAAGTTGTCAAAATACGGCTCCGACGATTCTGAAATTGGCTTAGCGGGGATAGAAGAATCCTCGATCTGTTTTGCAAAAGCGACTATCTCTTCTTCCAATAATATCTGCTCATGAACAGAAGGAACCTCGATCTGTTTTGCAGGTGAACGTAATTCATCATGCATCAACAAATTGATATTCAATGGTTCTGGTTCTGATGTAGGGATGTATTTGGGTGAGTTCGATGCACCATGGGAAGAGCTCGGCGAGCAGTTGTAGTGTTGAAGTAGAATCTCCAATTTGGAGATGATTCTGTCGAAAGCAACATTGTTGCGAGCGTGCATTTTCTCCCATCGATCCCATGGATCCTTTTCGGCGATGTTCTTCACGTACTCTGCCATGGTGAGAATGAAAGCACCAATGAAATGATACTAAAATTGAATAGGAAATAAAGCTAAGATAGGAATCATTCTTATTGAACTTAGATCAAATAGTTGCAATACAAAAGGAATTTGAGATGTGAAAAGAGAGTTTGGGAGAGAAGAATAACAACTTCACCAATCACATAACTCACAAAATACTCCTATTACACTATTAATAGTAACTCATTTCTCCACATAGTCTCATTATTTGGGCTGAAGTTGAGTAACTCCTATTTGGGCCTACCCAATATGGGTTCATTACATACTCGTGGAGTTTGCAAGTTTTTTTCTAGTGTTATTAAATAGTGGCCATAGCGTAGCAGAATTTGAACAAATCACTGTTATTTTGTACAAAATACTGTCAAATACGGCTATGGAAAAGCTATGGCACTGTTGTGTAGTGTAATTTTAACAAACCACTATTTTCTGCGATCTCCGGTTGGTATGGTTTTAATATCTCCGGATATGGTTCTGTTGCAGTTATGAAGCTGGTCTCTCGTTGGTAAAAATATGATGTCATTATCTGGTTTACTTGAATGCAGGTGTTCTCTTTATCTGTGGCCGAAATGGGAGGTGTGATTAGCCTTGGTGGAAGGGAAAGCTGTGAATTTTTTCATGATCCTTTTATGGGAAAAAGGTAATTTCTATGCTTACTTCTACTTATTGTGTGATGAGATTAACATGTTATAATATCTCTTAACTTTGCTTGATTTATCCTGCAATAAGAGTAGACCATATGTGTGTGTTTGTACATTGGCTACATCAATGCATACTTCTCTAGATTTTTCATGTTCTTGTTATGTGGCTGACGAAATGCAGGAACAGGTTTCAATGTCTTAAATCATGTCAGCTACGATTCTATATTCATTTAATTTAACACATTTCCAAAATTCTCCTTTTATGCAGTGATGAAGGCAAAGTCAGGAAAGTTTTGAAGGTTGAGCCTCTCCCGGATGGTTCTGGTTTCTTCTTTAACCTCAGTAATTCTCTTTCTTCATGAACCTTAAGCTGCAACTTTTTTATCATTGTTTTCTTTGACATATTCAAGTTGTGGCACTGAGAAATGTTTAGTTCAGTTAGTCAATTACATATTTTTATTAAACTGTATAAATCCCACTCAGTGACGAATATTTTGAAGGCAAGTTTAGTCTTTAGATCATTTAAATGAAGAGAGTTAAATTTATTATATTTGCATGAGTTCTGACTTTATTATGGCATTTTTGAAGATGTTCAAAACAAGATTATAAATGCGGATGAAAGCATCAATATCCCTATATCAAAAGCAGAGTTGGCAGTTCTGCGCTCAATTTTCAAGGTATATCTCATTCTGACTTCTCTAAAGGAAATTTTTTTATTTCCATGATTGTGGTGAGAATAATTTATTATCATTACAGAGAAGTAGCAATTAAAATCTAATAAGGGCCCGTTTGGATTTGGCTTATTTTTTAGCTTATGAAAATAGTTTATGTAAATAAATAAACTTTTATGTTAATTCATAAGTTTTCAATGACAAAAATTGTATCTTTATAAGCTGTTTTATCATAAACTATCTCGAAAAACTTATTTATTTGCATAAGCTGTTTCGTATAAGCTCAAAAATAAGCAATCCAAACAGGCCCTTAATAGTTGTAGTTGCTTAATCTTTGTCGAGAAAATTCTATTGCCCAGCCAAACTAGGAAATTGTCTTTTGAAGTAAGAAATCATGAAATCTTAAATGTCTATAGATTTTTTGCTTGTCTATTTGAAAGAGAATATAGAATTTTAAATAGCTTCAGTATTCTCAGATAGCGGCTATAGCATAGTAGAATTTGAACAAAACATTATTCTGCGATATGAGTGTTGTCAAGTAGTGACACTATAATACTGCAGTGTAGTGAAATTAGAACAAACTACAATTTTTCACCATCCGCGATTGACAATACTGAATAGCTGAACAGGTCATTGGAAAGTTGGGCTGTTGTGTTTATTTAGTCACTTTAGTGAGAATGTTTTAACAAAGGTTTTGTGCAATATGATTCATGCTTTGGTAAATCTAATATTCTCTTTATACATACAACTTGATTAATATATTGTTCATTTTGATCATGTTATTGTATTTTTTATTTTTGCGTAGTATATTATGCCGTACCTTCTAGGTTGGCATACCTTTGCAAACTCCATAAATCCGGAGTGTTCTGCCGTGGCGAACAATGCTAATCCGACATATGGAGGAGACTATGAATGGAGCAGATAGAAATAACTTTTATGCTTGTATTACATAACCCTCACTTTGTGAACTTCTAAGCTTTGAAATGTGTTTTTTTTTTAACAAAGCTTTGAAATGTGTTAAATCGCCATGACCTGTTAGATTAACTGTTTTAGGAATTTTGGTTCTTGAGAATTGAGATGATGTCATTACTTGGTGCATGTTATCATTAGTACGTGTAAGAATGATATTTTGGTTGGAAAGGTGTAAAATAGTAGTTAAAAAATATAACATGATGTTCTACCAAGTGTTCAGGAACTCAAATATCTTAAAAAAATGGTGGCAAAACCAAACAAGATCAATCAATGGTGACAAAACCCAGTCAAAGATTCACAGAATGTAGATTCCCAAAACTGTCTTGATGCCACGCCATACATATGGTATAATGGTTGTTAAAATCGCGATTTAAAATGTAAAAATCATAGATTTCACGTTTTTAGGTCAGCAATTCGAGTTAAATCACTAGTAGAATTGTTTTTGGGTAAAATCGTAGGCTGAAACGACTTTATATGATTTAAATTGCTCTAAAATCGTTGGTTTTAACTCTTTGAGATGATTTTACCTTTTTTTTTTGTAAATTTTAAAAAGCCCAATTTTTTATTTGCCCATTAAAATTCTCCCCCACTTTTTTTTTTTTTATGTTATTTTCATGATTTGGTGGATAATTTGTGTAGTTTCATCCGAATTTATGAATATATTACATTATATTATGGTGATTTAGTATATTTTAACTTTTAAATTAAGTTGAAATTTTAAATTTCTTATACATTTATAATATTATTATATATAATTAAATATATGCTGTGTATATAAATTTAATATTATTTTTAATGAGGTAAAATTGACAATTTTACGTTTTGATTTTACATTGGCAAAACGAGTCAAGATAAATCCTCGATTCTGACAATGTTGCCATAAACCACAAACTTACGGCCAATGGTTCAATTTCAAAAACATTTATGAATGTGCAAATCTTGTTGATTTTCGTCCCTCCCGTTAAAAAACGATTGCGTTTATAGCTAATTGTGTTTATAGTTAAAGAAAACGATTGCGTTAACGGGGGGGGGGGGGGGGGGGGGGCGAAAATCAACAAGATTTGCACATTCGATGACGTTTTTTTAAAAAAAGATACAAGGACTAAAACCAAAAAAGCGCGTACATACAGTAACGAATGTGATATTTAAGCCCATATTAAAACAACTAAAAATAGTTTGACAAAAAAACTAAAAATAGTCATTTTTTATTAAAAAATAATATTAGTTTATTAAAAATTGTATATTTTTTAATTAAAAATTAAAAATTTTATTAGGCGTATTTAGAGCAATTTACTAAATTTGATACTAATTAACTTAATTATATTACTATTTATAGATGATTTTTATTAGAGTAGAATTACATAGAATGGTGAAAATTTTGAAATATTATTAAACTGATGAGGGCAAATTAGTAAATTTGATAGCAATTAATTTTAGGGAAAACATACATTTTGATCTCTTAATATGCAACTCGCTGTCATTCTAGTCCCTGACACAAGAAACCAAAGTGACTAACGAATTGCAGAGTTAGAGACTATTTTGTATTTTTCTTGGGTCAAAGACCATAATGACAAAGAGTTGTATATTCAGGGACCAAAATGACTATTTCCCCTTAATTTTATTATATTAATGTTTAAATAGATTGCTGAGTAGATTTTGTTTTTTAAGAAGCTAAATTAGCCCACCCAAATTGGCACCAGAGAAAATCGAACCTGAGATCTTAAGGACATGCGATAGAGAAATTCCTGAGTACCTTTTATTTTTATGCATATATTCATCTTATTCTTTCTATAATCTTGTTGTTGTTTTTGTTTTATTCCTATGTTTGTGCACAAATTCTTATTTATGTTTTGTTCCTATTTTGATGCATATATTCTTATTAAAGTAAAATTAGAAAATTTTGAATATTAATAAAATTAAAACTCATGAGAACAAAATTTGGAATATTATTGAAATTGATAAGGAGAGAGAATGAGTAAATTTGGTATTAATCAATTTTTATTATATTAAAGTAGTAAACTTGGTAGTATTAATTTTTTTATGAAAAATACATTGTTTATGTTTTTATATGCGTATTTATCTTTTTTTTATATGCATATTTATCTTTTTTTTTTTATTTTATTTATATTTTTGTATAATTTTTTGAGTAAATTACACTCCCTTCAGCATACACCCAGACCCCTCACAACTATACCAAATCTAGTGGCTTTCGATAATCTTTTTTTTTTTTTTTTTTTTATAATAAAAGGGAAACTTTCAATAATCTTTTTATTCTTTCTATATTTTTTCGATACTTTTTTTTTACTAAACTTTCGATACTCTTATTATTACTTTTGTTTTATTCCTATTTTTATGTTTAGATTCATATTGCTTAAAAAAAATGCCTAGATTCATATATAGGGCACGTTTGGATATGACTTATTTGTGAGCTAATGAAAATAGCTTATTCAAATAAATAAACTTTTATGTTAATCTATATGTTTTCACTAACAAAAATTGTGTTTTTATTAAACTATTTTTCCATAAACTACCTTGAAAAACTTATAATATTACATAAAAATTTATTTATTTGCATAAGTTATTTTGCATAAGCTCATAAATAAGATAATCTAAACGGGTCCATAATCTTTTTATTGTATTCATCTAATTTTTTCTATAACTTTTTTTTTTTTGTAAAATTACAATGAAAATACAAAATTTGGAATATTATTAAAACCAATAAGGATAAATTAATAATTTTGACAATAATCAATTGTATTATATTAGAAAAGTAGATTAGAATATATATATGAAAATGCTAACTCTCTTAAGCATACTAATAAGAAAATTTTATCATACAAGATATAAATCAATCAATTTTTTTATAGGGATCAAAATTAAAATGAAGTATATTTGTAGAAGTATATTTGTAGGCAATTCTTTCTCTTCTCCAACTCTGCGGCCACACCACCTTTTATTTGGTTTTTTATTTTTTCTTTTCTGGTTTATCAATTAGAGATGGATAATTTAGGATCAATTTCGATTTGAAATTACCTCTCTTGATCATTTTTTTTTTTATTCAAATAAGTGATACCCACATATTTATAGGTTTTGTTTCGTGGTTTTGTTTTGTCTGATGTTGTTTTAATCCGGTCTTAATGCAGAGTTTTGGTTTTGTCCCGTCTTAGTACGGTGTTTGTTTTGATTTCCCATCTTGGTACGGTGTTTGATTTTGTTCATATTTGCAGATTTGCTTCGATCCAAATTCAGTACAGATTCAATGATTTTAGTGCCGTCAATATTGAAGATCTGGATGCATAGTTATAATGAGGACAAGAGAAAGTAATTGATGGGAAAATAAAATCAATCAAGAAGGGTCAAGTCTACCATGCACAAACTCCTTATGTGCATGATGCACAAGTAGTCATTTATATTATAACAAATACAAATTTTATAAAATCTATCGTTGAATTGAAAATTTATATTATATAGACTATTCATAAAAAAAATTGAAAATCATATGATATGTTATTAAAACTTATCAAAATTAACGGTTTATGAGTTTTTATTAAATACCGTTAATTTTGAGGGTCTCAACAACATATCAAATGATTTTCAAATTTTTTCCAAAATTTTATAAATGATGCATATGATATAAAATTTCAATCTAACGATAAAATTTAAAAAATTCGTATTTATTATAATATAAATCACTATTTGTATACCATACAGAACATAAGGAGATTGTGCATGTTAGAGAAAGCATAATGAGTTAAAAATAATTGGAACAAAAGAATCTGTCATTCTCATCATTTCTGTTTCTCTCTCATGATGAGCCTATCTAATCTATATCCATCGCCATGGAAGAAGCATTTCTGTGATAACAAAAGTTAAATTCCGCGTTTTCACATTTTCTCTTTTAAATATTTAAATGAATTAAATTAAATAAATAAATTCTTTCACAGCCACAATTATTCTAAAGCTTCAATCTTCTCTCTATTCTTCTGTCTGACTCTTCTTCACCTCTCTCACCCTTCTCCACTCGCAAGTCAGAATCTCTCTCCCTCTCTCTCTTCCAATTCTCTTTATCTAAATTGTTTTTCATCAAATCAATTCATATCCATGTTAATTTCATAAATCCCTTATTCATTTCTTGTTTTTTCTTACTAGTTATTAATCTTTGTTTTGTATGAACTGTTCGATCTAGGGTTATTTGCTAAATTGGAGGTTATGATTGTGGTTGATTAAGCTTTATTCATCTTTGGAAGCTTTTGATTTTTTTCTTTCTTGATTTTAGGTTTTTGCAAAGCATGAAAATATGAAATAATAGCTTAACTCTACTTTGTTGTTTTAGTGTTTGTCTGAACTGTGAAATTAATTCATATTTTAATTCACTGATGCATAATATAGAACTATTTGTTACTTGTGAGTTTAATTCAACACTTTTAATTGGGTTGTTTTCTTGTGGATTGATATATGAACAATTTTGTTGACTTTAGTAATTGTTAAGCTTTGAGATAATATACTTTACTATATGGTATGTTTGTTTGCAATATGTTGTTCTTATTCATTCTTGTTCGTTCTCACTCACTTGCTGTGAAGCACGAACTTTCCTCGGATTAGGCGTGTCCAAGGTGTCGGACACCGACACTTACAATTCCATTGAATTATGTCATTTTTCAAACAATTATCGGTGTCGGTGTGTCAGTGTCTGAGCTTCATAGCTCACTTGTTTTTCTAAGCATATGGGCATGTTATTGACAGATTTCCATTCTTTTGCTTGTGTTTGATTGAGATATAGGTGGTGAAAATGTCGACTCCTGCGAGGAAGAGACTGATGAGGGATTTTAAGAGGTTGCAACATGATCCTCCCGCTGGCATTAGTGGAGCTCCCCAAGACAATAATATCATGCTTTGGAATGCTGTAATCTTTGGGTATGTGGAAGTTTACTATTCATAATGTTTTTTTCTTATGTGTGGGCGGTCAAATGCAACTGATGCTGCCTTAATTGTGATTGTGTTGTGGTTTCGGCAACATAAAATTTTCGTAACGGGGCCTAGAGCGCGTTTGTTTTCCCATTTATTTTGAAGTTTTAGTTTCTGGATAGTTAAATATTTAATCGCAATCTATCTAATTATGCTTTTATTTGTGCTTTTCCAGACCAGATGACACCCCATGGGATGGAGGTACAGTTATATTCTTTGCCCTTTTAATCATAATGTTTTTTTAATGTTTTTAATATTATAATTGTGATTTGTGACTTTCTAGTGCGCGGATTTAATGATAGAGACTTGGCATTATAGGGCCGAAGTCCCGCGTTGAGTAGTATGGGATGCTTGGTGGAGTATTTAAGTGGCTTGGTTCTTTCCCTTTGATGGCTAGCTTTTAAGGGAGGGTTTCCCAGATGCTTAGATACTTCGATACGTAGTGGATGAACAGATTTTTGGCAATTATTTGTGACTTTCTAGTATGTTGTTAACTACTTGGAAATATCATCTATCAATTCATTGTGGATGAACAGATTTTCGTTCAAAAATCGTTGTCAGCAATAATTTACTTTTGACTTGCTAGTATGTGCTAACTAGTAAGAAATATCATCTGTTTTTCAAACATTGTTATGAACAGCATTGATATGTCATGAATGAACAGATTCTTGGCAAAAATAATTAACTGTGATGACTTGCATGTATGTTGTCGGTAGCAGGGTTTCCAATCATGGAAAATAGAGGTTTGTTAAATTTCCGCTACACAATGGTGCTATAGGGCTGCTATTGTCTCTATCTACAACATTTTGTACTAAATAGCATAATGCGGAAAACAACGATATGTTGAAATTCAGCTACTCTATAGCACCACTATATCTGCTATTTAACAACACTGGAAGTGTCTAATTTGGTGTTGTTCTATTATTTGATTCATAAAGACATTAGTTCAACTTGTAGGTGTGTGTTTGTCACAAGCTGGTTGTAATTTAATGTATTTTAGGTGTTTAGTTTTTGGGTCATTTCTCAACTTATAAGTTATATACAGAAAAAGGAAAAAAAGATAAATATCTAAAACTAACTCGTGTCACGGTGTTTTAAGTAGTACATAGTCTTCAAATTTTTGGATTTTCATCTAAGGGATATTTGTGTCTTTCAGGTACGTTCAAGTTGACTCTTCAGTTCACCGAGGATTATCCTAATAAACCGCCTACTGTGCGCTTTGTTTCTCGAATGTTTCATCCAAACAGTAAGTACAGAACTACCTTACAATTTCTTTCTGGAGTTAGAATAGCAACCATCTCAATTATTTGTGCATTGAATGCCTGAGCATTATCGTTGTATTAAAATTAAGAAGTTCAAACAGAAATTGGAAGTGTTTCAGTCTACAAGTTTAACTTCTGGAAGTTTCTTAAGTCAGGTTTGGAACTTTGATTCTAGGTAGTGGAGACAGTTTCCATACTTTTCCCCAGTCTTATCAAATAGTGGCGATATAGCATATCGATTTTTGAAGACTCCGCTACAAAAACTGTGATGCTATCCTCGTAGGGCAAATAACAGCCTCTATTCTAGTTTTTGATAGCTGATGTAGTGGCAATAGCGGAAAAAAGAGAATTTTAGGATGTTTTAAAATAATACATCTGATAATCTGAAGAATCTGCATGTGTGCAACATAACCTATTTTTGTCATAGAAAAACTGAACGGTTCAGTGGGTATTACTCCCATATTCACCATAAACAGAAACTTTTTTCAACATATAATCTATCCTCTACTTGCCTGCAAGGCTGCAACATTATCTGTTATATCACAGCAGATTTTTGGCGTTCATTTAAATGCATGTTAAACTTTTATCAGTGTGATTAGCAAACACTTGAGCTAACTCAATCATACAAATTTACAGCTCTAGGTTTCAAAATCAGGTTAATTCACATAGCCGTTTCTGTGTAAACTCGGGTAGACTCACAGGTTTGAGGATGATTTAGCGGCTCTATAGTATAATGGTTATTTACCCAACAAAAGCCTAAATTCACAGTGTTTCATTGTTTTATAAAATACTTTAAAATGCAATAATTGAATTGATAAGGCTCTAAATTGCAGAAAATAAGAACCTCCCATTTGTAACACTTAACATGAACCTGTATGCAGAAGAGGTGAAGAATACTGTATCGAATCCCAACACCTTCCAATAGGCCAACTAGGTGAATGGCCCAACTATGACGACTGGAAACGTATTGAGCTGAAATTAGTTCCAATGCGGAGAACTCATTCCCACCATCTTTCAATTTTCAATAATCGAGTCTTTTGTCCATCAATTTGGAACTTATTATGCTCTTTTTTTGTGTTAAGTTGTGAAGCTTTCTTGTGATTTGAGAATTTGTCCATCAATTATGGAAATAGTAGAAGAGCCTAAGCTCTTACAATGGATACCATAGCTATTACTCCTAAGTGGTTAGATGAACTCCTCCGAGAAAAGATCATTCTCTCACTTCCAAACCTCTTTTGGTTCAAACAGAAAAGATGTATAATGAACCCTCCCATAACTACATTGCGTATTCCAAAAAGGGTTCTCCTACTTATTCAGCATGAATTCTTGTATCAAGTAATTTACTAGAATCTCAACCGCCGTAGCTCCTAGTATAAACAAAGTCACAAACTAGGAACCAATGAGCCCATTGTAATGAATCCAACTCTGCTGAGCTGAATCAAGCTCCAATGAAGGGAACCCAAGCCTAATATCTCTCAATTGTTTTTTTGAACAAGACATCTCTCAATTGTTGGTAATTCCAAGTCTTGTGATTTTCCGATGTGTCCATTAATTTTGAGCTTATGCTCTTTCCTGTTTTAAATCAACCTTTCTCAATATCTGTGAATTTGTCTATCTATTTTAATTTATAATACTATCTTTGTGTATTCTGGACGAGTCCAGCCTGGATACGGTTTCTTCTATTCTAAGTTAAATGTTGAGTTCTTACAATGCTCATAGTATATTGTGCTGGATACTATCATCCATGTTTTAAACATTATTTTTTGTATTAAGTAAAATATTATGAGTATACAAGTTGAGTCAATGAAATTTTTAAGAGTTTATATAGACTCTCTGGGGTTTGACAACCTTTATTTGATTAGCATGATGATCACTTTAAATGTAGTACTAAGACCCTTTTTGCTTGGAAATTATAGTTTATGCAGATGGCAGTATATGCTTGGATATTTTACAGAATCAGTGGAGTCCAATTTATGATGTAGCTGCAATACTTACCTCAATCCAGGTAATTGTGGTTCACATAATATTTCAGAGGTTTTTTAAAACAATAATTGCTGAAAATGATATAATTCTATGCTGCTCATCGATTTCTTTATTATACAATTGCATCAATGTTGAAAATTGTCAACCGAGGATAAAAGAGTAATATGTCATCAAGTAATTTGTGTTGTACACTATTTGAATTACTTGAGCGTTTGAACATGATCCCTCTGTGCCATATCTACATTGCTTTCTGAAGTTATGATGTTAAAACAAACTGCCATTTTTCTTTTAGTGCCACATGCTCCCCGTTATGTGTTGGTGTCATGCATAGATTCATGTTCAAGCATTAGATTTGTCCTCCTTCAGTATGATTCTGATAGTTTCCTGATCTATACACATAGGCCCAAATATCCAGGGCCCACTTAGAGTGGAAGAGGGAGAGTTAGTTATGATGTATAGCCGGATTCTACGAACACAGTTAGAGGGAAGGGGAATGTATTGTGGCTGAGAGAGTGTAGTAAGAACCATAAGAGTTTGTTTAGAGAATCATTTCTCTGGCAGGAGCCTCAGGCTCTCGACCAGCCTTTACTTGTTGCTGTATGAGCCATTGAGCTCCTTAATTGCATAAACAGTAATATTCCGTTTCTCATAATGTTGAGAGTGCTATCAAATTCTCTATCATTTTGGTCTTGCAGTCGTTTATCCTATAAATTTCTTTTCATTCTCTGCTTCGAGGGTCTGTTTGGATATAATGATAAGAGAGGACGGGAGGGATTTAATGGGATATTTTTAGGAGTGTTCATGATAATTCATGCTTCGAACTCACTTTTGTTCCTTAGAACTTCTGGTAATGTGAGGCCTCATTTTGGTGATGATCCTTGAAGTAATTTATATCAACCTAAAGAGACAAAGTAACAAAGAAAAACACATATATAACTTCAAGCCCAAGGCGTTGGACTAGTGGTAAAAAGACAGGTCTTGGATCCGGAGGTTTCGGATTCAAGCCTCGCTAGTCTCCTTGGAGTGAGGTAATGTAAACCACTTTGTAAGTGCCCTTTGAGCTCTAAGGTCATCTTTCCTTCCTTGGACTGGGGCACTATCCCTTCACCCTATTTTTTTTGCCAAAAAATAATAAATAAAAACACATATATGTGTTATAGTAACTATGCATATATTCTTGTTTTCTTTCACGGAAGATAAGTGTTTTTTTGTTTTGTTTTGTAGTCATTGTTGTGTGATCCAAACCCAAACTCTCCAGCGAATTCTGAAGCTGCTCGGATGTTCAGCGAAAACAAGCGTGAATACAACCGTAGAATACGCGAGATTGTTGAGCAGAGTTGGACTGCTGATTAACCATACCATATATATATGGCATTGACGTGACAATGGCTGTTATAAAAATGGATCTGATTGAATAACCACCAGACCTTTATAAACAACAACTATGTTTTATTTTACTTGCCCTTGCTTGACTGTGTGTTTGCTCAAACTTCATATGAATTAAGAACATTCTTGCTTTTGTTGACACCTTCATAGTTTGTTTTCTCATTATAGGAAAGACAACATAGTTAACAAACAGTTTTGATTTTCCCTTAAACAGAAGGGGTTGGATTTCTACCAATTTTCCATTAGGTTCCTGAATTTTCTTTGATTTTTTTACTGTGCAACAAAATGCATGGCATAGACGATTTTATTTTAAAAAAAAAGATGGATGTTATCTAAATGATTTTTATTGAAGAAAAATGTTTATATATTATAGTTGAATTTCTTAATATCAAGTATTGAAAATTTTCCTTTTATGGTTTTTTTTTGTTGATAAACCAATTGAAGTTCATCAAGTCTTTTATTTTTAACTTGTCTTTATTTTTTTAGTCTTGTCTTAACCTGCCTATTTTTAGGGGAAAACACTCTATAATTTAGGATTTGGACGATAGGTAATTATTGGGTCATGCTAAACGGTTAAACATACCAAAAAAGAAAATGAAAAATAAAATTAATATTAAAAAAAACAACTTTTGATACTTTTGATGTTTTAAATGCACGTATTTCGATGCAGAATTTTTATTTTAAATGTTTAACTAGTGCCCTAGCATTTTCCTTAAAATATAACCAATAATTGAAGAAGCCATTTGGATTCTTCCAAATGTGTATAATGACTTTTTTATGAGAAAATGTGTTTATTAATGACTTAATGTGTTTGTCAGGATAATTTTCATAGTCTTTGAGTATATATCAATTGTAAGGATAATATTATATAGGTAAGGGAAATGTGTGTAATGTGGCCTTGGGGGCATCATAGTTACTCTGTGCTTTTTATTTTAAATCGGTGCAATATTCACCATTTATTTTTAGTAACTGTGTTTTTTCTGAAATACTATGAATGAGTATTTATAAGTGGTTGAATGTGGATTTTATTCCTTTCGAGAAGTGGTGGATTCATTTCGATTCGTTTGATTCGTTGGTGAAGAGCAAAAAAGGTGAGAAAGTTCGTCACTTAATATGGTTAGTATTTGACAGTTACGAAATAACATTATGTATATAATTCCTCTTTTTATTTTCTGATTGAATTTGGTTTAGCTTTCTTTCAAAGTATTTGGTAATTATAAAGGTGATGTAGGAGGGTTTTTTAGTATTTTATTATTTTAGTTAGATTTAATTTTATTATATTTTAGCTAGATTTGTTATTTTTATTTAGCTAGATTTGTTATTTTTATTTACAACCTTTTAGGAGATTTGTTATTTTTATTTTTCATTACTATTTAATCTAAACTATTGTAGCCTTGAGGACAACTATTTCATTCAATAAAATATAGATAATTTTCTCAAGTTTGGTGGATTCCAAATTATTCTTTCTGGTGGATTCCGGAAATTTGATGGATTCCAGAGCTTTTATCTAATAGGATTAGCGTTTGCTATTCCTTCCCGCTTTTGTATTGCGTCAGTTGGCATCAGAGTAAGTTTCACCGTTCTTTCGTGAACGTGATTCGGCCATGGGAGATCAACCAATAACCAAGGCAGACCTTAAGGGTACCGCGACTTTTACCACGACCCTAAATGCTTTGAATGTACAAATAGCGGCATTAGTAATTCAGTTGAACAACAACATTAACGCCAACAACAACATTAACGCCAACAACAACCACAACAACAACAATCCGAACAAGAGAGGAGAACCAATTCCGGTTATTAGAGTTCGTAATAACAAACATACTATTGTTATGTATAGAAAATCAGAACATACTCGTGAATCTGATTTGGAATACTATGAGCGTAGATATTACAAGTTGAAAGATGATTACTACAAGTTTAAAATCTCTGATTCGACATATCGTTGCTCGTTTTGTTACAACAAAGAGTACTCTTTGGCCGACCTTTTGAGACATGCTTCCAGAATGGCAGGTAACTCCCGTAAGACGATTAAAGATATTGCTAAACATTGATAACTTTTATTAATAGGTATCTTAATGTTAAATTCGATGAAACATTTAGCATCATCAATAATGATACAACTGAAATAATCGAGGCACTTGTAGTTGGAAAGAATTTAATTATCGAGGATTTGAGTTGTATCAAAATGTCAAATCCTCAATAATTATTGGTTGGATGCCTCAGAAGAACTCAAATCCTCAATAATTCGATTCTTTCCAACTACAGATGCCTCAATTATTTCAGTTGTATCATTATTGATGATGCTAAATGTTTCATCGAATTTAACATTAAGATACCTATTATTATAGAGTCAGGATCCGTTGACACCAGGTGTCAAACTTAAAATTGACACAAAATCTCAACCGTTTAAATCAATTAATTACACGGCTTAGATTTATTCACTTAACACTAACACGTGACCTTCTTTCCCAACTTTCATCTTTGAGATTACACTATCTTCCCTTTTTCCCACCGTCAACGCAAATCTCTTCTTCGACCCACTGTCAATATAAATGGTAGAGAGGAACTGCACCATGGCCGACGACTTGCTACCAATTATTATCGACCCATTGTCACAATCCGTTGTTTATAACAGGACAGAAGAAGCATCACCATTCACCGTCGTGTACTGTTTTGATGGAGATCTTTTCGTCACTGTTTTCTTCGTTTTTTTTTTTGAAAGCTTGGTATCCGGCCTTAGGACCGACTAATCCAAGAGGACTAATCCCACCGCCCACTTGCGGGGCCCCATTTAAAGCCAGAGTTTTTATTTGCTCTGTATGGACTTAGCCCACCAAAATTGGCACCAATGAGAATCAAACCTGAGACCTTGAAAGGAGCATACTCCAAGGACCCAAACCAACACCACTCGACCAACCCCAAATGGGTTAACCACCGGAAAGGGTGCATCCCTCTTCTCTGTCCGTCGTCTTACTGCTTATTCTTATATGCAAGTGTTTTCAACATCTCCAATTTTTTGTTTTTTGTGTTTTCTCCTCAGAAGATTAAATTTCTTGAGACAAAGACAAAATGGCGATATTGACATCCATGAATAATGAACATAGAAACTACTTATTACTGACGTGACGTGATGGCGACGATGTCCTCTGTTTTTGGCTGTGGCGGCAAAACCCCAAGAGAGATAGAAAGGAATGAAAAAGTCACGTGCTGTTTTCTTTGATAATTTTATTTTTTTAAAATAAAATATTTTGAGCCGTGTGATTAATTAGTTTAAACGGTTGAGACTTGGTGTCAAACTTAAGTTTGACACCTTGTGTCAACAGATCCTATCTCATTAATATAGGTTATCAAAACAGAATGTTTAGCAATATCTTTAATCGTCTTACGCGAGTTACCTGCCATTCTGGAAGCATGTATCAAAAGGTCGGTCAAGGAGTAATATTTGGTGTAACAAAACGGACAACGGTATGTCGAATCGGAGATTTTAAATTTGTAGTAATCATCTTTCAACTTGTTGTAATATCTACGCTCATAGTATTCCAAATCAGATTCACGAGTATGTTCTGATTTTCTATACATAACAATAGTATGTTTGTTATTACGAACTCTAATAACCAAAATTGGTTCTCCTCTCTTGTTCGGATTGTTGTTGTTGTGGTTGTTGTTGGTGTTGATGACTTGATGTTGTTGTTGGCATTGTTGTTCAACTGAGTTGCTAACGCCGTTATTTGTACATTCAAAGCATTTAGGGTCGTGGCAAAAGCCGCGGGATTTGTTGATCTCCCATGGCCGAATCACGTTCACGAAATAACAGGGAAAACCTGTTATGATGCCAACTGACGCAGTACGGAAGCGGGAATGAATAGCAAACGCTAATCCTGTTAAATAAAAGCTCTGAAATCCACCAGAAAGAAGGAATCCACCAAACTCGAGAAAATTCTCTATATTTTATTGAATGAAAAAGTTGTTTTCAAGGCTACAATAGTTTAGATTAAATAGTAGTAAAAAATAAAGATAACAAATCTCCTAAAAGATTGTAAAAGAAAATAACAAACCTAGCTAAATAAAAATAACAAATTAACTAAAAGAAAATAACAAAGCTAGCTAAATAAAAATAACAAATCTAGCTAAAATAATAAAATACAAAAAAAAAAGCCTCCTATATCAAATGGTTGAGTACATGTTGTATTTCTTTACTACGCTATCCATCAGTTGCTCCACTTCGTCGATTAAATTGTATGACCGTCAAGGAACTTCTTTACTGATTTTGTCTATTCCACTACATTTATTTCTATTAAAAATGGTTTGATTGTTCCGATCAGTTCTAATTGCACTGAATAAGAATTTGTTTCTTCTTTGGAAAATATTTTTACTTATTCATGTTCTGGAAATAAATAAAATCCACCAAAACTCATACTTGATATTGATTTTTCCCAAAAATAGAACAATTTTTATTATTTATATGGTAATTCAAGGGGACAAGGGACTTATAACCTAAATACAAAATTTATAAAGAACTCCAATAATAATAATAATTTATCAACAACAAATATGAAAAATGTAGGTCAAAATATGTTTTTTGTGGCACAATGGAAGATATTACATATTTACATTACCCTTTTATTCATTATGATCAATGAACTTGTGAAATGAAATCAACATTTTTATTGACAAAGAGATTTAGAATTTTGTGCTAAGGTTACCACTACTAGTCCAATTCTCTTGAACTTGCATTGAATATTGTAAATTCCAAAGAACATCCTCTATTGAAGGACGTGTACTAGATACCTTAGAGAGACAATTGAGAGTAATTTGAACTGCAGTACTCATTGATTCATATGCATAACTTCCTCTCAATGAAGGATCAATTGCACTTCTTAGTATTGTTGATGGTGCTTCTGATGAACCTCTTTCCAGCTGAACATTAAAAATAGATAATTAAAGATTTGGAATTTAAATCTTGATTTTGGTTATCTTTCTTTTTAATTTTCAGAGTAAGCATTAGTATTATTTATTTAACGAGTTTAAAACAATAGTTTAAGGGTCTGTTTGACAAGACAAATAAAATAGATTATATGTGCTTGCGAAATTTGATTAAATGAATGGTATAGAAGTTGTACATGTAAGTGCATAGTACTTAATATATATTAAAAATCAATGTGTTAAAAGTTGGATCCGAAATCGAACTTGTGAGATCTCTAACCATGGTTTAATTGGTTGAATCGGTTGATCTAAATGACCAATAGATAATGAAAAATATTAAAAAAGTGAACATCGGTTGAACCAACCGTAGTCCAACATCAGTTCTACCCCGATTCAACCAAACTGCAGTGTAATCAGAATCAAACCAACCAAAGACTTAATTAACCGGTTTTTAGTTTGACCCAATTACCAAAACATTGATTGAAATTTTTACTATGCAAGATTAACTAACTTTATAATCTATGAGCATTTTTATTTTATTTAAAATAAGTTACCAAAAACAAACAGTTATGGATACCTCATCCTTGAGCTGCTCTACATCACTAGAGGATGCAATTTGTGTACCAGTAATGATTTCAAGTAGAATAACACCAAGCTGATAAATATCTTCTTTTTCTGCATTACTTGTGCTGCATATATGAATTTAAATTTTAACACATTATCTTAAGATAATGTGAAATATAACAGAACATAAAGTTATTAATTAATATGAGATATACCTGGCAATTTGATTGCTGGCACTTTGTTCATTAACTGTGCTCTGAAAATTCATCAAGACATATATCGTTGCATGTTAGAAATTTAGATGAAATCAAGCAAATAATCCCTGCGGCCTTAACTATAAATAAATATTTGAATAATTGATGTATACAATTTATATTTAAGTCCAAATATATCAATGAATCTGAATAAGAGTATTTGCTCATAATTAAAGTGGAAGACTATTACTAATGGTCCGGTTGGTTGGAAAGAAAGAAAGTAAGAACGAAAACACAGAAATCAATGAGTTAACTCAAACTAAATCTTAGTCTAAATTCATCCATCGATTTCTGTATTTTCCTTTCTTTCCATTTTCCTTCCTTCCAACTCAACAGACCCTAAAGAAATGATCAAAGTCATGTGTCCTAACCTTGGATGGTAATGGAATTTTGTATCCACTGACTTTTGCATTAAGACTATCATCCAACAAAATATTCTGAATCTTTAAATTGTTGCCAAATATTCCAGGAGCAACTCCTGTATGTAAGAACTGAACACCTCTTGCAATCCCAATGCTTATTGCCATTCTTTGTGGCCATTTCAACATTTCCTTCTTTTTCCCATCTGTAAATAAAAACTTATGCCATGTCAATTTTTTTTTAACATTCAATCTTTGTTTTATATTCTTAGGATTGAGTATTGAGCCTAACTCGACCATACAAAACCGGTTTGTAAGATGAAGATTGCATCTTACTTATAAACTCATATTCAGGTCATCTGATCATATCCGATGTGAGACTTTTTAACATATATATATTGTATTTAATTTTGATACACCATCAACAAATCACAATCAATTATGAATAAAGTCAAACGTTGTTAATGATGTTATAGTTATGATTGATTGACGGTGTAAAGAGTTATTTCATATACACCGCTAGTGTAAAAAGTTGTTAGACTGTCAGTGAATCGTAACTGTAAATAAATAGAAACATTTGACTTTTATCATAACCAATTTTAAAGCGGCACACATAATAGTTGCAATATGCTGATAGTGTAAAACTTTTTACACTGACAATGCATGAAAATTTCACTGTGAATTTAATTTTCTGATAGTTTACCTGTGAGTTGGTCCCTCAATGACACATTTGAAATGTATTCAAGTACAATGAAGACTGTGCTTGTAACTTGAGGAGGTTCCTGATGAGTAATAACACAATGTCCTAGAACACTCACCATATGCCTATGCCTCAAATTTTGTAATACATCTAAGTGTTGCATAATCCTGTGAGGTAAACCCTTTTGCTTTATTTTTATACAATTAATCAGGACCACTGAACCATCTCTCAACCAACCTTTATATATCTGTGTAAATAATCAATATCATTAAAACTTTGTCATATGGGGTCCATTTCATTATAAGGAATAAATTATGAATAAACCTTAAAGATTATAAAAATTATTCTTTTTACCTGTCCTTGTGATCCTTCTCCTATTAAATTTGATTGGTCAAAGTTATTTGTTGCATCTTCAATTTCTTCTTCTGTGAAAATATTGTATGGTGGTTGTCCATGTGTAGCTTGCCTCATTGTTTGAGGAACGTGTCCTGTTTCCATTGATCAAATAAAATTAATGCAATTCTTAAATAAAGGAATTTGTTATTATTTTATTTTTTGGTTACTAATTTGTTGTTATATATGAAAGGAATATTAGAGAAAAATAATATTAACAACTAATTACTGGTGGGTTGAATTTTGGACTCTTACTCCTTGAACCCAGGACAAAATTAGTTAGTGTTAGTAATGAGTTGAGTTAAGGATGAAAGGAGTTAAGATGTAAAGGTCTAAAGTTCAAATCCTGGCAAGATGATAAAAATTAACATTAGTTACTAACTTTGACGTTAAAAAAAATGTCTTACAAAAATTTGTTTTGTTCAGAGTTTAAATTCAGATACTCCGACATTTGAGGTGTTAACTTAGTGATAAAAGTTTAGTCTTATTACCAAAGGTGCCGAATTCAAATCCTGTTAAGAACGGTTGTAAAAAATGTAAAAATAATCATTACTATCACTTCCCCAATTTTATTTATTTTTATAAAAAAATTGAGAATTTGACTTTAACTTAAGCTACTTAACCACTTAAAACCAATTAGTTGGTTGTGAATTGTGATGCATATGATTTAACATATCATAAATTAATATACAGCAATAATAATAATAAACAAAATAACATAAAGATGGTGGACTTACTTGCATTAATATTTGATTTTTCTGAAAACTTATGAACAGAAGATCTGTCCAAATTATGATTCAATCTCTCTGGTTTGGATTTCCACAAGATGAACACAATAAGCAAAGCAAAAACACATGCAATTCCAACAACACCTCCAACAATAACAAGCACAAGACCCAATTTCATACTTGATGATTCCTTCTTCACCTTTGTTTTAAGTGGCTTAACTGCTAAAGCTGCATCTTTTTTGCAATATGAAGAACCATGTTGTTGATCATTCAACTTTTTTGTTGATAAACAATTCCAATTATACAATACTTTAGCCTTTGATTTCATAATGCATGTTGGTAATTTTCCTACTAGAAAATTATGTGAAATATCAACATAAGTCAATGATGAACTACAAGGTAAATTCATTGAAAGGTTACCACTAAATTTGTTTGAAGACAAATCTAGGTAATGAAGTGATGGTAAAGAAAACATAGAAAATGGAATTTTCCCAACAAAATTATTTGAAGAAATATCAAATATTTGAAGCTTATCAAAGTGGATTATAAACTGAGGAGGAATTTGAGATCTTATAGAGTTTTTTCTCAAGATAATTTTCACAAGATTTTTTCCTAGTGAAGGAAATATAGGACCTAATTTGTTACCATCAAAATTAACCTCTTCAAGAGAAGTTAAACTTTGGAGATCTGGAATATTTCCAATGAAAAGATTATCAGCCAAAACAATACTCTTCAAATTTTTCATTGAAGATATTGATGTCGGAATTTCACCGGTGATGAAATTGGAACTAATGTTCAATACTTCGAGAGATGAAAACCGGTTGATTTTTTCAGGTAATGGACCCCATAAACCTAATGAAACTAATGACAAAACCTTCAAATTTGAAAGCTTTGTCATAACAGTGAAAAATGAATCAGTTGAGAAAGTTCCGGAAAGTGCTTGAAAAGGTTTAGAGCTATGTGAAGACGGAGAAGTTCGGTTTCCAATGACAGTTAATTCGGTTATGTGACCGTTCGAACAAACAATTTTGAGTGATGGAGATGGCTGAAGGAAGCAGAAGTTTGTCCAATTGTTCCATCCTTGAAGAACTTGTGGATATTCTAGAAGCTTCTGAACTTGGAAAAGAATTCTAGTTTCAGTTTGTGTTAATTGTGAAATTGAAGTTGGAATAAGCAAAAGAAAAATGAGTGTAGGAAATAAGTGAGAAAAAGAAAGCCACAATTTCTTCATAATACTAAATTTTAGAATTGTGATTGGAAAAGTGAAATTGCTAAGAAGATAACATGAATTGAGTGAATGTTTATATAAAACAGAATCTTTGATCAATAATTGTGATTGCTTTTTTTTTTATTCTCTTTTAAAGTTGTACAGTGTGTCTAATAATTAGGAGAAAAAAAAGCTTTTTAGTTGTCAAAAATTCATGATACAATGATTGCAAGAAAAGGTTTTACTTTTGGTGAAAAATGATTAGCTTGAAGAATTAAGTGATTTTGGATTAGGTAGGTAGGAAATGTGGTGAGGACCCAAGTTTGTGAAGAAAATGGATCTGAGATCTGAAAAATAGGGATTTCAAAAGTTTGAGGGAAGGAGCCTAGAATTAGTAAGTAGTAGTAGTTTTAGTGAAGGAGCCTTTGTTTGTTACACACACATCACATGAAAGAGTGAAAAGGCGTATTAAAGTGTGGTTGGTAAATTGGTATGTAAGCCATGATACCCCCACATGACATATTTAGAATATTCTTTTATTTAAATTTTTGTCATATTTAAATTGGTAAATTGCATTTTTGGTCCTTATTTTTATTTTAGGTTTCAAGTTGATCCCTTATCTTTTAAATGTTTTAAGTTGGTCCCTTATCTTTTCTGCAGGTTTCATGTTGGTCCCTCCCGTCAAATTTTTCACTATTAGCATTAAATTTGGACAGTGGCAAAAAGAAACCACAATTGGAAAGATGACACGTGTCCAAATTTAATGGTAATAGTGAAAAATTTGATGGGAGAGACCAACTTGAAATCTGCAGAAAAGATAATGGACCAACTTGAAACGTTTGAAAGATAAGGGACCAACTTGAAACCTAAAATAAAGATAAAAGATTAAAAGTGTAATTAAGTCTTTTTTTATTCACGATTGTTTTTATAAGATGTATTAAGGTCAACAAAAGTTGATGTATTTATGAACTAAGTATGTCAATTTATGTTAAATTATATTTTTTATAGAAAAAGCGGAAGGTAGTATTATTTTACTCAAAACTTAATACGATAAATCATTTCTTAATCGTTATTTTGGTGCATTTGGCATAATCGACACGACAAGATCTTGAATGACAATATTCAGACATCAAACCAAGTTGGAAGAATGGCGTTCGCCGTTTGGAACGAGTGGTTTATTGTCCACTAGTTGCAGTGTGATAGTGTTCCTGTTGGGGATCCTAGGCCCGTTCGGTGGGAGAAACCAGAAGTGGGATGTATAAAATGTAATGCTGATGCAGCTTTTGCAGGTGGATCCGGTGTGACTTCTATGAGCCTTTGTTTTCGCAATACCAATGGGCAATTTGTGGCTGGTTTGAGTCAATGGCAGCAGCCTGTTTACTCAGTAGTGGAAGGGGAAGCATGGGCTCTATTACATGCAATGAAAGAGGTTATTCATCGTGGATTTGAGCAAGTTCAATTTGAAAGCGATTCAGAGTTGTTGATTGACGCTATCCATTCGAGAAGACCAGACAATTCAGAGTTTAATTCAATTATTAATGACATTATTCCTCTTATGTCATCTTCTAATGTAAACTTTGAGGTTAAGTTTGTTACGAGACAAGCGAATTTGATTGCTCATACTCTTGCTAGGGCGGCCAAAATTTGGGTTAGTTTCCATAGATTTGAGATTATTCCTTTATGTATTGAACATTTATTAGTTAATGATATGAATTAAGTTTGTTTGCTTAAAAAAAATGAAATATGCATTATTTTAAATCAGGGACTGATCCAGAAACTTATTGCACGGGGGCCGGAAATAAGAACAATTATTTTGAGCCTTCAGCATATTTTTTGTTAGTCATTTTGATTTTCAAATTTATCTTTCCTTTGTTAGTTTAGTCCTCAAATATGTTTTATGTTAGTCAGTTTGTCCAAAAATTACTAATAATAGACTTATTTGAGAATATTTTGTAATTTCAATACACTTTATTTGACAATTAATATTTCATATATTTAAGGACCGATATATTTTATGTTAGTCATTTATTTTTACCATAGTATAATTCATAATACTAAACTAAAGTGTTATAGATAGATAATTGAGACATAATAATATATATATTATATACATATATGAGGGGGAGGGGGGGCCTTGGCCACTGCCTTCCCCCTTTGAATCCGTCCCTGTTTTAAATGATATCTATAATAAGAAAAATATTTTAAATTAATACTCTTGGAGTATTTTTTAAATAAGTAAAAGAAATAATTTTCGAATATAAAGTTTTGTGAAATTTTTTTGGATATAAAGTGATGTAATACCCTTAAAATACTTGTTACCATGATTTTATTTTTTATTGACAGCTGATTGATATTTTTTTCCTGAAAAGCAAATAATGTTAATAAATAAAAACAGCACAAGGAGTACAGCAATATACTAGTAAATCAAAGTCATATAGAAACCCCCAACTGTGTCTGTTACCATAAAACTTATAAGACCAGACTAATAATATGTGTATGGTCACTTCACTTCTTTTAATGTCACACAATAAAAAATTTCAAATCATATATTCTCTCGTATTAAATTATATTTTTTTTTAAAAAAAATTTGTATTATATTATAAGTCACTTTATATTATTAATGAAGTATTTAATATTATTTTTCTTAATTTTTAAAAATTATATTTTATGTAATTATTATTTTTCTTAATTTTTTTTATATATGTGATCGAAAAAATGTGTCTAAAATTTAAGGTAGTTAAAAAAAAAACAAGGAAGGAGTATTAAATAGCCACTAGGTTAGTTACTTGTTACATTTTCCAAGGAATGCGCCGTGTCAATGACAGCAAAGTCAACACAGCCCTGAAGTCAAAGTAGCAAACGAAGGAACTTCGATTTTGATCAATTTATTTACTCTCTCCGATCCTTATTATAAGAAGAAATTTGCTTTTTAAATAATATTCAATGTATCTGATTTATATGGACTAAATATATCTAAAGTTATACTATAAATTTAAAAAGTAAATTTTTTCTTATAATTAGAGGAAAAAGTATTTATGATAGACATGGGAATTGGAATCCTCTTACCTTTCCAAAGACAGAGACAAGGTTGTTTGTAGGGATTAAATCAAAATCTCAATTTACACGTTCTGTCGGGAAAAAGAAAAAGATTAAAGGGTTGTAGTTTATTTTTCACTCGTAGTCTTTCACACTCATTCTATTTCTCTCTCTTTTTTTTTCTTCACACTTTCATTTTTCTATTCTAGGACTTGCTTGGTTTCTAAATAATTCTGTTTTATATTTTTCTTACTTTATTTTACTTAAGAAAGGTTTCTACTACTCTTGGTTAATTTGCAAGACAATGCTATTATTTGGTGAATGTTATCCAAATTCGCCAGTACTAAAAGTCAGGGAGCAACATAACAGTGATACAGGAAACAAACAATTAACCACACCAACCATTGAGGAAATAGAAGTGGTGATGATCATAGAAGAAGGCGATTTTTAGTAGTGGTTGATTCAAAATTTTGGTGACTACACTGTTAGGTACTAGTACACCATTGATAAAAGGAAAATGCTATGTATTGCGAAAAAAAGCTATAGCGAATCATTCAAGATATTTGTTGACTTTTTTGGTTTTCACCGTGTTTTCCGGCAAATAGCACAATTTTATTGGTTAGTTTTCTTTTCGCTATGCCTTCGTAAAATTTTCATTCGCTTGATATAGCATTGTTGATAAAATTCATTATCATATCATATTTTCATATTAATTTATATTTGAAAAAATTATATTTTAAATAAATTTTTTAGATGTACCGAAACGGCGAAACCGAACAATATAAATTAAGTATCAAAGAATTCACTATAATTTATTCATATTATGAGTTATATTTGTTGATTAATTTGTTTATTTTATTTTAAAAGTTGTTAATGTATTTGTATTTGTATTTGGTGACTTGTCTTGGAATCAATTTGATGTTTTCTTTGTATAAGAGACCCACTCAATTTGGCTTAACCTGTCTTTTCTATATCCCAAGTATGAACACTGCATAGTCGAAAGAGTTTTTATTTATTTATTTATTGTTTACGAATAGTCTCAAAGAGTTGTTGATAACTCAAATGTAATGTAACCCACATGCCATACTCATACTCCCATGTGATGTCGAATCGTACTTTTTATCCGGAAAGTATAATCTTACAGCATTATTATTAATATTAGATAGTATTGAGAATATTATTTTTGCTTATTTTTCCTTGTATCGTATTTTTATGGATTATTTCATTT
Source organism: Trifolium pratense (assembly GCF_020283565.1). Lineage (NCBI taxonomy): Eukaryota > Viridiplantae > Streptophyta > Magnoliopsida > Fabales > Fabaceae > Trifolium > Trifolium pratense. The sequence goes on along the minus strand of NC_060065.1, from coordinate 12,872,139 downwards.
CTAGAGTATGGATATATAGGATATACCACGATATTATTGTAGACCAAGTCTACCATGCACAAGTCATTTATACCGTGCATGGTGCACAAGTGTTGATTTATATTATAACGCATATGAATTTTATAAAATTCATCGTTGAATTGAAAGTTTATATTATATAAATCATTCATAAAAATTTTGATTTTTTTTAAAAATCATTTGATATGTTATTGAGACTCATCAAGATTAACGGTTTATGAGTTTTTATTGAATACCGTTAATTTTAATGGATCTCAATAACATATCAAATGATTTTCAAATTTTTCCAAATTTTTTATGGATCATCTATATAATAACATATCGGGGTTTTCCAGGAAATGTTTTTAATGAGGCAGTGACAAGTTCCTTGTATTTCTGTTTCCTTGGGTTTTGGTCTAGTCCCCCAAGTTTGTCTCTTTTTTCTTTCTTTTTAATAAATTTATTAGGGTGCTGCAAATGATAGGTGGTGATTATGGGGTGCCAACATAGTTGGAATGTCATAGTTATCATGTGATGCATGTGCACGCTAATGTTTTATATAAAAAAAAATATGATATAAATTTTCAATTCAACGGTGGATTTTGAAAAATTCATATTCGTTATAATATAAATCATTACTTGTGTACCATGCACAACTTAAATGCCCTCTGCATGTTAGACAAAGCCTTATTGTAGATATTTTTGGGTGGATTTGAAATTAATTTGACAATGGAGCAATACCTCAAATGTCACACCCTATTTATTTTCCCGATCTTTTTTGTTCCTAGATAACATTCTTTGCTTTCTCTTATATAAATCATATGGTGTTCAATGATCATGTGCAAAATTTCCAAACCAACCGATCGTTAGTTGGTTTAATGGTGATTAATGACACCGAACTTGATAAGGAGGACTACGGTTCGATCCACTGCAACTGCGATCGGGAGGAGAATGAAATCACTTGATACCAGAACTGACCCTTAAACCAGATTAAACTAATGATGAAAGCCAAAAAAATTTTTCTAAACTACCATAGAATGAATTTAACGATATTTTGTAAATGACATCGTTATTTTTTTTTTAACAAGCCAAAATGAGATATATTAATAAACAGTTTTTCAAGCACAAAATATACCAAGGAAGAGTATCAAGATTTACAAAGAGCATCGTTATCTAGTAAGAAAGATTTATATAAAAAAAGAGAACAATCCATAAAAATAGAAAATTCCACTAATAAAAAATGGGTAAATAATGTTATACCCCCTGCAAAATAGGCGAGTTTTGCGTTACCCCCTGCAAAATATTTTTTTGAGATTACCCCCTGCAATGTCAAGATTCTTTGCGTTACCCCCCTGGCTCAACAAATAGGCATATGACATGGAAGAATCTTGACGTGGCATGACACATGGAAATTAATTTATTTTTTATTTATTTTTAATTGCCAACTCATTAATTAATGTGGGTTTTTAATTAAAAAAATGAAAAAAAAAAACTTAAAAGTTGTTATATTTTTATGAACTTACTTAAAAGAAAGTTTTTTTTTTTTTTTACTAAAAGTTGTTATTATATATATATAAAAAAATTCTTATATATATATATATATAATAACTAATAATAGAGTAACCAAAAAAAAAAACGAAGATGAAAAGAAAACTAATAATAATAATAGTAACCAAAAAACTAATAATAATAATAATAATAATAACTAATAATAATAGAGTAACCAAAAAAAAAAACTGCAATCACATAGTAACGCAAGAACAATCGCTTTGCCCTAACCCCCAAATTGAAAACGAAGAACAATCGCTGCATATGAACGGAACGAAAAAAAAAAGTTTCTTTAAATAAAAAAATTTCTTTAAAAAAAAAAAGTTTCTTTAAAAAAAAGTTTTTTTTTTTAAAAAAAAGTTTCTTTAAAAAAAAAGATTTCTTTAAAAAAAAAGTTTCTTTAAAAAAAAAAGTTTTTTTCATTTTTTTTAATTAAAAAATAAATAATTACTGAGTTGACAATTAAAAATAAATTAAAAATAAATTAATTTCCACGTGTCATGCCACGTCAAGATTCGTCCATGTCATATGCCCACTTGTTGAGCCAGGGGGGTAACGCAAGGAATCTTGACATTGCAGGGGGGTAATCTCAAAAAAATATTTTGCAGGGGGTAACGCAAAACTCGCCTATTTTGCAGGGGGGTATGACACTATTTACCCATAAAAAATTGACTAACTATACATAGAGGAGGGAGAGTGGTTTTTCTTTCTTGGGATCAAACTTGTTACTAATGATAGAATGAATTTAGCGATATTTTGTATAAATAATATTTAGCGATAATTTAGCGATATTTCTTGGGATCAAACTTGTTACTAAATAATATTTTCTTTTGTAAATTACTCTTTAAATCACAAACTCATTTATTTGACAGATTTCTCACTAAAACCCATTTTCTTTGGAAACAACTTGATACTCAATGGGTTTTTTCAAAGACTTCAAAATTGATTTTGTAGAACATGTGGGGATGCAAGTATTTTTCGATACTTAATTAATTTAGTAGTATACATGAACAAGACTCTAACCCGTGTGATGGACAAGTTTTTTAAAATTTCATATATATATATATATATATATATATATATATATATATATATATATATATATATATATATATATATTAATTTGGCTATATAATCATAATTTTTTCCGGACTCGAGATCTGGATGATAAGGCATGATGATAACTCATTGTGTAAGGATTGATGATTTTTGGAGGTTGAACTCTGTTATGAAGGAGGGGTAGTACATGACCTAGCCTTTTTGGATGGTTTATATAGGGGAAGAATTAGGATTGTGAAAACATTCTTCTATGTTCCAGTGATTATGACATGTGTTGTTTGATGGAAGAGCGACGTTGTCAGATAGTCTATGTTCCCTTGTCAAGCGGTATTTGCATGTAATAAGGACGTATCCATTATATGGTCTTCTTTGTCAAGCGTGGATCCAGTAAACTGGTCTAGCTCGTGGATGGGCCTTTGGCCTAGTCCGGAACAATTAATTTATGGCGTCAACAATTGCATTCTTAGGAGGATCGTTCTTGTTGCGCAATTGATTTGTATATGTGCTTAGAACAATAGTTGAAAGTGAATCGCCAAAACTAGGAATTAATAAATCTTGTGGTATGTGGACTGTGATATCCACATCATTGGCTTCTCTAATACTTCCATCACCAATTTCAAAAATTCATTATGATTTTTTTTCTTCTCTTCAAAGTCAGAATCTGTACATCCGATTATAAGTTTCATGTAAGCACCTCACAAAACTCCAAAGATGAGAAAAAAAAAATAGTATAATGAATAACTTTTTGTTCCTTTAATTATTACAGGAAGAATATGACGAAAATCACCACTCAAAAAACTACTTTTCCAGCAAATGGGATACTTTTGGCTCGCAGTATATCCTTCAAACTAAGACCAAAAACTTCAAAATAATGCTTGTGCATTATAAGCATTTCATCCCACATGATTAGCCTTGTACGACGTATTAAATAAGCTAATTAGTTTGGAGCTACATGCCGTCGAGCATTCATCAACATTTATAGAAATGACAAACCTTGAGTATGCATTCTTCCATTAGAAATTAGCAATGCGGTCGGTTATCCCACTTGACGATACAATTAAAACAATTTCACTCCTCAACCTTAATGATGCGGACATTGCCCTCCAATGCATGTCTTGTTAGTTCCTCCATAGCCATAAAGAAAAAATAGACTTGATTTTTTTCTTCGACCCTTGTCATGATCCGTTCATATATTCTCCTATGTTCAACGATCTTGTTGACATCAATTAGTATGCTCCTCAGTCAATGATTGTCTATCATAGTTCAACTCGTCATAAATCAATCACAAAATCTCTATTTCAACCAATTCATAGCTCTTCAATTGATCAGGAGTAAGACCAAATTTAATAGAATTTATAACTAATAAAAATATTCCAATTCAATCGATATAATATAATTAATACAAAATAAAAATTACATATTAAAATATACCATGAAAACTCAACACTTCTCTTTGTGCAGCATATCATTATTGAAATGTTTCGAAGTTATTATAGAAATAAAAAACATATTTAACTGTTAGTTGTTTTATGATAAACATTCGGATACTCGGAGTTTAGTTAAGTGTCGAATATCTATCTATAGAAAAAAAAAATACTATATCACGTTTTACCTTTTTTATAATTTATTTTTTCAAATCTCATACGATATTGAGTTTTTCTTTTGGCTTTCACCACTAGTTTAATTCGGTTTGGGGATCAGTCTGACATCAAATAATTTCAGTTTCTCTTGATTACAGTTGCAAGAGATTTAACTATTAAGTTCAGCGCCAATTACCACTGAACCAACTAATAATCGGTAATATATAATATATTGTACTTGTTAAAGGATGGAAAAAAAAAACTGTTGAATAGTTGAATGGATGTAGGTTTTGGAGTTTAGTGGCTGTGGGTTTGTGTCGGTGAGTTGTTACTATAAAAGTGAGGGCAAACTGAAGATAAGGACCAAATGTTACAATATAGTACACAAATTCTTTGGTAACATGAGTGACACAGACACATTATTTTAATGTGCTATGAATTATTCTACCTAATCCCATATTTGCTTAATCTCCCATCTGCATTTTAGAGAGTATAAATAAGAGTTGGATAGTTGTTTTTTTTTTTTTTTTAACAAGCAAAATTAAAATAGATATATTAACCAAACAAATAGTCCTCTCAGTATAAGGTGCGTCAAAAAAGACAACAAGAGTTTCCAATACGATATGGAAAATAACATGAAAACAAAATTAATCAATGCCGAAAAAAAGTAAATGGGTTCGACCACCAACTATGATAGTGTGAAACTAAATTAATATTTGTTGTCTACAACCACCAATAAAAATAAAGTTTAACCTTGTCCAATAATTGAGGTACGTGCTTTCCGAGTTTCTAAATAACCTGTGATTTCTTTCGTTCCAAATGATTCAAGCATATAAAAGCCAAATAAGTTGGATAGGTTTTAATCACGGATTATTTGGAAGCTATGATTATATATTAAAAATTGATATTTAATTTTCTTTTGATAAAAGAAATAAACGGGAATGAATTCTCTCAAGTGTGATTTATACTTGAGAGAATAAAGTGTAATCTAACACCATCTAAATTTATTTTCTCTAAATTTTTATATGTTTCTCTCTTTTAATCAATGGTAACAAAGCATACTTTATTCTCTCAAGTGTAAATTACACTTGAGAGAATCCATTCCCGAGAAATAAACCATTAGGGTGCGTTTGATTTGCTAAAAAATAAGGGACGGAACAGAACAAAAATAGTTGTCCAATGTTTGATTTAAAAAAGAAAAAGAGAAAAGCCCAAATAAATTTAGAGAGGGCTGGACAACTAGCTACTTTTTTGTTACCCACTTTAGTGGGGGACAACTTTTTGTCCGGCGGACAAATAAATGGAAAAGCCTATTTTATCCTCAGGTTTCGCTTCTTCACGTACGTATTCTTTTTTTCTCAAAATTGTTCACGCCTTCTCTATGTAACCTTGTGGGCCTGTGAAGCCTCCGTCTCTCACACCTATCAGGTAAACTATTTGGTTAATTTCATTTTTATTTCTATGCTTTACTTTTTTTCTTTCACTTCCATGCTTTGTAGTACATATCTCTATTTACTTCTCTTTATTGTTTTATACTTTTTCCTTCATCTTATCACTGTACACACAAATTCATGTTCGTTGATGATTTATTCACGTGAGAAAATCACACAAAATTTATATCTTCAAAATTTTGTTTTGTGATTTTATACAATGCAAAATCAATAATTTTACATCAAAAAGGGCATTACAGTAAATTTTGTATTATTTTGTCCAGTACTGAGCATATCAAACAAGATACAGTACAAAATTGCTTGTCCTGTGCACTGATCATCATGAAGTAACAATGTTTGTCACAAGAAAGGGGGGTTTGAATTGTGACCTTTTAAAATTTAACTGCAAAACAATTTAAACACAATAACACACTATGATAGTAAATGGTTAGACTAACCGGAGAACGTTCTCCTTGAATGTAAGTGCAATAAAGTGATTTGTGTGAGTTAGTGTTTGCACAAATAAAAGAGTGAGGGAAGAGAGAATCACACAAAGAATTTATCTTGGTTCACCCCTTAATAGTATGGGCTACTCCAGTCCCCACTTGCGTGAGATTATCCACTATAATCTAGACCAAGATTACAGAAACTTCCCTTTGATCTAAGCCCAGATCAAAGACCCTTTATGATCTAAACCAAGATCACAAAGTAACCAGCTATAACCAGCTGCTCTACCTTTACAAGGTAACCTCAATCAATTATACCCAATTGATTTGAGAGAATCCTAAGGATTTATCAATGGTTTCTTGGATCTAAGCTTTTAATCACACCTAACCGGTTGTGAAGCTTACAAATGAATTACACTCAAAATACTCATGAAATATAGATCCTATTTTTCTAGAGAGCTTGGAGTATGAGTGAAAAAGAAGAGACAAAGATACAACCACTTAAAAGTGAGTTGTGTACCAAAGTGGTCTCTTAAGATATTTGCTTTGTTGAAACTCAAAGGTTAGTTTGAGAAGCAAATAAAAACACTCAATATACCAGAAGTATAGATGAGAATGAAGATCTTTGAGTGTAGAAGAGTTTTATGACTTGTAGACAAAAACAAGTGTTTTATGATTTGTAGCTTGAACTCTTGCTCTTCTTGTGCAACCAACCATGCTATTTATAGATGGAGATGTCCCTCTGTAGTTTGAACATCAATTATAACCGTTGAGAGTATAGAAATAGCTGTTGTGAGAGAAACAAAACAGTCCATGTGAATTTGTCCTTTAGATGCTTCAGGAGATCATTCTTCCAATGGTCTCTGACTGTCACATTGTACTTGTTGGTCAGAAATATTCTTCCACCAACTGTCAATGAGTTGTCTCTGAGTGTATATCCTTTGCAAATGTATTTCCCATGTGGGAAAATAAGATTTGAATTCATTTGGATAAGATTGCCACCTAAGTGCAGAAACTGTGAGATCATTCTCCAGGTTGGAGACCATTCTCTGAGATGGTGTGGATAAGGTCCAACGAAAATATAGTTGTTGCAAGTTGTTGCAAGTTGTCAAACAGCTGTAAACTCTTCATCAAAGGCATAGAGTAGCCACTGTTCACTTGTCCTTCAAAGGACACATGAATAGTGAGATAAGTACTCTTTTATGGGAGAATGTAGCCACCCATGTCATAAGCTTGTACTTGGATCAGATGTGAAACTTCTATGCAAGCTGTATGTACTTGTTGCTGAGTTCTCATTGGTCTAGATTAACTTCTTTAATGATGTTCTTGGAGAACATAAAGCCTTGTTGCAAGATGTGAAGTTATTATTCCTTAAAGAAGCTTATTCGAGTAAGCTCAAGAACCAAAATTAATTCTTTACCTTAAATGACTTATTTGCACTGTTATGATCCTTTAATAAGTCCAACTTAAAAGTTCTTTCTTGTCTTGTACCAAGTTGACTTATGAAAAGTGATTATCCTTGAACACGCAAACTTGGGAGACCGTTCTGAGAACGTTCTACTGACTTATAAATAATTCAACCTTTGAAATGATTTCTTCTTCAAAGTTGATTATTGTAATTGTGCTGAACTGATATGAATGCTCTTGAGGAAAATAAACATGTTCATGATGAGAACATTGTTTCATAAGAGTTGATAATATTTCTTTTCTTTATGAGAAGATAATATCTTCTTTGGTCAATCAACTTTGAATTCTTTTGTTGTTGCAAACTTCCCATAATTCTTCTTTGACGTTTTGCACACATTGTTGTTTGTTCAATGAGTATCTTTAAGATTATTTAGTGGAGGCGTGAGTGTACTCATCATTGAGAATGATTAAACTTTTATGCATTGTGCATAAGCTCTTTTGAAAACATCGTGGAAGATTATTCTCAAACATTGTCATCTTGACAAGCTTTGGTAGGATGATACTTTGAGTAGCTTTTGACGATCTTTCATACATGCATCATTCCTTTTGATATTAATTGCAATTGTAATTCTTCAAAACATGTAGTACAAAACTCAATATAAGTTTTGTCACACAACATCAAATATATTCTTTTGTAGCTTGTGATGCAGGTTTTTCCATCTTGATTCTTCAACTACGATCCTCTTAATCTTCCTTGAATATTTAATTCCCATTGTAAACCTTGTGGTGAAGATGAAGACTATTAACCATGAAGTTCACTTTCTTGCTTGAACGTTCGATGAATCCTCGTATGATTCAAACAACAGTCTTTAAAAATCTTCATGAAGCTTGTGATACTATTGTTGTAATTATCTGATGATACTCCAATTCTTTCATTGTTTGAGTATATAAAATGCACTTGTTGATGTGAGTGGCATCTAGCTCGTCCACTTTTATCATTATCTGTCTTTAAACAAAAACTCAAGTGCAACCATCAGTAGATCACCATTCATAAAACTTAACATTTATTTCATAAGGTTTGTTGTCATTAAAACACATATCAAAAAGGATTTTGCTTCAACACATCAAACATGGTACAGTACAAAAAATTGTCATGTAACTCAGTCACTTGTCCAGCATTATTCTGTCGAGTAACCATCCTTTTGCGGATCAAACGTACCCTTAATAAAAAATCACAAAAAATTAAAAAGAGTTATCTTTTATTTAAATTGTAAATAACATAATAGAACATAAAAAAATTAATTAGAAACAATCTTCTAGCTGAATGTAGTCATTCTTCTAATTAAAAAAAGAAATTAGAGATGTCAATTTGATTTATAAGTGGGGATCCCTATGAGAATTTTCTTGTTTGAGGATTCGAAGGTGGAGTTTTTTCCGGTGAGGAAGGGGATGAAGGAAAAAGTCCTCGAGAGATGTTTGGGAATGGGGATAGAATTTCATCCTCCGTCCCGTGGAGACTCCGTCCCCGAATACTTTATTAAAATAACTTTTATATATGTATATTCAAATAGTTTATATATTACATTTTCACACAATATATATAAATTTGTTTATATATAATGTTTATTATTGTCAAAAACTGCAATAATGTTTTAATTTTTTTAATTTGTTTTATGTTTAAACTTTGTTCTTTTATTACAATTATTTTGGTTGAAAATCATAGAAATTTGATATCTTTTTAATGTTGATGGATCCCCACAAGATCTACGGGGATCCATGGGGATGAGGATGTGAGAAGAATACTCTCCGAAGCGGGAAATAAAGATAGTGATGTTGAGCGCTTTAGATGGTGGAAAAGAAAGTGGTAAAAATTCTCCACTCAATCCCCGTCTTGTTGAAATCCCTATAATTAACTCATAGAGTATTTTTTTTCTCACACTTCTCATATACATATATTCAAACTTTCTATTCTTAAGAGGTAATTAAGGAGAAAGAGAGGAAGAATGAAAATAAAAATTGGAACATGAAATTTCTCAATGTTTTGCATAATCAGAACACAAATACAAATACGCAATCTGAGTTGAAACAACAAACAACTTAACTAATTTAACACAGTCTGAACTAAAACCAAAGCAGAATTTCAACATTTAGCTATATGATAATTGGAGCATACAAACACAGGAAAGATATCACAAACCTAAGATAATAAATTTCAGCTAGTTCATAGTGTGTATGTAAAAAAAAATCGTTGACCCTAACAAAATGAACCAAACTATATCCCTAAATTATTGTCACAATTATTCTTCCTAGATAAATTACTTCCAATGACTTTAATATATATATGCTCTTAATTAATTTATCAAAAATGGCCCTGTGGACTTAGAATTTTGGCTTCATATTTGATGCTAACTTAGTTAGAATATGTAGATTTTGAGTAAGCATAATTTTTATATTAAACTTTATTGTTTTGGGAATGAATTAATCTAACATTTGAATAAAATAATTAATTTTAATGGTTTTCTATAAAATATCAAATGATTTTAGATTTTTCTAAAAATTTATATAAGTGATTCTATATAATATGAATTTTCAATTTAATGGTAAGTTTTATTAAATTTGTATTTATTAAAACGTTATTGAAATGTGTATATTATTCAAATGTTACACCGTTATAATTTGATTTCTTCCCTCTTTTATTTTTATTATTATTCAACTCATTTTTACGTAAATATATTTAAATCAACAAAAAAAGAAGTATTTAAATCTAATCCACTTTATATACAACTCATTTTTTAAGTAAAATAAATTTTACAAAAATTAATTAATTTAAAATTAATTTTTATCCAAACCAATTTGCTACATACCAAAGTAGTGTAGGACACCCTGTCAAGATCCGGTTTTAGTGTTCCATAGGCATAGCTGGTACTTTTTATATTCTATAGATTTTAGTAAAGTAATGTCGATCATCTTGGATTCTTTCTTTTGTCACAATTTGATCATTTTAATAATTTTATTGGTGAAATGGAAATAAAGACAATTTTGTTTGAATGCATGATATTTGATATATAAGTCAATTTTGGATGGTGAAATTTTAAATTCCAAATAAGAGAAGAAGTTTGACTTTGAAGTGTTGAGTTAATACCGACTTTATTGAAACAGAAGCGGAAGTTCAGATTTTGTTGAATCTTGTTGTCGACCATTCTTATATCTACTTCTTCTAATAACGTCTATGGACAAAAGGAAACTGAAACCTTATAGTATAAAGTTATAGATTTGGATCTAAATTGATGGTTGAGATTGTTTAAAATGAATTTATTGATCTATCTGATCTCAAATCAATGAAAAATATTGATTACTGCGTGTTACTACAGAGAATTCGGATGCCAGACAAAATTAGTAGTTTATCCTAACAAGAATTAATCACACAACAAAGCAATCATTCTTCAAGATTTTTTTATTTGTTTTAGAAAAAAGTAAATAGCATCAGATAAATTTTTGTCCTCAATCTTATTGTCAAGAATTTAATGTTTCACAGTCCAAATAATTGAAATCTAAGACCCTCCAAGAATTATGTGCAAGTCAAGAAAAATATGTAACACTAATGAAATATGAAAATTAAAGAGAGATTACTAACCGTAAAAAATAATCCATAATCCATAATCCAACTGTGTTAGTAATAACATCAAAACAATGATCTTGTGCATACGCTTTGACAATTTTGTTCGTAAACCTACGACAATAGACCGTTAAAATGAACTTCACAACAGTCACATATACCATGATTGCGATCATTCATTTCAACTCAGTATTATCCATTTCAGGTTTAGTCTTATAAGACGGATTAGAAAACAGCCGGTTTGACCTAACATTTTTTAGAGATTATGCAAACAGTTTATGCAATATAAATTAGATTTTATATTATTTTATAATTTCACACTAGTGAAAATTGTATTTTTATAAACTATTTTATCATAAACTATCTTGAAAAACTCATAATAATATATAAAAATTGCATAAGCTCTATAAAGAGTTGCGCCAAACAAAATATCTAATAAATAAAAGCTTTGATTACTGATCATAGTGAAACAAGCATTAATCTAAATTACTCTTTGAACATAATTTGCCGGGAAGACTCAATCAAAATGTGCAACCCCAATGATCCCCTGTAATTGTGATTGAGAGATAGCTGAAACCACTTGATACTAAAACTGACATTCGAACCAGATAAACATTGAAGCGGATGATAAATATTCTATAAAATTACAAAATTAAATAAGGCTCTCGCATAAGATATTTCAAAAAACTTGTCAAACACTTCAGAATTAAAAAAAAAGGCTCTTACTAATTGTTAATTAGTTCAGTGGTGATCGACGCTCCGAACTAGTGGTGATTGAATCCTCTCCAATTTTCTATAAAATTTAATATTTGGATCAAGTTGTCTTCAACTTGAAAAATTGAATTGACGGTATCGGTTGTTGAATTGATGTCTTTTTTATCGAAATATTGGTTCTAATTTTGAAAAAATAATGGGATGACGGTATTTTATCCGAAATGGATTGAAAATGAAATTTGATATTTGGATTAAGGTATATCGTGTAAGCATATATCTTGTTTTGGAACTTCTTAGTTTTGTGAATTTCAAATAAAATTTTTTCGACCAAAGTATTGAGTTCAAATGATTAATAATTTTTACATGATGAATTGTTTGAGAGAACTCAAGTTTAATTTCTAGTTGAAACAATTCTTAGACCGATTTTGCTAAACTCACCACCAAACACTGACTTATCATACATTTCCCTAGAACCTAGAGAATTAAAAATAAAAATTATTTTTTTTCCAGATAATTTGTGAATACAAATAACTAAGAGGGTAAATTAATGCAATAATTTCTAGCCATCATACTACCTGACAAAAAATAAATGAAATAAACACTATTTTCTACTTATGTAAATTTTACTATTGTTCTCATCGGCAAGACTGATAGCTAAACGATAGAGAAAGTAAATCTGATTTATTTACAATGATATGAAATCATTATTACAATGATATGATCGATTATTCCAAGTTCACAAGAAACAAAATATAACCGTTTCGGTGTATATTTTTGCTCATAACAAGACATTTTTTATGTTAGGAAGTATCGCAAGGTGAGAGAATCAAAATCCATTTTTGACCCTTAAATGTGCCAGCTTGATAATACTGTATATTTTTATTTTTTTTGACAAAAGATAATACTGTGTTAAGTTTGCAAAGTATTGCTAAGTTTGGAAAGTATTGCTACGTTGAACACTTTAATTCATATTTGGATTTTCTATATTCAAAAATTCTATATTCATCTATATTTGGTTTATTTTTAATATTAATTTTGTCATTATCATCTATCGTATTATCTTTCTGAGAAATTCTTAGGTGAGTCCACGTACACCTAAGCATTAATGATTAGCACAACTAATCATATAATTACAAATCATTAATTTATTAAAAAATGACAAGTAATTAATAAAACCAAATCTTTATAAATAAGGAAAGAAAAAAAATATTACATGTGCACTTTATATTTATATAAAGATTTATTTATAATATGCTCATCATTTTTTTTTCATACTAAGCTTTTTTTTTATATTTTTATTTATTTTTTTACTAATTGAAACCTTGTATTTATATTAATAAGCTAATTTAATTAGTTTATAGTTTATATTTTATATTTCACCTAAGTTTATATTTTATTTTTTTCTTATTTTATTCCTATTATCTTACTTTAAAATAATTAAATATTAATTAAATATTTTGTATGGCACTTTATAAAGTTTATATTAATAAGATAATTCAGCCGTTAATTTTACTAAAATAATACAAATTGAATTATCTAGCTTATCGGCTATAAGCTACGTTATAATTTATACAATATAAGTTTGTTTATCAATTAGCTTATTACTATTTCATACGTAAAATTCTTTGAAATATGAATTGTGTAAATATAAGTTAATATTAAAATATGATATGATATTATACTTAAACTTAACAGGTATTCAAGAATATTATTAAATATCAAAATGTTCACATAAAAATAATTGAAACAAAGAAATTAAAAAAAAAAAAAAAAAGACAGAGCTTAGTTGAAACAAAAATATATGTGAGCAATTAGAAGACTTTTTTTTTAATAAAGTGCACAACACATGTTTCTTGACAAAAAAAAAATTCTTTTTCATTTCCTTATTTATTGAGATTTGGTTTTAATTACTACTCTATTAATTATTTGTAATTATTTAATACATTAATGAGTTGTAATTGTTTAATTGGTTGTGCCTAATCATTAATGCTTATGTGAGGACTCACCTAAGAATTTCTCTATCTTTCTTCATTCTCTATCTTAGCATATTTATACTAAATGCAAGTGAATATGTAGGTGAATTTGAGATTTTTGAAAGTAGAGAATCCAAATCCGTGTTTGAATTGGATATTCGCAATTCATAGTTGTGTGAAATTTAGTATTTTTTTTTTTTGTTAGGAAATTTAGTAGAGTTTATTACTTCGTTTGTTGACAGAAAAATACATTGAAACGAGAATAACGTGATATTTGTGATAAATTGGTAATGTTAAATGAGTGTTGAGAAATTATATATGGGTGTTCGTCTTAGAATTGAAGGGCTCATACCTCATCTGTATAAAAAAATGGAAATTTATTCTAACTAAATTCTACAAAACAAAGTGATGATTATTTCAATTTATAAATTTATGTTCATGTCATCTAATATCTAATGTGTTATTTGTTTTGTTCGTTAAAAATACCTGATGTGTTTGATGTGGAACTTTTTTTTTTTTGAACAAGCTGATGTGGAACTCTTAAGTATTCAAATATAATTTTTTTTTTATACAAGTAAATTGGAATGATAAGGAGTATATGAGTTCAAAATATCATTTTCAAGTTTTTTTTTTAACAATCTTCTAGCACAAGTATAATGTGTTTCAAGTTCAAGTATAATGTGTTTCAAGTTCTTATTAAGGTTAAGAAATATATTCTCTACCAGAGGTGTCTCACCTTTTGTGTTGCGGATGATTGTTTCTTGTTTTGTCGGGCAAGTGTAGCAGAGGTAAATCAGATTATGAACATCCTTCATACTTATGAACTAGCCTCTGGTCAGGAAATTAATTTGGCCAAATCCGAAGTATTTTTTAGTCGCAATATGTCTCTTGCCGATAAAGAAGACCTATCCCGTATACTTGGTGTCCGTCATGTTTTAGGAACAAGTATATATCTTGGTCTTCCCTCTATGATAGGAAGGAGTAAGAAAGCAATATTCTCCTTCATCAAGGATCGTATCTGGAAGAAAATGAATTCTTGGAGGGGAAGAGCATTGTCTAAGGCCGGTAAGGATGTTATGATAAAATCTGTGCTTCAAGCCATCCCATCATATGTTATGAGTATGTTTATCCTTCCTTCCTCAATCATTGACGATATCGAGAAAATGTTGAATGCCATTTGGTGGGGAGGCGGAGGTAACAACAATAAAGGGATCCACTTGTTAGCTTGGGACAGACTCGCATGCCCTAAGGCGAAGGGTGGTTTAGGCTTTCGTAATTTTGAAGCGTTCAATATGGCTATGGTGGCCAAACAAACATGAAACATCATTCAAAATCCGAACTCGTTGGTGGCTAAACTAGTTAAAGCAAGGTATTTCTCACGCTCATCGTTACTCGAAGCATCTTTGGGTTATAATCCTAGCTTTGTGTGGCGTAGTATTTAGAAGGCTAGACAAATTCTTTTACATGGGTGTAGGTGGCGGATTGGTAGTGGCTAGAGCTGTCAAAACGGGCGGCCCGGCCAATTTCGGACCGGCCCGGTCGGGCTTCGGGCTTCGTCGGGCCGGGCTAAAAAGCCCGGATAAAAAAACGGGCTACCAAAATTAGTGCCCGAGCCCGGCCCGGAACGGGTAGTCGGGCTTTCGGGCAGCCCGGTTTTTTTTTTTTTTTTTACTTTTAGTGTTCAAACTCAACTATATAAATAGCATTAATAATTCTCGCGCGTCCTATTTTTTACTCATTCGCTATAAATATTATATAATTCGCGCGCGCCGTATTTTTACTCATCCCCTATTTACGAGTTTCTCGCGCGCCCTATTTTTACTCATCCACTACCTACGAGTTTCTCGCGCCCTATTTTTACGCATCCGCTACTTACGAGTTTCTCGCGCGTCATATTTTTACTCATCCGCTACCTAGGACTTTCTCGCGCGCCGTATTTTTACTCATTCACTACTACGAGTTTCTCGCGCGCCCTATTTTTATTCATCCACTATGTACGAGTTTCTCGCGCGCCCTATTTTTACTCATCCACTACCTACGAGTTTCTCGCGCCCTATTTTTACGCATCCGCTACTTAGAGTTTCTCGCGCGTCAAATTTTTACTCATCCGCTACCTACGACTTTCTCGCGCGCCCTATTTTTACTCATCCGCTACGTACGAGTTTCTCGCGCGCCCTAGTTTTATTCATCCCCTACGTACGAGTTTCTCGCGCGTCCTATTTTTACTCATCCGCTACCTACGAGTTTCTTGGGTGTCCTATTTTTACTCCTGCTACTTAAGTAGCGAACGATATTTTATAATTTATATTACAAACTAATTTCAAATCATCCGAAACAAATTATTTATATTTATGTTTTATTTTATTTTTAATTTTAATTTTTTCGGGCTTGCGGGCCGCCCGCGGCCCATTCGGGCAATCCCATATTTTAATCGGGCTTTGCCGGGCCGGGCTAAAAAGCCCGGAAATAATTCGGGCTAGGATTTTCAAGACCCGAGCCCGGGAAAAAATCGGGCTTGGCGGGCCGGCCCATTCGGGCTAGCCCATTTTGACAGCTCTAGTAGTGGCGACAGAATCCGTGTTATGTATGATCCATGGTTGCGTGGAAAGGGTGATCGATGAGTGTCCTCACCTCAAGTGGAAGATGTTTATCATTTAGTTGTTAAAGACTTGTTACTTGAGAATTATAAAGCGTGGGATATAGCTAAGATTCGTAACTTGTTTACAGGTCGGGTAGTGGACGAGATTATTGCAACCCCTCTTATTAGTTCGGTTAAAGAGGATAACGTGGTTTGGGATGAGGAAAGGAATGAGTGTTATTTAGTTAAATCTGGTTACAATCTAGCCATGAGATGTATTATTCGAAGCGATAACCACCATGTAGAGGGCAATTGGAATGATATTTGGAAAGCTCAATCTCCGCACAAAACGCGTCACTTACTATGGAGGTTGTGTAGGGGGTGTCTGCCGACGCGAGTACGCTTGAGACAACGTTATGTAGAATGTGAACTAAGTTGTCCTGTGTGCAATGTCGAGGTCGAAGATGATATTCATGTGTTTTTTTGGATGCGTAGCAACTCGCGAATGCTGATCGGTCGCATGCTTGTCACAGTTACTGCATAATGCAACTTACTAGCATGGGACTGTCGCAGACAGGATATTTCGAATGTGCAGAAACGAGGAAAGTGCAATGATAGGCCGAGTTGCATCGTTATTTTGGTGCATTTGGCATAATCGAAACGACAAGATCTGGAATGACAATATTCAGTCCCCGAGCCAAGTTGGGAACATGGCGTTCGTCGTCTGGAATGAGTGGTTTACTGTCCACCAACTGCAGCGTCATAACGTTGTTCCTGTTGAGGATCCTAGGCCGGTTCGGTGGGAGAAACCAGCAGCGGGATGGATAAAGTGTAATGTTGATGATGCGTTTGTAGTTGAGTCCTGTGTTACTTCTATGGGTCTTTGCTTTCGTGATACCAATGGGCATTTTGTGGCTGGCTTGACTCAATGGAAGCAGTCTTTTTACTCCATAGTGGAAGGCGAAGCATTGCCACTATTACATGCTTTGAGAGAGGCTATCCATCGTGGATTTGAGCGAGTCCAACTTGAAAGTGACTCAAAGTTATTGGTTGACGCCATTCATTCGAGAAGACGGGGCAATTCGGAATTTAGTTTAATTGTTAACGACATTATTCTTCTTATGTCATATTCTTCTGTAAACTTTGAGGTTAAATTTGTTAGGAGACAAGCAAATTTGGTTGCTCATACTCTTGCTAGGGCGGCCAATGTTTGAGCTAGTTTTCATAGATTTGAGAATATTCCCTTATGTATTGAACATTTATTAATTAATGATATGAATTAAGTTTGTTTGGTTCAAAAAAAAAGAAATATATTCTCTACCAAAAACAAAAAAATAAAGGTTAAGAAATATATTTACTCCAATTAATTCATCTAAATTTGAATTAATAAATAAGCCTCGAAATTCATCGAGTCTAAATTTAAACCTGACGAGTTTCGAGTACTTATTAAAGTTAAGAAAATATTCAAATTTATTATTATTATTTACCAACAAGTCCTTACATTAACTGCGGAATCCAAACATAGGACATTGTGGATATGTGGTGAAACCTTAACAATTGGCCATATGAATACATTATGACGACATTAAATAAATCCAAAGATATAGATCTTAATTGATATTATTCATTCATATATTAAAATATTAATGGACACGAGGGATTTTGCCGGCTTAGTTGGTTATAGTCAATTTGAATTTTGTGACCATATTCTAAGATATCTTTCTTATTATTATAATCACATTCATAAATGAAGACAAATTATGTACATTGATTATTCCGTAACCATTTCTTAATAAATACCCCTTTGGTATGTGGCTACCTTCCCCTTTTGGCTACGGCCAATACTTTCTCAAGTTTTGAGAAAGAAGCAATAGAAAATGAAGGATCAACAAAGGAAGAAACAAAGGGTAGTGGAAAGAAATAATCAAGATTATATTAGTAAACTACCCTATAGTTTATTGTGCAATATTTTATCATCTCTTAAGATCAATGAAGCTGTCAAAACTAGTGTTCTATCTTCCAATTGGAGATATATTTTTACCAATCCAACCAACCTTATTTTTGATGCACAAAACATGCTAGTGAAAGATTACTCATTTCCCAATATATGTCACCTAAGCAAAGTTTTAATGTTTAATATCAAAATGAAGAGAGCTTCTACTTTTGTAAGTAATGTGAACAAGTATTTGTCAAATGTTAAAAATGTCCAAAAAATTGACAAGTTAAAAGTTTGTTTCACTTTTCGCAATAAAGGGTATGGTTGCAACGATCTCGAAGAGTGGATCCGGTTTGCGGTTGAACGAAATGTAGAAGAGATTGATCTTTGTTTGTTGGAAGATAATCATCTTAGTGCTCCTAATCCTAATGATGGTTCCTTCTATGTTTTCCCTTGCGATACTTTCGACTTCAATTCAACTTTGAAGTGTTTGCGCTTGGCGCATTGTGTACTTGCTCCACTAAATTCATGTAACTATGGTTTTAGCACGCTCGCAACATTGGAACTTTTCAAAGTTGATTTGAAATCTGAGGAGCATATCCGGATTTTGTTGTCTAGCTGCGACAACCTTGAGTCTTTGAGCTTTTCCGAATGTTATAATATGGATTACTTGAAACTTGAGCACTCTTTTTGCAAGAAGTTGAAGTATTTGAAAGTGAACCTTTGTCGCCAATTGAAGGGAATTATGCTGAAAAGCAACATTTTGGAGACCTTGGAATATGTTGGAAGCAAAGTTGCATTCTTTTTTGATGCCCCAAACCTTAAAAGTTTCTTTGGTTATGTGAGCGAAAATTGGCTAGTTTGCAAACTTTCTACCGATCTTCCTCAGCTCGAAAAGTTGCTCCTTGAATGCTGCTGCATGGTAAGTATATACACTTTTTGAGTGCAAACTAAATTCTTCTCCAATCTCTCTAGTCAAATCTCATTCGTTGCCTTAACCTAACTCTCGGCAATTAGATTAATTCGACGACTGAGATTTGTTGCCTTAACCACTATTGCCACTGCAGATGCATTGAATCTAGATTCAGATTCCACTGCATTCGGATGCGATGGTTCTGCAGTGTTTTATGCAAGTTTTCAACCATTTATATATTAATAATTATTATAAGTGTTTGAATTATTCTTCTTTAGGGTGATGTTATGACAAAAAGATTTCCCACATTTGAAAATTTGAGGCATCTAGAAATTATAAAAGTGGGCATATTTAGACAGGATCTCTCATGGATACCAGTTGCTCTCAATGCTTGTCCCACTATCACAAAACTTAAGCTTCATGTAAGTTTGGAATTTTCTTTTTACAATATTTTAATTTAAAATACTTTGTTTAATGGTTGTGTAATGTATTTCTGATTCTGACCATGTCAATGAATTATAATCCTTGGATTTTTCCAATTTGTCCATATATATATATATGGTAGAGGTCCTAGGTTCGGTCCTCAACTCCATTGTAAACAAAAATAATAATTTAAATTTTTTGAGTGAATTTTTTTAATAATTTATGAATTCAATTTGTTGCAGCTTAGGACATATTTTAACATTGATGAAGAGTTAACTGCGTATTGGCCTCCTAGATGCTTACATAAACATTTGAAGGAAATAACAATAACCGGAATTAGAGGTCACTCAAGTGAAATTGCAATTGCAATTTATCTTCTAAGGAATGCAATTTCACTTGAGAAGATGATAGTTGACCCGCATCCAAGAATTTACCTTGGGAATGGTAAATGTGTTCATTCAGAAGTGTGTGAGAATTGGAGCAGAATTGAGAAGCACAAAGTTGAATTTTTTCTGAAGAAAGAAGTTGGTTCATTAGTAGAATTGTTAATCTTGTAAACAAAAGGAGTCTTGTTTACCGATTGTTAGTTGGTCTAGTGGTGATTGACGCTGTACTTTGTAGGGAGTACTACGGTTCGATCTCTCGCAACTGCGATCGAAAGGAGGTTACAACCACTTGATGCCAGAACTGACCTCAGAACCAAATTACGCGGTGAAGGGGCCTGAATACTGGTGGTTAAAAATAAAATAAAAAGGAGTCTTGTATTAGCTTAATGAAGTATGATGTTGTGAGTCAAGGATGAATCTAGAGAGAAAGTAGATGAAAAATAAATGATGGAAATGTGTAAGGTTATAATTTGGGATTCACTAGTATTATAGTCTAATGTGAAATGTAAAAGGACACTTTAGGACCCCTGAGTTCATTGAACTAAAGGGAGTTCCCCCAAACACTTCAATGAAATTAAAAAGGTTCTCTTGACATGAATTGAATTTAGGTTGAATGATCATGCAATGTTTATTAACAATGATTTCGTTATTTAGTCGATTGCGTTAAAGAAGGAACTATGTCCCTCAACTCAATTCTATGTTTGTTTATCACTACGAAAGTGTTAAGTGGAGCGAACAAAGTTGTAACTAGGGTTGTTTAGGGATTGGATAATCCGAAAACCTATCCATATTCATTTGTAAACAATTTTCTAGATTGGATTTCAAATCCAAAACCATATCTATTCCGCAACCAGTTTTAAAACGATTTCGAATATGGTTATGTTGTTAGAGAATGTGGTGTTCCATCTTTGTTGCAGGTTGCAACGCGCACCACTGCCAGAAAGAGCTCTAACATATCATCATCCACTTGCGTGCTCACCGACGAAACAAATCTCCATGACGAGATTAAGAGAGTGACAGTCCTTGTAAGCCTTTTGTGTTTCTGCGATCTTAAAATGTCAGTTCACCATTTCTATCGTGAGAGAGTTTGAGACTAGAGAGGTTGCAACGATCCAACAATATATATGGTTATGGATCTGGACATCCAACAAAAGATCTTAGCTTATAAAACCGGAGGACCAACCATTTTCGAATTGACCAGTTAATTTTTTTGTATAAATATTCTATCATATAGAATTGGTTTGTGATTTGGTTATAGACTTGGTGTATGTTTAGTTCTACTTCTAGAGAGGCCAAAATTGATTCTAGTGTGTAGAAACTTGGTTTTGACATATTTGTAATCAGATATTTTTCTCTCACTCCTAGTAGCAACTAAATAAAAGTTGCATTAAGAGTTAAAGATAAAGCTTTCAACTAAATAAAAGTTGCATTGGACATTAGCCCTCATCTATATATAAAAAAAGGTTGCATTAAAGTGTTGTATTGATTAATGTGTTTAAAATTTCTTTTGTCAAAAAAAATAAAAATTAATGTGTCTAAAATTATATGAATAACGAGTATATATGTAATGCCTATATACCACAATCATATACTTCATTTTCCACCGGTTCCTTTTGCTTTTTAGATTCATAAAATGATTGATGTATTTGATCCAAACAGTTGCATTAAAGTGTTGTATTCATTAATGTGTTTAAAATTTCTTTTGTAAAAAAAAAAAATGTAATGTGTTTAAAATTATTCCCTCCGTAACACTTTACAAGCAAAAATATACTTTTTAGGTTCATTGTATATTGAATGCATCTGGTCTATATTATGGACCATATACATTAAATATACAATGAATCTAGAAAGTGAATTTTTACTTATAAAGTGTTGCGGAGGAGTATATGAATAACGAGTATATATGTGACTAGAGCTGGGTATGCGGGCTAGCCCGCCCCGTTTAACCCGCCCCGCATAAACCCGCATATTAAACGGGGCGAACAAGTCCGTCGGCAAATATAAACGAGTTATAATATTAAGCCCGAGTCCAGTCCGCATAAGCCCGCGGGTTAAACAGTTAACCCGCGGACTATTACCAAAAAAAAATAAAAAATCACTTTTTTCAAAAAAATAAATTAAATTAGTAAAATATTAATATAATGAAAGCTTAAAAAAATATATTATTAATAATTTTATTTTATAACATATAAATTGTAACTAACAAATAAAAATAAATAAAGTTTGTGATATCATTGAGTTTGTCTATCTTCTTTTTGTAAGTAATGCAACTAAAATCAAATTCAACTGATTCTTATCGTCATTTTGTACCGTCCATTTTAGTGAGAAAAACTTT
This sequence comes from Trifolium pratense, assembly GCF_020283565.1. Taxonomy (NCBI): domain Eukaryota; kingdom Viridiplantae; phylum Streptophyta; class Magnoliopsida; order Fabales; family Fabaceae; genus Trifolium; species Trifolium pratense. The sequence goes on along the minus strand of NC_060065.1, from coordinate 12,849,798 downwards.
CTACCTGTACCCAAAAAACTTACATGTATCTTTTAAATACTAGCAAATGTATATACAGCTAAGACAAAGTAAAAGATAGTGAAAAAGAACAAAAGATTATAAGTAGAAGAACATGCATTAATCGTGATGTTTTGTGTTGTTGTCTACTTGATTAAAATTGGAGTGTGTTGTTGCTTTTTATAATTAGGGTTTAGACTAAGTTTTTTTTTTTTTTTTGTGGTTAAAAAAGTTGAATTTGGACATGAACCAAGTTATTTATATCTGATAAATTTTATAATTAATTATATAAAAAAAGAAGAAGGCGGGCCACGGGCTAACCCGCGAACCCGCGGGTTTAACCCACATAACCCGCGGTTTTAACGGTCCAACCCACACGGGCAAAAATGTAAACGGGCCAAAAAAAATTGGTCTTAAGTCCGTGCGAGCTGCGGGTTAAACGGGTCGGCCCGCGGACCTTAGTCCGTATACCCGGCTCTATATGTGACGCCTATATACCACAATCATATACTTCCTTTTCCACCGGTTCCAAGAAAATTTTTGCTTTTTAGATTCATAGGATCAAATACATCAATCATTGTATGAATCTAAAAAGTAAAGTTTTTCTTATACTCCCTCCGTCCCAAAATATAAGAACTCTTTGATCATTGCATGTATGTCAATACATGATTTTGATTACTAATATATTTAATGGTTTATTAGTAAAAATTATAAAAATTTGATATTTTGAAAATACTCATCGAAACAAATCAAACAAGATCTTATTGTTATCCCATATTTTAGCTCAAGGTAAAATATGTTATAATCTTCAGTTCCAAAGACATTTATTGCTATAAAAACCTGTTAAATGGCTTTAAATAGCCTCACTCTTTAATGTCTTCAAGAACAAGAGAGATTATCTCTCTTATCTTATCGTTTAAATGAAGGTTAAGGGTAATGTCTTTAAGAACAAGAGAGTTCTAATGGAAAAACTTCATATTTCAAGACTGAAGGATGTTTCGATGGAAGCCAATGAATCGAAGTAGTCAGGAATTGTGGACTTAGAGTATTTTTCATTATTTAAGTGTGATTCGACTTCGACGGTTACAACGGTTTAAGGCCTTGGTTCAGTTCAAATACAAAGGACGCGTGGCTGAAGTTTAGTAGTTTAACGTTAGGATAGACGTTACTTAGTTTTCTATAAATAGAAGTCTGTATAGTCGAAATAGGGGTCACAATTCATTTACACAAACTCTCAAACACTCAAAGTATCCATGTTAAGGCGAGAAACGAGTTACTCGAGAAAGATGTATGAATCAGTGAACCTTTACACTTTCTTTGTAATTTTTACATTCTAAATGCAAATTTACTTTCCATAAGTCTTTATTTTCTAAAGCATTTACAAATTCTGCATCTTATTGGTTCTCTTGTTCGAGTGAACTTACTTTTGTTCGTATTTAATATATGTTTAAGAAACCAAACATATTGTTCTTTTGTAAAATAAGGATGTCTTTAAAGATAAACTTCCAAACTTCTTTTAATAAAATGCATGAACAATTGTCCCAGGATTTACTAGTTGGTCCTTCAAGTAATTAATTTAAACTAGCGGTTGTTTACCAAAAATCAGTGTAAACACTTATATGATAATATTTACATTTTTATGCTTTTAGAAAAATATAGTCAAAACAAGACATATAAATAGTGAATTTAGTCAAAATAAATATTATAAAATGGAACAGAGGGAGTATATAAGACCGGAGGGTGTATTTGCTAAAATAACTAATAACTGCCACAACTTAGTTAAATTGAAAGAGAATAATCCTTGGCTTGGTTTAAAACCAGAGTTTTTTTTTCCTCTGCAATGACTAGTCCACTGAAATTGAAACCAAAAAGAATTGAACCTGAGACTTTAAAATGAGCATACTCCAAAACCCTAGCCAACATAAGTGGATTACTGAGATAGTATTATCTATTAATAAAATTTCTAAGGATAGTCCACAAATCCTAGCTCAACTGACAGAAATGCAGAAATTGCAAGTATTTGACATCGGGACAATTAATGGTCTAACATTAGTCTACTTGGCATTTGTTCTACCCAGCAAACTACACCGTTCTAATATCTTAACATCAAAGGATAACAGAAGAAAAAAAAAGAAAGAAGAAGAAGTCAATTGATGAATGCATATATGCACCACCAGAATGAAAATCAGATTCTGCGGTCAAAAGTTCGATTTATTCACGCAGTCTAGTTGCTAGAGTTTCACATCTTCCAACAAATGTTTCTCCATACGTATTGGTCGGGGATCGAACCAAGAACCAAATGGTTAAAAGACCCAGATATCTACCACTTGTGCCACATTAGTTATTACATCAACTAAACTATGCTCACATAACCCAAATTTAAAATGTGAACTTTATGCAAAGACAACACATGACTACGTGAATTTTTCTAAGGCAATCCATCTAACACATGTTATGACAGTTTCACACATTTTCACAAACTAAACTACTAAAGATTAGATTCCATAAAAAACTTGTCTAAAACGTATAAGAAAAAAGTTGAAAATGATAGCTAGGTAGTTTTGAAGCAGAAGACACATGCATAGAAAACATGTTCAGAATGTCATGTGGCCAATCGATATCGTTTGTCCTTAAAATATTCGATCTCATACTTCAAATAAATCACTCCCTTTGGTCCAATGTTTCGTCTAGGTTCACTTCCCACTCTCATTTTGGCCCTTATTCCCAAATTCCTATGAACCAATGCAACATTTGAAGCTTAGTGCAAAGAACATAACTCATTATAAATAGTGGAGCATAGTCGTCGACCATTATATACAAAAATTAACTAACTATGAAATAAGTCACATATATCATCATCATCATCATGTGTTACCTAGTGTTCCCTCGAACACTTCATCGAAGAGAGAAGACACTTCACCGATGTATTAAAACTACTTTTCTATGAAGTGTTTGGGGGAACAATACGTAGCATTTGATAGAAATTTCATTGTTAATGAATATATGAAAATCTAAATAATTTTCAATCTTTAATTTCTTGAAATAACAGTTTTTTTTTTTTTTTTTGAAGCATGAAATAACATTTAATTATTATGTCTATTTTTTTTCTCTCATCATATTCAAATAACTTGATACTTTCATACTTATATCAGCAGCAGCTAGCCATTTAATTATTGTCTTTTTTTTTCTCCTATCAATATTCATGTTAGACTTCAATATTCTTTGACCATTACTTACTGTTCTTGAAATTTTATTTGAAAGTTTCAAAGTTTGTTGAGTTATTCCAAAGTGAGGCTTTGAGAGAGTGAGTTTAATTTTTCCAATAAGTTAGTGCTTAGTATATTTTAATGTTTTTGATTTTTAATTAATATATTTAATTTCAACATTTTTTTTGGATTTTTTTTATACAAGGGAAAAGAGAAAAGAAAAAGAAGACTAATTAACTAACAAAATACGAAGGACTTCAGATTAAGGGGCACAATCAAGAGCTCCAACAAATCAAAACTACCATTATGAGCCATGTTAGTAACACATTGAAAACAATCAACATCATGATTCACTTCCTTACAAATATGATTCATAGAGCAATTCTATGATGGAGATTCAATAGATAGATAGGAGGAAGGGCCTATCGTTTTCGCATGTCGAAGTTGTGCCAAAACTGAAATATACTTTGGCCCCAATTGCAAAGGAATATTCTGAAATAAATTTTTCACAAAAACACGAATAAATAATCAGAACAGGTTTCAGTCATTTTAGCTCATGTAATGTCAAGATTTCGTCCAATACAAACAGAGTTGACGTGGTTCAAATGGAATGAGGGGAGTTTTAGATTCACATTACCTTTGTATGTGTAATGTTTATGGAGTTTTTTTATGTTTTGATTGTGTGTTGGTACTTGGAAACAAGATATTTGTGAAAATAGATGTTTTTGGAAGGGTTTGGAGTAGAAGAAAAGAAGTTGGTGGATAAGAAAAATGTTTGTGTCTGAAATGTTTGTGTCTGAAGGTGATTACCTATATATATAGCTCATGCTAAAATGTGATTTTGATTCATGTAATGTTACTTTCATTTTAGTCCCTAATGTGGCCATGTCACACAAAAATGCTGACATGGTGTTGGATATAAATTTGGTATTTATCAATTAAATATAATTGGTGGGTCCAATATTTATTTGGAGGTTATATTGTCAAAATAAAACTTTCAAAGTTGGCGTCGAGAGCCAACTATGTCAAAGCCAAAGAGCGCTTCGAGAGCTATGGATAACGCGTCCAGTTTTGGTTTTACCAGGAGGCTATCGAAAGCGCGAAATCGAATCGAGAGATAGTTGGGCCAAGCCCAAAGAAGAAACAACGAGCGGCCCAAGAGGCATTGGCGCGCGCTGAAGGAATGGAAGATGAAAGTGGAGAACGTGGTCGACGTGGCAGATCGAAGAGCGTCCAGATGATCAAGAAACAGTTACCACTTTGTAGTAGTATTTATAGTAGTTTTTCATTCAGAACAGAGGTCACAAAATTTTATACAAACACTCCCTCTAAAATTCTAAGTACTCAGCGATCGAACGAACGGAATTCAGAGGAGAAATGTATGTTTTGTGAACCATCTTTATTTGTAATTGCTTTTCATTTAATGCAATTTGCTTTCCAGTAATTTTCTTTAAGTTTAGTTCCAACTACTTGCTCGAGAAACTGCTATTTCGAGGCGATTCGAATTAGTTTCTCTTGTATTTTGAAAACTATTTAATTTCTAAGTATCTGATTCCTTGCTAAAACGAACATTCAAACAGTTTTCTTAAAACGAATAAAACACAAAATTGTCCTGAGATTTACTAGTTGGTCTCGCGAGTTTAAATACTTAAACTAGCGGTTGTTTACCAAATTTTCACGAAAACAAATTGGCACACCCGGTGGGACTGGTTTTGTGTTTATTAAAGTTGTGTTCTTTGTATGTTGTGGAATGAGAAACTTGTTACTTGCATATAACTGATAATAAGTTAGGTTATGGTTAAAACTACTCAGAGATCTAATCCTAGTAAAAATCAAAATTCTAGTGCGATGAGTAGTGAAGCAAGTTCGAGTGGTGGAGTCGATCCACCTCCACAGAGTTTGGTAACTGATGGATTATTTCGCAAGTGAACGAATTACCACGTAGTAATAAAAATATCGATCCACAGGGATTGTGTGATCAAACTAGTCGAATAGTGCTCATAGACATTATGCAAGAAATACACATAAATTGGGGGTATGTTGAGTTATGAATTGCTAGAAAACGTGCTTTGATATAATGGAAAAACGAGGTAGAATCATCGGAATCGCCTAGTCTATAGCTAAACAACATGCAATCTACTATATCATAGGAATCTACTCAAGTGTTAACAACTAGATCGACAAATTAGTGAATCGCAATCTCTTGTCAAAATCCACTCTATTCGTTGTCGATACTCCCCCGATCTCTCGGGCGGAAGCTACCTACAACGAATGATATTAACGCGCGTCAATCGTTCGCTACACTCTATGCCTCAATCTCTCGACCGGAGACACTCGAGCGCTTAATGCAATTCAGTTCAGAAATTAAATCAATACTCTCGCACGTGACTTAACTCGAAATCATTACAACACTAATGAAGGATTATAAAGCATTAAACATCGAATTGCATTAAATCAACACTATAACAGAGTAGTTTCTTACACATATAGCAGATTACATGAAGTCTATCTACATTCTAGACTATCCTAGATCCTACCTCCGAAGAACTTAGCTCCTCATCTCCCTTTGTTCGCGTCCGAGCTTCAATGTCATGGCTTGTGAATCCATGCTATCGATGTGCTTGGAGCTATCCTCTGGAGTCTTGAATCCCAATCTTGAAGTTCCAAACCCAGAATGTAGATCAATTTTGCAGAATTTTCCAACCTCAAAACAGAATTATGCAGAAACTATATATACAGAAGGCAACCACGCCGCGCGCCAGATCTATCACGCCGCGCGTGGTTGCAAATCCACCAACTACGCCGCGCGTAGTAACAGAATCACGCGGCGCGTGATCAAGTCAGAGAGCAATCTTCATCTTTAACAAAGCTTCACGCCGCGCGTGGTAAGGCATCACGCCGCGCGTGATCAGAGTAAAAATCTTGGCTCCCTGTGAGCTCCATCACGCGGCGCGTGATGGGCTACGCCCCCAGCGTAGTGAAAATCCTCCATTTCCTGCAATTTTTCCTGTTTTCTTGCAAATCAAGTAATCAAGCTTATGGTTAGATTTCTCTTATATTTATTGCTAAAAACCTACTAAAATGCATCTAATGTTGCTAAAATAGGCATGGATTAGAGAGTGTGACGATTCGTCATCACAACCCCAAACTTAAACCTTTCCTTGTCCTCAAGGAAACAACTTTTACCTCAAGCTTTTGTGTCAAGACCTTGACATTTTCCTTAAATTCACTCGAATCATACATACGTGAGACTCACCTGATGATCAATGATCCACCTGCAAACAATGCTCAATTGCACAACCGTTCTCGCAAGACATTTTCAAGTAGTTCACACTTTCCGACCACGGCTCTATGATTCCATCACACACTAGTGCAAAAAACACTTATTAAATCGGTTCTGGAAGGCTTTTTAAATCGGTTCCAGGACCGATTTAAATTCCGTCGATTTAGTACGTTTTTCGTTTTTAAATCGGGTTTCGAACCGATTTAAAATATTTTATTAAATCTGGTTGCCCGATTTCAAAGAGTTTATTAAATCGGTTTGCCCGATTTAAAAAATGTTAAAAAAGTCATTGGAAGTTTTTAAATCTATTTGATCCGATTTAAAATCCAAAATTAAATCGACTGAACCGATTTAGAAAACGTTATTTTAAATCGGTTCATAACTCACCCGATTTAAATTATATTAATTTTTTTCTTCTACTATTGTTTCTCGAGGACCATACACCAAAATTTATTTAATCCAAAAATCCAAAATCATCCATTAATAACATAAAGTTACAAAATTATACTTCTACACTAAAATCATTATACTATAATAATAGAGTATCATACACCTAATAGCATAAATTATACTTGTATATACTAAAATCATTCCATAAAGTTAAAATCATATACCTAGAATTATCAATTATCAATTATAAACCATAAAAGTTACAAATTTATACTTGTAACCTCGATTCCTTCTATTTGTATGCTTAACTTTGTCTCCTCCTTTAACAGTTAACTCATAAGTTGGTTTCGGGAGACCATTCTTAAAATCGCTGGGTTGAATCAATCCTCTCCATATTTCCACTGAAAAGGAAAAAAAAAAAAAGAAGATAAACTCAGCTCAACATAGAAGCATAATAAAATTGACAACTTAGAGAAAATAAAGCCTAGAAATGACAACAAACAATATCACAAAGCTGTCAAGGAATTTCAATAATACTCGATTGAAATAATCAACACATCCACACTTTTCAATACAACATTCAGTATTATTTTAAACCCACACATAGTCTAACCTCTCTAATCTTCTTGTTTTCAAATCCATTTCATATTTATGAATATGTTTCATATGTGCAAAATATTTTAACAGTACAATGATTGGCAGTTTAGACATACCTGTCAAGAGAAGTCAAATCCAGCTATGGTACATAACATCAACTTTGTCACTTCAGAGGTTGTCCACATCCTTTGATTCTTTCTTCAATCTTTTGTTCTACATCTTTTTGGTGTCAATTCTTCATCCGAGGACTCCTCCGAGGAAAAAGACTCATAGTCATAGTCTAGTTTCTATAAATCAAATTTTGTTTTATCAAACAATGGGAATAATTTAGATTTCAGACCACTAGACATGAATAATAGGCACTTAATTTAAAACTCACAGCATAAGAAACAAATTAATCATGTATATAATAGAACTTAATTTTGTCCAATTACAAAATCAGTTGTAGACCTTCAGAACTGCAGAATTTATACTTGAATATCATACTTTAATGATAAAAAAATGTACTGCCACAATAAAGTTGGTAAATGATCCTGCAACTGCAAAACATGTACAAGGAAGTCGAGCCTCACTTCAAGCAAAGAGAGGAGGGAAGCACAACAAAGCAAATTCATGTGAAACATGAAAATTAAAACAAACTTGACACATCAATTCATTAGGAGTCATTAGACTGGATTTACAAAGAATGCAAGTGGACAAATAAAATTTATATATTGATCGCATAATCATCAAACATCATTATCACACAGAAGTATCCAAAACCAGAAGATAGAAAACGTAAAACTAAAACTTAGACAATTATAAAGATTCAATTTTGCATTTAGATTGTGTCTATTTGGTAGTACTTTTGTTGATTCTGATGTCCCACCAACAGTGCTAGTTCCACTAACTCCAGGAGATTGACTTTCCGAATTTGAGATTTCCACAGGCGAGTCTTCATTAGCACCAGAACCTAGTAACTCAACTTTGGCAAAATCAAAATCTGTAGAATGCAAAAATAAATTACAATGTGAGAAACAGAAAGGAGCAACAGGGGCAACTAAAATGAAAAAGCAGAAGCTAATCTTTTTTCCAACAAAAGCATCATAGTAAAATCTAGCTATAGTACATCACAGGTCAATTCTCTTCCTTTTCTTCCTAACATATATATGTAAACTTATTGTCAATGCATCATAACCAACAATATGAGCTATGATTAGTCATTTTAAACATCTGTGTTCACCAACAATCAAGACCAAATAAGTCCATCAAGATAAAAACAGAATAGGGAACAATAAAAAAAATCTAAATAACTATAGCAGTACAAGAAAATGATACCTGTGTTATAATTAATGAACATCTCAGTATTAGCCGTAAAGCATCACCATCAATAAACCAAATTCAAAACTACAATACAAATGAGAAGTCTACACCATTTTCCCCCTTCTTTCATATCCCTATATCATGTCATGGATCATATCCTCTAGCCGGCCGTTCATATCTTATCGACTTCATTTCTATTTAACGCACTTGACATGTTTAAGGACTCGCCATGTCATATCCATTTGGTATAATTTTGGTTAATCCCGTGACAAATAAGATGATTTCTTATTACATCAAAATCTAAAGGAACATATTAAAACATTTAACACAAGGACAAATAGCAAATTCAATTTTAATTTATAATAACTATACAAATAGCAAATTCCATTTTTTTTTTGGTACATAGCATGACAAAAAAAACCAAACCTAATTGTATTTTAGAAAGTAACCCAGTTGGATAATCAAAGCAAGGAGCAAGTAAAGGAAGTAAAAATTATAAACGGAATAATAAACACAAACACACACCGACGCATATGAAATTAGAAAGGGGAGGACGAATTATAACCACACACAAAAAGAAATTAGATTCATAATCTATCTATTGAAGAATGAGGAGAATTTGAACTAACCTTGAAAATGGAGGACGAATTTCAGCGTGGTAGCAGAACAAGTTCGCCGTAATCGATTTCATCATTGCAGATAGGGAGATAATTTGCGTTTCACCGAGGAAGAACGACTTAGGGTTTGAGAGGGAAAACGTGGTTCGATGTGAGGGAGAACGTCGTTCATTCGTTGTGAGGGAGAGAGACTAGGGTTTCGTTTCAGATCTGAGATCCAAGAGGGAGAGGAGGTAGTCGTGCTTTTGTGAAAGAGAGCGAAATCATCTGATGGAATGAGTAAATAATATTAACTCAATTTATTTTAATTATTATTATAAAACTTTTTAAATCAGTTTAACTGACTTAAATATTAAAACAAATATGAAAATTCCTTCCGTGTCCCAGTGTGACAGTCTTTAAATCAGGTGGATAGAAACCGATTTAAATTCCCTGATTTAAAAACTGTTTTTTCCACTAGTGACACTACTCACATGCACTCTTCAATATGAGTAATTCACTCAAATCAACACATCAATGCAAGTCAACAATAATTTTGCAAGTAGTCTAAGAATTCATTCGGTTCACTTTGTGCACACACATTAGAGGTCTTTTAGGGTTATAACGTGGCTTGGCTAGGGTGGATGGTGACATTTTGGATAAGTAGTAGAAAAACTTGGAGTTAGATCCCCCTATGGTCAAAAATTCATAAACCAACCCTTTTCTTTTGAACTATAGTGGACTAGAGAACATTTCATTTCAACACACAAGTTTGCAATTCTTTTTGTACTCAAGGCTATCACTTCTTTTTGCATTTTTATTTTTTTTATTTTTTTCACATTCATCTCTTTTTTCATTTTTTCATTTCTTTTCAACATATCTTTCTCTAAAGCCTTGAATCTTTGAAAAATTTTCAATTTTTTCAACCAAAAACTTTTTGTAAGTTCTCTAGTACCCTCACCCCAAACTTCATTGTTTGCTAATTCCAAAGAGCAACCCCAAACTTAGTGGTGAGCATTGCGCATCAACCACTAATTAGGTGCCTAACCTCCAAGAAAGTCATTCCTTTTTTTTTCAAAAATTTCTTAAGGGTTTGCAAAAATAACATATTTTCTTTCAGCTCAAATTGGTTAAGCAAATGATATATATGTAAGGGTGGATAGAAAGGCTCAAGGGTACCAAAACAACATGCCTCGTGTGTGCGACAAAATTACCAATCAAATAAAGAGACGACAAGCAAAATCGAGAGACAATACACGAGTGGATATCACACATAGAAAGGATGAGAAGTGTTTGGCTCAATACCTCACGGTTGGGTCGAATCAAAGAGCCGGTCAAAAAGTGTGCGTTCCCGTCCTTTCCCTCTTGATCACATGAGTGCAACAAGCTATTGCACTGCAAGTTTCACAAATCACACACGGAGAAAATCAAGTAATTGATACTCAAGTAACTAGAAAGAACATGCCAAAGTATTGAAACAAACTCTAAAAGTAAAAACCATTCCACCATTAAACAAGAGAAGATTCAAATTCAGAGTACACAATTAAAATATCCAGCCAATATCCAAGCAACATCAAATATTATTACAACCCAACGAAAGTAAAAGACAATTAAGTAAAGATAGAGATAGAGTAGTAGAGTAGTAAAGTAGTAGCAGCAGCAGCAGCAGAACATCATCACCAACAACGTCAAACCGTGTCATCCGGCTGGCCAGTGAAGTAGTTTGTGAATGGGCTATTCAAGTTCAGATTCAACCCATCCACGTCCAGCATCTCCCTCTCCATAGCAGCAGCCTCGTCCTGCTCAACCCGGCGTCGCCTCTCGATCTCGGCCAACTCAGAAGCTCTCAAACCAGAATTGTAAGCTTGTCTGGCCTGAAAAGATGTCAGTTCCCTCGCCTGATGCGCCTCCCAATCAGTATCAACGGGATACAAAGTCCCAAAAGTAGGAGGAGGGAAAGTAGACCGGTAAGCCATCGCCTCGGTGTACATTGAAGAGGCGGTATCAAAGTAGAGATTCGGCAGCCCGGAGTATTGTGAGATTTCCATCTGATGCAACATCGACGCAAGCTGATTAATATCATGAGAGTAACGAGGAGGAGCATGTGCCGGTATTTCTTGAGACTCATATACCGGATCCCCCTGTTGATCCGGATGGTTACCCTCTTCAAACCGATTAATTTCTTCCTCCTCCCTCAAAGCTTCCTCTCGTGCAGCATTCCCCTCACCTCGGGGCACAATAGGACCTCTCTCAAACTTTTTGATGAAGTAAGATAAAGACAGTGGTCGGACGGGATGAAGATCACCTTCTTGCACATTCATGGGAACATTATTCGCCCTACACAAAGCAGCGATGAGATTACAATGTCCCAAAGTAAAGGTCGGGTTCGGATGATTGGCTATCTCATGAAGATCTTTTTGTAACCAATACCCCAGATTAATATACTTCCCTTCAACCAACAACCGGACCGCGTACGCATTATCAAGCTGAATCTCCGAATTGTTACCTACAACCCTCACATTCTTCAACCAAAATTCACCCCAAGCTCGGTGAACGGGATTAAAACTTGTTAAGCTCAACCTTCTAGGGAGGGAAGCTGCTGAATGGGCTAGCCACATTGCTCCCGGACGACACACTATATTCTTTAGTTCCTCCCTAACTTCGATCCCACTCTTGTCAATCCTCTCTCTATCACGCAAGAGTTCACACACTCCTCCAGCAGCACAACCAAGCAGATTGTTTATAGTTTCAAAAGAATAACTCACCTTAACACCCCTAACCACAGAAACATACTCCGGAAACAATGGTTGATCCGGTAAATAGGCATTTGCAAAGAACTCCCTAGCCCACATCTGGTTGCCAGGATTAATCTCATCTTTAATCATCAACTTATTAAATTTCTCCCAACCCCTAGACTTGACCTCATTTCCTATCTCAGCCACACCATTCAACAAATCCTCACCAAAACCCTTTTCTTGATTAATAGTAAAGGTTCGAATTTGTGAGTACCTTTTCTCATGAACTGTACTGATGAAGTGGGGATGGACCTGTGGTTGAGTCACATTGCTCCGGCGAGGAGGAGATGCTTGAGCGGACCGCGAAGATTGGCCCTTGCTTGCACTCATCTTTGTTCGTGGTTTCTTGGGTGGCTCTTGTGTTGGATTAGCATCACTCTTCTTCTTTCCCTTTCCGGTTAGCCGTGTCAACATCTTGATACAGTAAAGATTGAAATGGGTTAATTTGGGAAGGTGGTGAAATGTGATGAAATGAGGGATTTGGAGTGGAATTAGGAGTGGGTGATATGGGTGGTATGTGAATGTGAAGGAAATGGATGATTGAAGGTGATTAGAAGTGAAATTGGAGAGGTTTGAAGAGTGAAAATGGGTTATCAATGGAGTTTTTCGTGTGGGAGACCGTGTGAATTGATGATGGGACGGATGGAGTAGTTGAAAAGATGAAGAAATTAAATTTGACACGCTTTCCTGTGTAACCACGCCGCACGTGATCCCTGCTACGCCGCGCGTAGCACCAATTGTAACGGTCAAGAACTTCTTTCAAGCATACCACGCCGCGCGTAATAACCATCACGCGGCGCGTAATCACTTAGTCAGAGACTCCATATTTCTCCAGTTTTCACGCCGCGCGTGATGCATCCCCACGCCGCGCGTGATACATGCTGAAAACTCCTTCCTCTGTGTTGAAGGATCACGCCGCGCGTGATTGTACTGCGCCCCCGGCGTAGTAGAACTCTGTTGTGCCATGTTTTGCTTCCTGTCCTTGCTTCTGCTACACACCTACCTACTTACTTCAAAAACAAACACACTAAAACATTAGAAACCGTTGGGTTGCCTCCCAACCAGCGCTTGTTTAACGTCCCGATGCTTGACGTTCCATACCCCTAAAGGCTAAGGAAAAGAAGTGCCACCATGTGGCAAGTAGTGTGCATTCCAAGGTATCTTAAGAGCATTTTTAACCATGTGATCATAAACCTGAATTCTAAAACACTGTGGGTCTCCGTCATCACATGTCATCTTGTCAAAGACATTGAATGTAACCTGCTGCTCATCGGTCCTTAGCATGAGTTCCCCCATCTCTACATCGATTAGGGCACGGCTAGTTGCTAAGAAAGGTCTACCAAGTAGCAACGGTTCCCACTCCCTAGTTTCTTCTATGTCTAGAACCACAAAGTCTGCGGGAAACACAAATTCACCCACTCTAACCAATACGTCATGGAGAATACCTTCCGGATGCACTATTGATCTATCCGCCAAAGAGAGACTCATCTTTGTCGGCTTTGCTACTGCTCCCGGTATCTTCTTCATCATTGATAACGGCATCAGATTAATGCTCGCACCCAAATCACACAACGCCTTTTCAATAGTGAGATTTCCAATAGAGCATGTAATTGTAAAGCTCCCCGGATCTTTCTTTTTCTGAGGTAGCTTCCGCTGAATGATGGCGCTGCATTCTTCCGTCATACTTACCATCTCATCATCTAATGGTTTTCTTTTCTTTGTGAGCAGCTCCTTCAAGAACTTTGCATAACTCGGCATTTGCTCTAATGCCTCAACCAATGGTATGGCCATCTCAAGCTTGTTCAACACCTTCATGAACTTCTTGAACTCCTTCTCCCGCTCAAGATTCTTAACTTTCTTTCTCCTAGGAAAAGGCATCCTAGCATACGGCGATTCATCAACTCCTTTACCTTTCTCAACCTTCTTACTCTCCTTTTCTTTTATCTCCCTCTGTTTTTCAACCTCTTCTACTTCATCCTCACTAATCTCCACTTCCTTAGACAGATTTTCATTTTCTACTTCTCCCTCATGTCTCTCATTTTCAACTACAACTTCTTGCTTATTTTCAACTTCTCCCTCATTGGCTTTCTTTTTCAAGGGCTTCTCCACAGCTGGCCTTTCCGGTATCTCTCTACTCCTCAAAGTGATTCCATTGCAAGTTTCATTTTTCGGATTATCATGAGTGTTTCCACCGAAACCTCCTTGGTTTTGCAACATTGAAAACTGTCTTGACAGCTGACCCATTTGCACCTCAAGATTCTTTATAGAAGCTTCATGATTCTTGTTAGAGGTTGCTTGACTCGATTTCATCGCTTCAAAGTTGCTTTGAGTCATGAGCATAAACTGATTTAGAGTCTCTTCCATCCTTGATGGAGGCCTTTGCTGCTGTTGCGGTGCACCTTGACTTTGCATACCGTTCCCCCACCCGGAACCGTTGTTATTGTTGTTGTACGGCTTCCGGAAATTGGCTAAGTAGCGAGCCTCCTCTGAACCCTCCGGGAAGCATCCGCCATTTGGGTGGTCCTGCAAACAAAAATCACAGCGCACATTGTCAATTTTACCTATTGGAGAAGATTGAACTTGCGGATTGGACAGCAGCTTCATCATTGCTTCCATTTGGCTAGTCATGAGCTTTTGCTGTGCCAATAGCGCTGTTTGAGTATCCAATTCCAACACTCCGCCTTTCTTCTTGGCTCCTCTATCATTAGTAGCTCTATACTCGTTTTGAGCCATGCTTTCCACCAATTCTCTCGCTTCAGTTTCGTCACGGTTCTTCAACGAACCACCGGCTGATGCGTCAAGTATCATTCGCGTTTGAGCCCTCAAACCTTGGGTAAACATTTGCATCTGATTGTGGCCATCGAAACCGTGATTCGGACACCTTTTAAGACAAACTTTGAACCTCTCCCAAGCATCATACAACGTTTCACCATCCGCTTGTTCGAAGTTGCTAATTTCAGCCCTTCTTTCTAGGAACTTATGAATAGGGAAGTAACGATCTAAGAACTTCCGCTCCAGCTGTCTCCAAGTCTCAATAGTTCCGGCGGGTATCGTGTCCAACCAATCTTTAGCACGGCCGGTGAGAGAATGCTTGAATAATCTAAGTCTTTTGTCCGATTCGCTCACCCCCGGTGGATCGGTATAGTCGCAGGCTTCATAGAAGTGAGACAAGTGTAAATTCGGGCATTGAGCTTCCGAACCTGAATAAGGATTCTCTTTTAGGGCGGAAAGGACCGTGTTCTTGATGTCGAATGAGACAGGATTCGCCGGCTGAAAGCCTTGGTTTGCCAACGCGTCATTGTCTCTTCTCCCATAATCACCAAGGGTACGCCTTGGCGGTTGAGGGACCGGTGGAATCTGCTCTTCTTCCATTGTTGCTGCAGTCTGTCCTTGACAGTCCGGTGTATCCCTTAGCAAAGCTGTTCCCCTTGAAGCTTGAGCTTCCCTTGTTGCCTTTCGAATTGCGCGAGCTGTCTTTTCAATCTCTGGATCAAATTGCAGCTCTTGAGGACCTGTTCTCCGCATGCACAATGAAACACACAAGTAGAACGCTCCGGTAGAAAAATATAAAACAGAAAAATAAAGAAAACACAGAAAATATGAACACTATCGCTTTGTTGAATCAATCACAATCCCCGGCAACGGCGCCAAAAACTTGATGGATTATTTCGCAAGTGAACGAATTACCACGTAGTAATAAAAATATCGATCCACAGGGATTGTGTGATCAAACTAGTCGAATAGTGCTCATAGACATTATGCAAGAAATACACATAAATTGGGGGTATGTTGAGTTATGAATTGCTAGAGAACGTGCTTTGATATAATGGAAAAACGAGGTAGAATCATCGGAATCGCCTAGTCTATAGCTAAACAACATGCAATCTACTATATCATAGGAATCTACTCAAGTGTTAACAACTAGATCGACAAATTAGTGAATCGCAATCTCTTGTCAAAATCCACTCTATTCGTTGTCGATACTCCCCCGATCTCTCGGGCGGAAGCTACCTACAACGAATGATATTAACGCGCGTCAATCGTTCGCTACACTCTATGCCTCAATCTCTCGACCGGAGACACTCGAGCGCTTAATGCAATTCAGTTCAGAAATTAAATCAATACTCTCGCACGTGACTTAACTCGAAATCATTACAACACTAATGAAGGATTATAAAGCATTAAACATCGAATTGCATTAAATCAACACTATAACAGAGTAGTTTCTTACACATATAGCAGATTACATGAAGTCTATCTACATTCTAGACTATCCTAGATCCTACCTCCGAAGAACTTAGCTCCTCATCTCCCTTTGTTCGCGTCCGAGCTTCAATGTCATGGCTTGTGAATCCATGCTATCGATGTGCTTGGAGCTATCCTCTGGAGTCTTGAATCCCAATCTTGAAGTTCCAAACCCAGAATGTAGATCAATTTTGCAGAATTTTCCAACCTCAAAACAGAATTATGCAGAAACTATATATACAGAAGGCAACCACGCCGCGCGCCAGATCTATCACGCCGCGCGTGGTTGCAAATCCACCAACTACGCCGCGCGTAGTAACAGAATCACGCGGCGCGTGATCAAGTCAGAGAGCAATCTTCATCTTTAACAAAGCTTCACGCCGCGCGTGGTAAGGCATCACGCCGCGCGTGATCAGAGTAAAAATCTTGGCTCCCTGTGAGCTCCATCACGCGGCGCGTGATGGGCTACGCCCCCAGCGTAGTGAAAATCCTCCATTTCCTGCAATTTTTCCTGTTTTCTTGCAAATCAAGTAATCAACCTTATGGTTAGATTTCTCTTATATTTATTGCTAAAAACCTACTAAAATGCATCTAATGTTGCTAAAATAGGCATGGATTAGAGAGTGTGACGATTCGTCATCAGTAACATCTGAGTTGGTGAATGTTCCAATATTCTCCAGTCCAACCATTTCGACTGTGCATGATGTTATTCCAACTTTGCCAATACCAGCTATGGCAATTCCGTCCGTGACTGCTGGTTTTGGACGTTCGAAACCACCATCAGGTCAGGGTTTTATGTATGGGCCTCCCCCTACACTTGGCTTAGGGATGCCAGTTTTCGAATCTGATAGGTATACTTCGTCAAGGGTAACTCCCACACCCTTAACGACTGCGTCTGTGTTGTCTTTGAGGCAGCAAATGGATGAGAGCAACCATGAAATGGTTAATCTCTTAACACAACAAATTGGTACTGTGTTTAATCCATTAATTCAGAATACCAACGAGAGTTATCAAATGTTGGCATTTCAAATGAGTCGAATTGCAGATTTTTTTGGGACACCCCCACCACCTCCTAGAGTAAATCCTATTACTCCACAAGTAATATTACCTGCAATGTCTTCGACTCCAGTGCAGCAAAGGCCAACTTATGTGGCCAATGAAACAGTTCCTAACCCAACACCTACGCCAGTTGTACAAGAGGAAACCTATTATCCTCACGAGGTTAATCAAATATCTCAAGTAGTAAATCAAAACCCTCCTATTGTCAACCCAAATCCACAAGTGGTACATCAGAACCCCCCAGTGGTAATGGTTAGGAGGAACCAGGATCCTGACGAGGTAGTGCGGGAGGTGCAGAACAATAACTTGCTTGGCCAACACAATTTGGCTAACATGGTCGAAACGATTTTGGCCCAAAACGGCCTAAACACGGGTTGTCGAAGGCCAAATTTTGTCTCTGCCTTCACTGAATACGTGTTGCAAACAGAGTTACCAAGAGGTTGGAAAGTCCCAAAATACACTAAGTTTGCTGGGGACACTAATGAGTCAACCGTAGAACATATTGCTAGGTATTTAGCTGAATCTGGGAATTTGGCGAATAATGAAAATTTGCGAATGAAGTATTTTCCTAATTCGCTTACCAAGAATGCATTTACTTGGTTTACAACTTTGCCTCCCAATTCGATTCATAGTTGGGCCCAATTGGAAAGGACTTTCCATGAGCAATTTTATATGGCCCAAACTAAGATAAGTCTGAAAGAGTTAGCCAGTGTAAAAAGAAAAAACCAAGAGTCAATTGATGACTATCTAAATAGGTTTCGTTTGCTGAAGTCCAGGTGCTTTACTCAAGTGCCTGAACACGAGCTAGTGGAAATGGCTGCTGGTGGGTTAGATTATTCGATTCGAAATAAATTGGATACCCAATACCTTCGAGACATGTCACAGTTGGCTGACAGGGTGAGACAAATCGAAAGGTTAAAAGCTGAAAAAGTTAGAAATTCTAAGTTTCAGAAAAAGAAAGAAATAGGTTTTGTTGATTCCTATGATAATGAAATTGATTATGAAATTAGTGATGAGTACTTAGATTTCGATGATAGTGATATTAATGTGGCTGAATTAAAGCTTGGGCCTCCTTACACTTGCAAATTGTTGAGGCCGTCGAATGGAAAAAATCCTATCGAACCAAAAAATGATAAGTTTGTTACGAAGACTTATACTTTCGACATTACTAAATGTGATGAAATTTTTGATTTATTGGTGACTGACGGCCAAATTATTGTGCCAAAAGATATGAAAATACCACCAATAGAACAAAGAAAGAAAAGAGGTTATTGTAAGTTTCATAACTATTTGGGACATAAAACTTATCAATGTGTTGTTTTCAGGGATTTGGTGCAAAAAGCGCTAAATGAAGGAAGGCTGAAGTATGCTGATAAGGCAAAGCCTCCAATGAAGGTAGATTCAGACCCCTTGCCACCTGCTGACGCTACCTATGTCGAAGTCTATGACTGCAACATGGTTGAAGTGATAGATGCTGCTGCTCCAATCAAGGCTGTGCCTGAAGAGGAGTATGAAAAGAGGGTGCGTGAGGTGTACCCCAATGCTGAGGAAGAACTGGTGGACTTCCTGAATCGGTGCAAGCTGAAGAATGCTGAAGTGATGCTTTGCCCTAGATGCAGTGATGTGTGCGACAAAGAGGCCACTGCAGGCCTTCAAAATGTTGTACCTTATGCTGAAAACAAGAGAAAATGGCCAAAAGCTAGGCCAAATCAAAAAGCTTGGCCTTACAAAGGGGCCAATTGGGGAAAACCTATTACCAAAGGCCTTTCGATCCAGCAAAGGCTAGGCCCCCAAAACACTTTCAAACCATCTGGGAGAGCACCTGTTAACCAATGGGTGAGTGGACAGTACGTCACTTTCAATCGAAGGATGATGGAAAATGGAAGCTCTAGCAATGTTAACGTGAACATTGTAGCTGAACCCAAGGGTTCAAAAGTGGTAGCTGGAAAGGAAACAGTGAATGCTGCCACTGAAGTCAACAAATATTCTTATAGGAATAACTATAAGGGAAAAAATCCTATGACTCGCACTCAGTGGCGAAGGTTTCAGAGGAAACAAAAGTTGACAGCAAAAGAGGCTGAGGCTGGGGGCAAGGTTGTTGCAACCCAGAAAGCTGAAAAGGTTGAAATGGCCAAGAGGCCAGTAAAAGAGAGGCTTTCCATAATATTGGAAGAGCCAATAGCTGAAAATGCCCAAGGAGGGGCAGAAGATGAGGATGACATGGAGGATGATGATCTCCTGGATGAGGGGTCTGATTTCGACGTCATGGTCAATGTGGTGTCCATTCTGCCACTAGAATATGATGTGCCTACTGAAGTCAATGAGTTGGAAGAAGACTTCGAGGCCCTTAATTTGGCTGATCATAAGCCAATGTGTTACTATGTTATGCAAAATGGTTGTGTCGAAGAGCAAAAAGCTGTCTTCGAAAAGCCAGACCTGGGAATGCAGAACCATTTGAAGGCTTTGTTCATTAGGGCAAAAGTCAATAATGTGGGAATCAATAAAGTCTTAGTGGATGGAGGAGCTGTGGTGAATATCATGCCTCACTTTATGTTGAAGAAATTAGGTCTCTATGACACAGACCTTCATTCCCACAACGTGGTGCTGGCCAACTATGAAGGAAAAACTGGCCATTCCCTGGGGGCAGTGCAATTGGAAGTATGTGTCGGTAGCACAGTTCGAAAGACCTTGTTCATGGTCATAGCTGCCAAACCTAATTACAATCTGTTATTAGGCAGAGAATGGATACATGGTGTTGGAGCTGTTCCCTCAACCATGCACCAAAGATTAATCATCTGGAGAGAAGATGGTTTAGTCGAGAATGTGGAAGCAGATCAAAGTGCATATGTTTCAGAAACAGGCACTGTGACTTTACAGAACTTTGACAAAAACCTGGCTTTGATTGCTCCTTGTGGTGAGCAAGATGCTGCCTTCGATCCAAATGAAGTGGTGTCAAAAAATGTATACCACTCAGTTAAGTTACATCCAACCCATGGCTTTTGTTGGGAAAGGGAAGACATAGAGAAACCCTTGTGTGAGGATGCATACCCACCAGTGTCTGGATGGGTCAACCATGATGAGTTTGATGATTGAGTCCCCAGCATGGGATCGGATTACGGCTTACGCAGCCGAAAATAGAATCAAAATGGCTCTTGAGGCCATTAATGTTCAAGAAGATATGGCTGTCGAGGCCAATGGTGACTTAAGAGACGAACTGGCCTTGGAGGCTAGTGAGGTAAATGACGGAAAAAAGCAAAGGTTGGATTGTATCTATGATGATGAGCCTTTGGGTTTTGAGAAAGATCCACATAGTTCGATTCAAAGAATGCAAGCCCAAGATCCTTTGCAGGAAGTTGATATTGGAGATGGCTCTGTTAAAAGGCCAACTTATATTAGTGCCAATATAGACCCAACCCTAAAAGAAAGAATGGTCGAGTTGCTTAAGAAATACAGAGATTGCTTTGCATGGGACTATAACGAAATGCCTGGGCTAAGCAGAAATCTTGTGGAGCATAGGCTACCCCTTCGACCGGACAAGAAACCTGTAAAGCAGCTTCCAAGGAGGTTTGCACCGGAAATCATGACAAAGATCAAAGCAGAAATTGAAAGGTTGCTCAAATGCAAGTTCATTCGAACAACCAGGTATGTGGAATGGTTAGCTAATATTGTTCCTGTTATTAAGAAAAATGGATCACTTAGGGTTTGTATAGACTTTAGAGATTTGAATAATGCTACACCTAAGGATGAATATTCCATGCCTGTAGCCGAAATGCTAGTTGACTCAGCAGCAGGGCATGAATATTTGAGTATGTTAGATGGCTATTCAGGTTATAATCAAATCTTTATTGACGAAGATGATGTGCCAAAAACCGCATTTCGTTGCCCTGGTGCTTTAGGCACCTATGAGTGGGTGGTGATGCCTTTTGGATTGAAAAATGCTGGAGCAACGTACCAAAGAGCCATGAACTTAATTTTTCATGATTTTATCGAAATATTTATGCAGGTTTATATTGATGATATTGTTGTGAAATCCTCCTCCCAGGATGAACATATCGAACATCTTAAAAAATCGTTCGAAAGAATGAGAAAATGTGGATTAAAGATGAATCCACTAAAATGTGCTTTTTGTGTACATGCAGGAGATTTCCTTGGCTTTGTTGTGCATAAAAAGGGCATAGAAATTAACCAAAACAAGACAAAGGCTATCATGGAGACAAAACCTCCAGGAACGAAGAAACAGCTTCAATCTTTGCTAGGAAAGATCAATTTCTTGAGAAGGTTTATATCAAACCTAAGTGGCAAAGCTCAACCTTTTTCTCCACTGCTGAGGCTCAAGAAGGGTGATGTATTTGAATGGGGAACGGAACAACAAAAGGCATTTGATGATATCAAGGCATACTTGTTGAAGCCTCCAACTTTAATGCCTCCTATTCGAAACAAAGCAATGAAGTTGTATATCGCAGCATCAGATTCGACTATTGGAAGCATGCTCGTACAAGAGGATGAAAATGGCGTAGAAAAGGCTATTTACTATCTAAGTAGAATCTTGAATGATGTCGAGACTAGATATAGTCCAATTGAAAAACTTTGTCTATGTTTGTATTTCTCTTGTACCAAACTTAAGCAATATATCAAACCAGTTCATGTTTATGTTTATTCTCATTTTGACATCATTAAGCATATGTTATTAAAACCAATCTTGCATAGTCGAATTGGGAAGTGGGCTTTAGCGTTAACTGAATATTCATTGACTTACCAACCCCTGAGGGTTGTGAAAGGTCAAATAGTGGCTGACTTTCTGGTTGATCACTCAGTGGCTGAAATTCCAATAACATATGTGGAACATGAGCCTTGGATGCTATACTTTGATGGCTCGAAGCACAAACATGGTACAGGAATTGGAATCTTAATTATTTCTCCTTTAAAGATTCCAACAAAGTTTAAGTACAAGATTAATGGAACATGCTCTAATAATGAAGCCGAATACGAGGCTTTAATTGCAGGTCTAAAGATTCTTTTAGACTTGGGGGCAAAACATGTTAAAATCAGAGGAGACTCTGAGTTAGTAATAAAACAATTGGCAAAGGAATACAAATGCATTCAAGAACATTTGATGAAATACTTTGTCATTGCCTTCTCGTTACTAAAACGATTCGATTCATGTGACATTCAACACGTGCCTCGGATCGAGAACCAAGAAGCAAATGACTTAGCCCAAATTGCTTCTGGCTATAAGGTAACAAGGGAAAAATTAGATGAGATAGTTGAAATTAAAGAAAAACTAATCTCATGTGAGGTAATACCCCACCAGCTGGGGGCAAATGAACCAAGTGTCGAAATGGAGTCAGAAATGGCAGATGCACACTTTGACGAAGTGATGACTGAGGTCTTTGTGATTTGATCAAGAAACAGTTACCACTTTGTAGTAGTATTTATAGTAGTTTTTCATTCAGAACAGAGGTCACAAAATTTTATACAAACACTCCCTCTAAAATTCTAAGTACTCAGCGATCGAACGAACGGAATTCAGAGGAGAAATGTATGTTTTGTGAACCATCTTTATTTGTAATTGCTTTTCATTTAATGCAATTTGCTTTCCAGTAATTTTCTTTAAGTTTAGTTCCAACTACTTGCTCGAGAAACTGCTATTTCGAGGCGATTCGAATTAGTTTCTCTTGTATTTTGAAAACTATTTAATTTCTAAGTATCTGATTCCTTGCTAAAACGAACATTCAAACAGTTTTCTTAAAACGAATAAAACACAAAATTGTCCTGAGATTTACTAGTTGGTCTCGCGAGTTTAAATACTTAAACTAGCGGTTGTTTACCAAATTTTCACGTAAACAAATTGGCACACCCGGTGGGACTGGTTTTGTGTTTATTAAAGTTGTGTTCTTTGTATGTTGTGGAATGAGAAACTTGTTACTTGCATATAACTGATAATAAGTTAGGTTATGGTTAAAACTACTCAGAGATCTAATCCTAGTAAAAATCAAAATTCTAGTGCGATGAGTAGTGAAGCAAGTTCGAGTGGTGGAGTCGATCCACCTCCACAGAGTTTGGTAACATCTGAGTTGGTGAATGTTCCAATATTCTCCAGTCCAACCATTTCGACTGTGCATGATGTTATTCCAACTTTGCCAATACCAGCTATGGCAATTCCGTCCGTGACTGCTGGTTTTGGACGTTCGAAACCACCATCAGGTCAGGGTTTTATGTATGGGCCTCCCCCTACACTTGGCTTAGGGATGCCAGTTTTCGAATCTGATAGGTATACTTCGTCAAGGGTAACTCCCACACCCTTAACGACTGCGTCTGTGTTGTCTTTGAGGCAGCAAATGGATGAGAGCAACCATGAAATGGTTAATCTCTTAACACAACAAATTGGTACTGTGTTTAATCCATTAATTCAGAATACCAACGAGAGTTATCAAATGTTGGCATTTCAAATGAGTCGAATTGCAACCCTATAATGTTGGCATTTCAAATGAGTCGAATTTCAAATGTTGTGCAAATTTTGGTTTTCAACCCTATAATGTGTCAAGTCAGTGTCATCTGAACACGTAGTAGTGATCCAGTCAGCAGACAATGATCATGTTAGCATTTTTTTGTGACATGACCACAATATGACTAAAACGAAACTAATTTGAAATTATAGGGGAAAATATAAAGATTTTTCTTAGAGACTAAAACTCAAATTCCCTAACATTACAGAGACCAAAAGTGCGCGCGCGCACACACAAAAAAAAAATTCGCCTCTCAAATAAGAATAGCGTTTTACACCTCTCAATAATGTTTTAACCGATATAAATTTTATAAAATCCACCGTTTGATTTAAAGTTTATATCATATAGATCATTTGTGTAAAACTTCAGACAAATCCAAAATCATTTGATATGTTATTGAGATACGTCAAAACGAACTAATCCAACGGTACATTATGGTTTCGCTATGCAAAGAAGCCGATGGCAAGAAAATTTCAAAAATTTTCTAGGGGATCTCCTTTTCAAAATGTCAAAATGTTGACTTTCAAAATTTCAAAAGTGAAATTTTTTCCAACCTGCTACCTACATAATGAATTCTGTTTGTTGCCTAAGTAACATACAAGGGTATTTTGATGATTTCAGAATATCACTCTTCAAGAGAACAACTTAGAAGGTTATACTATACATCTTCTATTACTATCACAGATATGAAGAAGGGAAGAGAGAAATACTGTAACTACATAAAATATTTATCAAACTCTAAGCATCTAAGAATTCTTCACAGTTGTAACCATAAGAATTATATAAATATACTGTACATTAGTTTAGAAATGAACCACATTTTTGCAAACTCAAGTATTTAGTGAAAATTGATTTAATTTGAGTGAGTGGGAATTGGTTGGTCAAAAAGTGAGACTTTTGTGGGATGACCTAACAGGAAAGGTAAGCACTTTATTTTGTAAGTTATTCCCTCCAACTTTTCACCATTTACTTTTGGCCAATATTCATCATTATGTGCCTTCCTCTTGCATTCTACAACAACCAAATAAGAATGCAGTCACTCAAAATTCTTCTTCTACACAGAAAATAGACCACAAAATAAGAATGCAAATAGAGCTTCTTGAGCTGCTAAGAGGTGTCTCGTATAATCTGTAAGTAAAAATATTTGCATTTCCTATATGTACAGTTTTTCTGGTTGGAAAGCAAATGAAGCTTTTCAATGGTTTTAGCTGCTCTTTTCATTTACCTAAGTTTCCTCTTACTTAGTGATGTTTTCTCTATCTATATTGCATTTCTCATCTAAAACATGGAAAATTTGGGAAGTACCAATGTTAAAATCTTCTTTCATGTGTAGAGAAAGAGCCAGAGAGATAGAGAGCTCTGAAGCACCGACACAGACACCAAACACAACACTAACACATAGACATTGCTACTGATTCAAGAAAATGAAAGTAGTTGAATGTAACTACATTTGTCAGTGTCGTGTGGACACGCCACCGATATGAAATGTTTGTGCTAGGTAGATAGAGAGAAGCTAATTGTTTGGTTTTGTTCTGAGAAAATCTTCGGGAAGGTTCTCACTTTCATTTTTCTTTCTTTGAAGAATTCTCTATAATAAGGTGCCTATGTTAATTAAAATAGTATGTACACACCAAAACCAAAATGCATTTCCACTCCCTAATATAGTTAAGTTTCAGTACATCAAAACCAAACCAGAGAAAAATGATTATTACATAATGTATGCACACCCAAAATAACAAATAAGAATCCAATTCAACATTGCCTAACCTTTTAACTCTTTCTCTCTATATTCAGAGTTAATAGGATAGGCAAAATGTTTATGTACACACACAAACACATGCAATCAGAGGATGCTAATGATTGCAAAGAAGACTCTACAAAAAAATGAAAACAATGACAAAAACTTGGAGAAAACCAAACCATAGAATGACACACTAAGCACACCAATAATATTTTGTGCAAGTATCAAAAAGGTTGAGTGAAAAGGGTGATGCTAAAAGAATGTATCATAACATTCTTTAGTAGCATATGCCTTTCAAAATTTAAGGCAGAGATTGCAATCATCTCAAATGAGGCTAAGAAAATCGATTGAAGCTGAATTGTCAATATTTGTATCGCAGATGAATCATGTATCATATTGAAGGGATCTTTTGCATGGTGGCAATTTTTTTTTTTGACAATTGCATGGTGGCAATTTGAACGGACTGAAAGTTGTATTGATAGATGGAGACTCTACTCCCAGTGCTTTCCTCAGAAAGCTCTTTTCCTGAAATATGAAGTGTTAAAACAATGGTTAGTATAGTGTCAAACTTTGATATATCCTAGTGCATGATTCTAATACTTTTGTAACACAATAAAAACAAAGGTGTGAAAAAATTTAATGCACTAGTGATGCAAGTACACAATGATACAATTATTTAATTATTATGATATGTGCAGTTTTGATTCCTCTATTTAATCAGAAAAATGACATGTTTCTGCTGCATCAGTTGCAAACGGATGGGCCACATAGATATTCTCAGTCCCAATTGCAATCTGTTCTACGATTTGGAAAGAACCACAATGGGGACAATGTGCATAAGGAGATTGCAGCAACAGAGGACAACGAGTTCCTGCACTCCAGTGGGGTTCGCTCCATCCTCTTCCATGGATTAGTCCTCGAAATGGGTTAACAGCAATCCATCTTTTTTGAACAATTGGGTTACTATCCATTTCGGTCAGACCAATTATTAGACTTAGCCTTGAACCCGACATACCAAAGGCCATTTTCAATTATCTATTCCTTGCCTTCCACAAGGCCGTATATACTGATGATTTCACGACAACCTAATGGTTGTTATTCGTGACTCACAAGCAAGCACCGCTGACTGTTTAAGGTTCTCTGCCAAATGATTAGCATCCAGAGGCTCTCGCAGGGGAGGTGCCTAGACTATTTTATGTGATACAGAATGTGTAGGGTCCGCCTCAAGCTGATCAATGTCTGATTGTTTTGACAGAGGGACTTGGATTTCCTTGTTTGCAAGGCGTGATTTTTTATTTGATGGTTCTGCCGAAGAAACATGGTTGGCCAGAGTCTTTCAAGACCAAGAACCAGTATTGTTGCCCTCCCGCTGCCATTTCTCTTCATTTTTTACCATTTCACCAACAATTAGTTTGTTGGTTTGATCTTCTCGTTGCAACCCACTTGCATTAAACAACAAATTTGCTTCCCACACTAAATTTGAGTCCTCATGACCAATGTAGTCAGGTTCGGGATCCTACGTAGGATCGGTAGGCTGGTGGAGAGTCATAAGGTCGGGATCGTAGCTCGATTCGTAAGAACCTACTCAAGGGTAAAATGGTAATTTCACATATATACATATACACAAAAACACAAAAATAATAATAATAATAATAATAATAATAATAATACATGAATAAAATAAACTAAATTAATATTTCATAGACATCATTCCAAATGTTCATAACTTCATAACAAACCAAGTACTAAGTTCATAAAACAAGTAACTAGAGGCCTATGCATCATTCATAATTAAAGGTCTATGCAATGCATCATTCACAAAAGAAAGACAAACAGAACAAAAAATGAAAACAAAGAGATGAGATGAAGTACAGAGTAACAGAGATGAGATTAAAACAAACGAAAGTGAAGGAAATAAAGGAGAGGTTGTGTTTGAAACAGAGAAAGTCTAGGGTTTGAAACGAAACGGAAGGTTAGGAAGGAAATGGTGACGGTCCACTAGGTTTCGCCGTCTACAGCTTTCATTGTTGGCGACAGCGACGGTGGAGAAGTGAGGAAGCGATGGTGACTGGTAATCAGTGAGGAAAGCTGCGTGATTTTGTTTTAGGTTTGAATGAAAACACGCGTGAGGAAGGTTGGAATGAAAACATGTGTTTTCTTCTTTTCTTTTGTTTATTTTGGATAACCCGACCCGGACCCGGACCGTTTTGCAAGCCCAACTCATTTTTTTCAAGTAAATGGCCTAGGATCGTTTTTTCTTTACGCACCCACCCAAAATTCGCGATCCTGACTACAAAATACCCCAAAAACGAACCAGAACAGGTTCTAAGCTCGTTTGGCCTTGACCAGCTCGTAGGTTCCTACGATCCTACGCACCGGTGCGCGAACCTGACTACATTGCTCATGACACTAAAAAATTGAAATCCCATTGTAGCTGATCAAACCCATGAATTTCTTGCTCCTCAAAAACATTTCAGCTCTTGTGATCCACACAATGGAATTTATCCTGATAAAATGCAGAAGCTCCACCTTCTTGGCCCACATGTCCTCCATTTCTGGTAACGCTGGCACTCACTGGAAGATCCAGAAGGTCGGACCAATATTTAGGAAACCAAGAATTGAACGGAATAGAAAGAACAATTGTATTAAGAAAATTGGGAAGATATGAGAGAAAATTCTCCTCCAAAGGGTTATGGTTACCCCTTTTACATTAGAGTCACTTATCTATTCACAAATTTTACAGTGATCAATGATACCCTCTAACTCAATAACGTCCCTATTTACACAAGATAATCCTACCTAACCAAATTAACTAAAAACTTCTCTAACAAACTCCTTACCTCCAAACCTAACAAACTACCCATTACTCCATTAGTCTATGTCCTAACAAGTTCATTGGTCTCTAATATGTCATATTACTTGTCATCATTATTATTGTTATAATCTTTGTAATTCAAATTGTTTAATCCCCACGTGCATGGATAACTTACACTTTCTGAAAATTCTGGGCTGGGAATTTCTTCAGCCAAGGATCTGAAAATAGGGGTAACTTGAAGAGGGGAACACTCCATTCTTAACGATGCATTTATCTGTTCCTCACCGTGTGGCATCATATCTGTTACAGAAAATATATATCTTATTAGCACTACTGATTCATTGAAATGTTAGGGCATTAGCTAATAGAAAAACATTTTAAGTCTTAATAATTTTCAGCTTAGAAACTCTTTGAGCTCAGGTGGTTCTTCCTCAACTCTTTGAACATCAATTCATTAAGTGGTTAATTGTTCCTAAACTGAATCATTTACAAATTTAGGGCCCGTTAACTTTCTATATTTTGTTTTCTCAGTATCACTTTAACTAATAGACAGAAAAAGAACACAGATCTAATATTTTTCTTACCATTTTCTTTTATAATTTTGGAAAACAGATCTAGCATTTTCGAAAAGTTTGAAAATACCAAAACATTGATTTTATTATTTATGAAAATGCATTCTTCCTAGCTTGTCTTTCAGCTACTCTGTGACACTACATCATTCTTTATCTCTTCGTGCAAATTAAAATGAACATAATTTTATAAAATATAAAAACGAAAATGTTTTTAGAAAGCAAACAGGACCTAATATTTTCTTGTAATTTTCCTTTTGTGATTTATTATTACATAAGGGGATTAACTTACCTTGTTCCACTTTTCCAGTAGAAAGAACTCCTTCCACGCCTTCAGACTCTTCTTTTTTAACTTCAAATTGTGTAGCTTTCATTTCAGTTCCAATATCTTCCACACCTTCAGGCTCTTCTTTTTTAACTTCAAATTGTGTAGCTTTCATTTCAGTTCCAATATCTTCCACACCTTCAGACTCTTCTTTTTTAACTTCAAATTGTGTAGCTTTCATTTCAGTTCCAATATCCTGATTCAATGAGTTTTCCAAATTATCACCAGTACCAGTGGACTTGGTCAGCAGAGTTGATCCTGAACTGTGTTCAGAACTTCCTGGAGAATCTTCGTCTAGTTCCATTTGCCTAGAACATATTCAGAAATCATTAGAAAACATTTCACGGAGGCCACATAAGTTATATTTTCAAATAGCTTAAACTACCTCAAGCCGGAATGGCCTCTCTCATTACTACTACTCTTCAAGTCCTTGACCATACGACTTACAAGCTGTAAAACTTCAATTTTTTCTCCAATGATATCTGTTCGGTTCAGAAACTCTAGAAGTGGCTGGTATTCAAACAAGTGTTAGATGATATTTGAAATCTGAGGATTATGACACTTATCATATTCATATGTGCACAAGAACAAGAGTTAGCAGCTTGTGATATACTTTCTAAGATAAAATTAAGCTTTTAATATAACAAAAAAATATGCTAGCAAGATGAACTGAAATTATTTCAGATTTTTGAAATCTTTCCATGGCAAAATAAATGTTTCAGACACAGAAATAGAGAAGTTGAAAATGTTCAAGAAATTTTAGGAAAGATTAATGCTTATACTTTCCAATTAGTTTTTTATACTACCACTGTTACTATAGAATTAAGCCAAGATGAAAAATGTTAAATGACTTACATAATTTTTATGCTTACTCTTTTTTTCAAAATCTCTAAATTATTGAATATCAAAATTACCTCTTTTATAATCCGTAGCAAACAAGTCCAATATTTATAATTTTAGACTTTGCTCATCAAACGATTTAGGGAGTTCTTTTTTTGGACAAACATATAAAGTGTTCAAGACTAAAAAATATGGAGGAGTTTAGAAAGTATATCCTCACCTTCCATAAATTTTCCATGTTCTCTGAATCAATTATTTGAATCAATGCACTTATCTTTGGATCATCTGTTTTGAGCTGATTTTTGTTATTTTGGCCTGGAGAAGCAAGATGAACCAAACTCATATTAGCTCAAAGGATGCCCGAAAATATATTTGCCGAATATATTAATTTTGTCAACTTTTCTGTCCCTAGTTTTCATAATGAAAGATTCAAGTTCCATTTGAGACAAGTACCAGAACTGTTGAACTTGTCATTGAAAATATGATGCCTGTCTGGAAGATTGTTCACACAATTCGATTTTTTAGCTAATTCGGAAAATGGTGCCCTTGGCTGCTGATTTGTTGAAGCTGCATTTCGCAAATGTGATCTGTCTCCAAAGTTGATCTTGTTTGCATCATCAGGAATATGGGCCCTCCTATTTTGCAATACGATAATATGTCAACACTTTCCTTTACAAAAAGTTGAGTATTTTGATACTTAAAGTGCACTTGCGCCATACCTCATTTTTTTAACTGGCATAGCAGATTCTGAAGTTGCATTTGTAATATAACCTTGATGAGAAATATTCCTCTTGCTATTGGAATCAATGTATGGAATGATGTTCTCTTTTTCTAATGCTGCAGATTTTTCTCTCTTCTTGCGGAGTATGGAGAATCGATTTTTTACAGCATTATCCGTTCTGCACAGAAAGCACTACATTGTGAATTAATCGTTCACAAAATGGCCATCCAGTATTTGCAAGAAGGAAAGAATGAATATTCAGTTACCTGCCTGAAACCACCTTTGCTATTTCTGTCCATTTGTTCCCAAATACTTTTTGAGCCTACAAAGACAATACCAAGACATTAGGTCACAAAAGCCACATTCACCGATACATTTCTTTAAGTGTAATGTAGTTTCTGTTATCTGGTGCAGTTTACATATATAAATAAATATCTGAGTTGGTTTTGTTGTAACCTAAACCTCCGGTTTTGAACAAAAAATTGGGGAAGTTGTCATTAATTAAAGTGGCGCTAATGACTCTTTTACAACTGTTCCGAGGGTCTTTGAATACAATCTCTTTAGATTACATAGCAAAACTATACCACTAAATTAACACATCATGGACAACCTACACCTCAGATTAGGTTTGTTTGGTTCATTTGGTTGTAACCTACACATTTTTTTATAGTGGCACTAATTGGACAACCTACACATCATTAATTATCATTAATTGTAGTGGCACTAATTGTAATTTTACGACTGCTCCCTAAGGCATTTGAACTCTGTCTCTTGAGATTATAAGACCAAACATGTGCCACTAAGCCAACACCTCATGAACAACCTACACAAGAGATTAAACAAGGCTATGGGAAATAAATAGCTTCTCCGTGATACTAGCAAGTGGCATCCTCAAGTTCATCAATGAATTTTGTCTACAGCACGGAGGCATAAGAATGAAGGGTCAAAAATAATGAAGTCCAAGATTTCAAAGTTCTATCCATTTTTGTTATATAACAAGCTTGTTAAATTCTTATGAAAATTGTATATGAAAGTGTATCTTTTGAACAAAGAAAACATTAATATACCATACCTCACATAAGAGCATGTCTTCCTCTGGTGTCCATCCACCTTTCTTGAAATTAGAATTCAAATATGTGTACCATCTGATATTTTATTAGTTACTCAAGTATCAGATTGACAGTAACAGTAAAGCAGAAGCCGTGAATATTTCAACTAAACGATGATAAGATTTCTTGGATTATTCAAGATTAAAATAAAAAATATATAAATAACTAAAAATTTCACCTTCTTCTGCACTGTCTTGTTGTTTTGTCCTTGAATTTGGATGCAATAATTACCCAACTGCATATATAATTAAAACTCCCTTTAGTATCTCATGTAAGAGAAACAACGTTTGAAAAATCAAACTGGACATCAAACTGGGAAGACCTTGTGGTCATGGTTCAACTGCTTTAACCAAAACTGCACAAATAAATAACTGAACCGTAGACAGCAGTGGTTCACAGTTCAACCAGTTGAACCATCCAGTTCAGTTAGATTTCTGAAAATCGAAAAGAAGAAGAAAATCAACAGTATGGCATAAGAAAAATTCGAAAGGGGAGAGTACTTTTCAGTTCCATGAATTCCAATCTGTTCTCTTAGTATCTCATCCTCCTGAAACCCACATGTATAACCGATGTAAGACCATCAATGCAATGAATAAAGAATAAATAGACAATAGAGTGCTAAACGAAATACTACAACATAAACTAGTAAAGCTAAGTTAGTTACACATCACTTGAGCTTCTGGGGGACGACCGCGGTTTGGTCCAGCAGAACACACTCTTGGGAGGGGGGAAGAGCTTTAAAATGAGAACTAAGCAACCGAAATGGAATTTCGATTCACTGTAATCAGGGATACTTCACTCACGCATTTAGGACATCGGTGGCTGTTCAATCAAGATCGAAAAGTCCAGTAAAATGAAGATTTTAAAGTTTATTCTATGATTCAAAATACCAAGTTTGAATCTAGACCTTTGATCATGATTGAGCCGGCACCTATGTCCCGAGTCCCGACTGCATTAATGTGAGAAATTCTCAACTATAGAGGAGCCGAATACTATGAAGCACAGACACGGACACCGAATGCAACATAGGCACTGACACATCAACATTGATAATAACTTGAGAAAATGACACGATTCAATGTAATCATATGTTTTAGTGTCCGACACGCCTAATCCGAGGAGTGTCTATGCTTCAAGGCCAAATCCCTCGAGCGGATATTAGTCCCGGTCCAAACGATGGACGAGACACTGGGGTGCCAAAGACCCATTACAGTTTTCCCAAAAAATAATAAGGTAAAGAAACAAGGAGTACCTCTTGAGTCCAAGTCACAAGACGACGCCCCTTCTTCTTAGACGATTCTACATTGCCCTGTTCCTTCTCCTTCTTCACATCCATCATTTCTCACAATCTCTCAATGTGTGACTCTCTCTCTCTATCCAAGACCTTCTTTTTAATGAAGCCAACTTGCATGCTAAACCCACCTTTATTATTTATCTGAAAAATATTTAAAAAACAGAAAACACACCATTATTCTTTCACTATCATTCACCTTTCCACCATAAAAATAAGCATAAATTCAATTTCCAAAAGCCCTAAACAAAAGGTATTATTAAACTGAAAAAGAGAAATAACAATGTGGCAACAATTACCTTCTTTCCCAATAAAGAAACAGCTTAGGATACCAACTTTTTCAGATTCCTTCCTTTGATCTCACTATTCTCAGTACTATAGTCAAATCAGAAACACAATCCAATGCAAAAAAATTAGAAAAAAAGTAGAAAATGGGCAATGAAGAATATATAAAGGGTTTAATAAAGGGGAAATGGGATTTAATAAAAAAAAAAGATTTTTTTTTCAAAACTCAACAAATTGACCTATATGTTGTTTTTTTGAAAATGAAAAAGATAAACTTTTATAACTTATAAGCCAGATTAAGTGGAGGATTAAAACAAATAAATTAAGGAACATTCGAGAAACCCAGATGAGCTAAAATAAAGGGTTTAAATAAATCGACAACAAAATACATACCTCAACAGAAATGAGAACGATGTTTAATTGAATTTTGTTTTGATAAAAAATAGGATGTTTGAATCTGACACACTGTGTAGAGAGTGAAAGAAACAGTTTTTCGAAGGTTGATGATGATTTTGTGTTTAGTAGCCGGTAGCTGCAGAAGCTTATTGGGTTTTTTTAAATTTCTTTTTAGGTTTAAATATTATATCAGTAATTATATTGCTTTGGGTTAAATATTTTTTTTCCTGTAGTTTCTTTGAATTTTCATAAATAATTAATCTTATGTTAAAAAATTATAAATTCAGAGATGTTCTTATAATATTATAAATATAAATACAAAAAGTTATTCAAAAATGTAAAAAGTATACCCGGGTTGAATGAAAAGTAGGGACTAAAAACATTGAGGGAAAAAACTTCAAGAAATAAAAAGTGTGGAAAAAAATTTCAGAGACTAAAATGAAAATTCTGAGAAACTATAAGGACCAAAAACATATTTAACCCAATTATTTTTTAGTTTAATTCATGTAAGTTTTGTTATTTGGCTTTGCATAGTATTAGTAATTTAGTGGTACTACCTCCTTCTCTAAATCCAGAACATTGTTGACTAAATTATGACTACGAGTAATAATAAATTTATTGATAATGAATGCTATTTTTTTATGTATTTTTTTTATGATTACAATTTTATCTTTTAAGAGAGATAATTTA
The DNA here is from genome assembly GCF_020283565.1 of Trifolium pratense. NCBI lineage: Eukaryota > Viridiplantae > Streptophyta > Magnoliopsida > Fabales > Fabaceae > Trifolium > Trifolium pratense. The sequence continues at coordinate 12,815,040 of NC_060065.1, read as the reverse complement.
TTAATGTTTTACCATAGTATTTATTTTAAGATATAAAAAAAAGAGGAAAAATATTTAGGGGTATAAGAAAATAATTAATGTAGTTGTAATTCAAATAGGATATTATAAAAAATGGACAATTTTTTTCTCTCGAATTGGTCTAATATTTAGTGACAGAAATAGTATAAAATAACGGTTGTTTTTAATGCTAATATCATACCTCGAAATATTAGTTAAATATCTCAAATAATAAGTTTTTTTTTTTACGGAATCTCGAATAGTAAGTTTTTATAAAATTATATGTGAAGTCTATTGGAAATTGAAATATTTAATTTTTTTAAACAAACAATTTTAAAGGGTTTAAAGAGTACCCCATAAACACTTGTTAGCAAAACCTAATTTTAATTTACGGTGTTTGAATTCAAACAAAAGACTTATAGAAATTAAAACCAAAAATAAAATATTTTATCTTTTTTTAAATAAAAAAATTATAGTGTATTGCTTTTTCGTTAAAAGTTTCTTAATAAAGATTTTTTTTATAAAAGTTTCAAATGAAAAATTATTTTAAATAGTTTATCTTAAAACGTCGTTTTATGTATTTCACAATTTTGTCACAAATCATTTGGGATAATAAAATTTTAAAAAATCTATTTTAAATAACTTTTCATAAAAACCATTTTTGAGAGATACATTTTTTTAAAAATTGTGATTTTTATTAAATTAAAATCTCTAACATGAATATTTAAGTTACTAAATGTCAAAATCACTCTTTTAATTTATATAAAGATGAATTTGAAACAACTTTGACTATTTTTAATTAAATTATCATAAAAATTATTTTTATAAATACAAAAAAAAACACTATTTTTAAAGTTAAAATAAACGCGCCCACGTTAATAACATACAATGTCAAAATGCGTACAAGTGTGACAAAACATAAAAATATGACAAAATTGAAGTGTTCAAAATACTCATACTTACAAATCTGTAACATTGATGACGCTAAAATTATTAATTAAATATGCATTGAATTTAATATAATTTGTCAATCTAAACAGAACAATCATCATACCAAAAGAACGAACAATACAATGTTGCACTAAAACCGCAAAATCACAATGAAAAATATATGTGAAAAAATGATTAGGTTTAAGAGAAGACGACCGACTATATCTCTAATAAAATTAAAGTTCAAAATAATATTTAATTTTTTTTTATTTTAATTTTTTTTGTTGATAGACGAAATGGCAAAACCATTTAAAACTCACACAGATAAAAGGGAGGGACCGAAATTCGAACCCTGATCACAACGTTTGACACTAACAATTTCAGCAGTTCTATCAGTTGAGCTGTAAACTTGTTTTCAATTTTTTATTCTCAAAACCGTCGTCTAAGTTGGTGGTTGTTTCTCTTTATTTGGATGAAAGAAATACTATATTGATTAATTAATGTATGCTTTGGTTGGTGTGCACGGGTGGGGTATGACTATATGCGAGGAAGTTTGAATACAAACACTAAATTCTATGAAGGGTTGTGAAGCCCCGATACTTTAAAAATGGTGAAGTATCGTGTCTGATATGTACTCGATATCGATAATCACCCGATACTTTCTGATACACGTATCCGAGAATTATCGGCAATTAACATTATTTTTTAAAAATATATATCCGATACGTGTATCGGAAAACTATAGGGTAATTAATGTTCTTTGATGATGGAAACGTAGGAAAGGAGATTGATACAATTCGCGTTTCCTCTTAAATATTGAATGTTAGAGTATGATGTTACCAACTATGTCTTTTTTGGGTAGTACATTTTTTTTTTATAAGCAAATTGTTTGTATATTATATTGTCATGTTATATTAGTTTTTCTGTTTGCCAAGACTTGAACCCTGAATCTCCAACTCATTAACACATAGCTCAACTAACTTAACCAGTTGAGCTACTCATCCCACCCCTTTTTGGGTAGTACTAATTGTCACTTGTTTGCTCAATTTGAGTAATTTGAATGTTAATTTTTTATCATTATTGATTTTAGTTATGTTTATATATTGTGCATTTATATATTTAATTTTAAATTTAATTTTTAAATAACGTATCTCGGCCTATCGTTTCGGGATTTTTGAAGATTTTCCCGTATCGTCGTATCGATGTCGTATCGTATCGGTATTGTGTCACGTATCGGGGTTACTTGAGTTTTCTTTTTTTACACCGCGGGTTACTTGAGTTATAGAGCTTGTATAGGAGTAGTGTGTATGCAGTATTACTAATATGTACCTCTCACTCAAAATGGACTATTCCAAATTGGCCGGCTCGACAAGCCCGAATTATTTTCGGGGTTGCGCCTTAAAAAATTTAATCCAAATTTTTCCTGGGGATTTTAGTTCGGCCTGTTCAAACTCAATTAAATTATGGGCTACGCGAATGGGCCACGGATAGCTCGAGCCTGAATAAATTCTAATAAAAAATTTTAAAAAATAAATATGACTAATAAATACTAGTAACTTGTTTTGAATGATATAAACTTAGCTTTTATTATGAGAGTTTCTTTTATCATCTATGAGTTTCTCAAATAGCATCCGCTACTTAAGTAAGGGACGATGTTTTTTACTCAAATTTCTTATTTTTACTCATTTGTTACTTAAGTAGCGGTCGTAGGACGGCAAAAGAAACTCTTGTAGAATTAGTCAAAGGGCCTTGTCTTCTTTTCCTCTTCTTATTTTGGATAATTGGTATAACTAGATTGTTGTAATTTGGTTTGCAGGAAATACAATGTAGGTTTGAATATATGAGTATAATTTGTGAAAACAAATTGTCGATATTTTTTTGTCGAGTAGCTTAGTGGGAGATCACATAATAATAATAAATATTAATAATAATATAAAAAAAATAAAAATAAGGAAATAAGAGGAAAAGAAGGAAGAGGTTAGTGACCTTCCTTCACGCGTGTTCCAACTTGCTCCTTTTGTTTCTTATTTGCTTTGTTTTGTGTGGTGCTTGATTGAAAATGGTGGGTGTTTATGGGTTGAAGATGGCGGTTTGAATTGTTTGTTGAAGGTGGCGAGGATATTGGTAGTTGTGATTTTGAGAAGATGATGTTGTGTGATTAAAAACAAGCTAGGCCTAGTTTCTAACCTCTTCTTTTTTATCAAGTTCTGCTATTTATGAGTGGAATGAACAGTTTCCATTTTTTGTTTCATTCAGTATCACCCCCTCTTTAATTTGTTTTAAGGTATTTGAAGAGTGAACAAAAAACTTCCTTTTCCTGCGTCACACTTTCACCTGCGTCCTGTGCTTGAATGCTCTCGATGACCGCTTATAGTTGAAAAGTTAGTACAATAAAATTAAATTGTTTGATAAATTTAGTTATTGTAATTACATAAAATTACATGGTTGGTGGATAGTTATTATATTTTAAAAAAATTAAAAAATAAAAATGAAAATAATATCAGTAAGATTGATATTATAGTTATTTACCTATTATATAATTTTCTTTTACAATTTTTACCGGGACCTATAGTTATTGGACTTATCGGTAAGAGTATTTTGTATTTTTGCAGTTACAATTAGGGTTGGGAATAAGTCAGGCGGCCTACAGGGGCCTTCGACCTGGCCTGTATAAGTCTGGTCTGGCCTGGCCTGGTTATTAAAAATGTCAGGCTTAGGCTTTGAAAACGGCCTGCTTACATAATAGGTCAGACTTAGGTTTCTAAAAAGGCCTACGAAGCCTGATAGACCGGCCTGTTTATAATAATTATTATTTATATCTTATAAAAAAATATTATTTATATAAATACAAAATATCAGAGAAAATATTCTTTTTTAACAAAACAGAGAAAATATATTTGTTTTTATATTTCACGCATATAAATTAAAACTAGAAACCCTACCTCCATTTCATCTCTCATTCTCTCGAGCAAGTAGCAACTCATCCTATATTTTGGTTGTTGGCTTGTTGTTGACTACACTTAGCAAACAATTTGTATTATGGCGACTTTGTCATAATCGTATTTGTTATTTTAGTAGTTTTTAATTATTGTGCTAATCATATCATTAGCTTTTTCTTAATGTTGTATAAATTATAAAAATTTAAATGTGAACTTTTTAAGGTCTGTTTAGCCTATTTAAAAAGACTATATAGAGAAGCTTTAATGTAACACAGACTTTTAAATAGGCTACAAGATCAGGCCAGACTTTTAAAAGGCTCAGGCCAGGCCAAAAAAAATAACATTTGATAGGCCGCAGGTCAGGCTCAGACCTGAAGAAAAATCGTAGGCCAGGCTCAGGCCTATCAAGGCCTGGCCTGGCCTGTTCCCAACCCTAGTCACAATTTATGTAATTCACATAACTAAAGTGATATTATAGTTATTTACCTATTATATAATTTTTCTACAATTTTTACGGGATTTATAATTTTAATTATATATTGATACAAGTGTATATTTTTTTATAATATCTATGGGGACTTATATATTCAATCATGTATTAATACAAGTGTATTTTTTTATAATTTTCATGTGGACTTATATTTCTACTGTATATTAAAACGCATGTCTATTTTTTTTATAGTAGTAATTTTTGCAGGGATTCTATATTTCTACTAATATATTAATATATATGTGTCACTTTATTTTATAATTTCTAGTAATATATTAAGAAGCGTTATTTACCTCTTATATAATATTTTTATAATTTTTACAGGAACTTATATTTTTACTCATATATTAAGATGCATACCTATTTTTTTTTTATAATTTGTACGAGAACTTATATTTCTACTCATATAATAATATGTGTGCCAATTCTTTTTATAATTTCTATTGGGGCCAATATTTCTACTAATATATTAATATACACGTCATTTTTTTTGTTGTAATTTCTACTAGGATATTTCTAATTGTATCAATAATATGCCCTCCTACTTTCTTATAATATCTACGCAGACTTATATTTCTAATCATATAATAATATACGCATGCCTAGTTTTTTTTTATATAATTTCTATGGGTATTTATATTTCTACTCATATAATAATACGCGTGTCTATTTTTTTATAATATCTACCGGGACTTATATTTCTACTCATATAATAATATGCACGTAATTTTATTTTTATAATCTCTACTAGGACCTATATTTTTACTAATATATTAATATGTGCTCCTAATAATACACATGCCTATATTTTTTGTCTAAAAGACCTATATTTATAATCATACATTACTACACATGTCTTTTTTTTATAATTTTTACACGGGCCTATATTTCTAATCATATATTAATATGTGTGTTTATTTTTTTTTATAATCTCTCTGTGAACTTATATTTCTAATCATATATATTAATACACGCTCCTAAAAAATAATACACGTGTATATTATTTTTATAATCTCTATACAGGTCTATATTTCTAATCATATATTAATTCGTATATTTTTTATATATAATCTCTACACGAGTCTATATTTCTAGTCATATATTAAAACACATGTTTTTTTTATAATCTCTATGCGGACTTATATTTTTTTGTTTGTTTGGAGTTACCATGATCATTTGTACGAAGTTTCCACCGTCGTTAGCGATGACTAATCTCCGTCGGCCGTCGGAAAACTTGTGGGACACACAACATGGATTTTCCTCTTATCAACCGAACTTTTTCCATACGCATGAGCCAGAAATTTAACCCCTGATCACATGCTTAAGGGGGACCAAGACCCTTACATGCTTAAGATTGGTCTCCTAAGTATATGTGGTCAGCTGAGATTTGATTTATGACTTATGGGTATGAAGATATTCGGTTAGGAGGAAAGAACCCAACTTATATGCCCCACAAATTTTCTGACGGAGAATAATTATCGCTAACAGCGATGGAGACTTCGTATCAATATCATTGGTAACGAAAAAAATGAAGTTTTTTACCAAAATATAAAATGATGTTTGTAACGCCCCAAAAATTAGAATTCATTTTATTTAATTATTTAGTTGTTGTGGTGTTGATTGACGATGTTTATTTAATTATTTTGGGTGACGGATAATTTATTTAATTATTTTGTGTGGTGAATAATTAAATAATTGATAAATAAAAATAATGATGTTGCTAAATAAAAATTAAAAGAAGAAAAATAAGTAGAAAGTTATATATTGAGGTGTTGAGAGCATATGAGGGTGTAGATAGGAAAATGGTAGAGAAAGGGATAAATGAGAAGAAACATAATTTTAATTCTCATTAAAACATTTCAATAATAATAATAATAATAATAATGTCACATTTTAATAATAATAATAATATAGTTGTCTACTGACATTAGTTGATAGAAGAAGGAAAATATGAGGATCCATAACAAAAACAAACACATAGAAAAATAGTGTTGGTGGGTGAGAGAAGATAGAGAGCTCATGAGAGATTGAAGAGAAGCAAAGGATGGAAAAGCTTAACCTCAAGTCAGGGAGTTCACTGCAATCCAAGTAAGAGAGCTTTATACTCTTGACATTCTGAATTCAATAAGAATACTCATTATTTATTATGTGTGTTCAAGTTGTTGCTCTTATGCATGTGATGTTGTGGTTGTTGTTGTTGTTTGAATTTATTTGAATTTGTAATTTGGATTTTAATATGATGATGATGATGAGCTTTGTTATTTGGATAAAACCGTGCCTTATTTGTTACCGATTATGAGTGAGTTTTGTTGAGTTCATGGTGTTGTGTTAAGTTATAAAAAGAAAAATAACTATTTTACTTAAAATATGATTTTTGAGTTGTTAATTCATAAGTTGAGTTTTTATATGGATTTAAATGTTCTAATCGGTTTATGAACGTTCCTGGGAAGTTTTTAAATCAATGAGAATCGATTTTGGGTCGTGTGGTTTAGAATTAAGAAGTATTGAATCACAAAAATCTTCAAAACTCTAGTGTGAATTCCTTTAGTTTCAAATAAGATTTTATCGCCTATTTTAAAAACAAACACCGGGTATCTTCCTAAAATTGAATGGGGATCAAAACGGTATAAAGAACGTTGGTTTTCGTGGAGTATACATGGAGAACGAAACGGGTCAGAACTGGGTCGGGCAACCCGTTTACAGGGAAACGGGCGAGGAAGATGATGAACAGTGTCGTCGACCTCGCCCACTCGCGGAACAGGCGCGTGGGAGCGCGTGAAGAGTCATATAGACTCCATTGTTGTTTTAGTTTTTATACATAAATAGTAAAGGCTTAATTAGTCTTTTGGTCCCTTAAAGACGTTTTAGGTTTCACAATGGTCCCTTAAAGGAAAAAAAGGTCCGGATTGGTCCCTTAAAGACACATCTGTTTCTCAATTGATCCTTTCTGTCAATTTTTTACAAAAAACGTTAGTTTTAATTGACTAGATTGTGGATGCCATTAAGTGTAAGTGGTCTACGAAAAACCTTATTAATTTTTAGAATTTTAACCATTGGAAATTTTTGTTATATTTGGAGTTAAAATTTAACGGAAAGGACCAATATGACAAGCATATATGTCTTTAAGGGACCAATCCGGACCTTTTTTTCTTTAAGGGACCAATCTGAGCCGTTTTTTCTTTAAGGGACCATTGTAAAACCTAAAATGTCTTTAAGGGACCAATAGACTAATTAAACCAATAGTAAATAATTTTCTTGAAATTTTGGTACCTTTTTGGGAATTTTTGGACACCTGTAACTATTTTTAATTAATTAATTGAGGTAAAAATATGATTAAAAATATTATAATTTTATAAAAGTTTCCCAAAAGTTTATGTAGAGTATTTTAAATATTTTGGAACCCTTTGGTGTATCTCACTCTCCCTAGTTTTATATGCTATTAAGATTTGAATTTATTTCTTAATTTTATTAATTAAATTGACTTAAAATTCATACGTTTCGTCGGTAAACTAAATCAAGATGATTTGGGTTATGTGCACTGTTAAAAAGAAGTAATAGGTTGTTGTTTTGGAGAGGAGTGAATGATTAATTGAGTTATGGAGTTTTAGTTGGCGTTGTAATCGAAGTTGTTAATAATTGTTGTATATCGATGTTGTTTTAAGCCGTTGTTCGTTTAAAGTAGTTGTATTGTTTGAATTGTTGTTTTGATGAATAATGATGTTGAACGATGTGGTTATAACTATGTTGAATTATCTAGTTTAATGATGTCAGAGTTGTGCCGAAATTATGATGTTGTAATTGTTGTTGTTGTTGTAGTTGTTTATCGACGTTATTTATTGATGTTGTTATAATGATGATGAAATTGTCTATTGAATTTGTTAAATGATGTTGCCTATTGACGTTGTTTATTATAACATGACATGCATTCATTCATACATGTAATGACGTTGCTTATTGAAGTTGTATAAATGATGTTGAAAATGACGTTGCCTAATGAAGTTGAAAATGATGTTGCTTATAATGATGTTGATCCTCTATGATGTAAAACTAGAAATGACGTTGCTATTGGTACCACATGCATGTAGCGAGTCTAGGCGCATTGCATGCATTTCAATTATATTTCTTTATTTAAATGTTGTTGTTATTTCTCTTTATTTAATTGTTGATTGATGATTGTGGTTGACTGATGAATGCGCATGGCCATCCGCTTAGGTGGTCTTGTTGTTGTTTATGATGTTGCTAGTTATTACATTTTAATTCAGTTACTTTCTTTATGTATTGTCGCTCACCTTTACATTCCCCCTTCTGGCTTGGCCCTACGGTGTGCAACCGTAGATTTTCAGGTAGGTAATGAGTCATAGTTGATGCGTTCGGATAGCTGTTGTTTTGCTATTTAATTGGAGTCGCTCTGTTAGGATGTTGTTGGGAGAAAATTTTATTTAATTATGATGTTAAATTTTTATAACAATTGAACTATGTCATTTGATTCAGTATTTTCAATTCGGACTTTGAAACTTATATTATTTTTGTATTTTCCGCTGCATGATTTTTAATCATTTGAGGAATTAGTTAATTGGAGTAAGTGTGACATCCTTATTAAATAAATGAAATTAACTTTTTTAAAAATAAAATAAAGGGGTAAATTAAGGGCGTTACAATGTTCCACGTATTAAATTCTCATTGCCAATCTTTGTACCAAAAAATATAAAAATTCTCATTGCCATGATCTTATTTTATTTTGGCTTAAATGATCAAATGGTCTTGTATGTTCGTGAGTTTTTGGTTTTCGTACCTGTATCATTTTTTGTTTTAAAATAGTCCTTGAATGTACAAATCTTTTTTGTTTTAGTCCCTAACGTTAAGTGTCGTTTCAAAAATGATGACGTGGCAAACGAAGATGATGTATCAATGATGATGCCCCGTCATCCACTTAGAAGGACCAAAACCCAAAATAAAAATTGCAGAGAGGACCAAATCCAAAAAACGAAATTAAACCCAAAAACCTTTTTTTTTTCTCTAACCCCATAAATGAACTCATATTTCTCTAAATCCAGAAATTTGTGTTGAAGGTAAAAAACAATATTTTCTTCTTCTTTCTTCAATTTTCTTTCTTCTCCCCCAACCTAAAATTCAATAAAACTTTTTAACCAACAAAAAATTGAGTTTACCGATACACCATTTATTTTGATTTAATCAAAAGACCATATTAATTTACTAAGAAAAATGCTTGATGGTGCGACAACATATTTCGCATTAACAGCACGAATGAGCTGGCATCTACATTAATTAATTAATTAATTAATTAATTAATTAATTAATTAAATTTAATTGATATGAATCAAGAAATGACCAATTTAGCCCTCAAAACCTAGCAAATAGCAATGAATTTCAGGAGGTTCATCATCAAACTCACCTCTCCAACAATCGCAAAACACTGAATATCCTCCCAACCCAGGCCTTTATCATAGTGAGATCTCTCTCATGTGTCGATTAGTTTTTTTTTAGCAGATTCATCATCGACGGATCGTGATTTATTGATTGAAATATTTGTTCAAATGACATTGGATGATGGTGGTAAGTGGTAACCGATTGATGAGATTTCGATATGGCAAGGATGAAACCATACTATCTACCTAGAATGCTTGGGAAAGGGATGACACAGTTAAAAGTATTTTTTACCATTTATTTGTGACAAAAAAAAGAAGAAAAAATATATTTAAGAATTTAAACTCACAGCGAAAAGGGAATGTAGCACGTGCATGCGTATTCTTCGAAATTCATCGGCAAATCAGTCGCGCTATTTAGCAACGCTCATTTACTAATTACTATCTTCAAAATTTTGACATGAATTCTTAATCAAACAAATTTTATATTGCAAAATTTGAGTTCCATTATGAACCATATTGTACACCTTGAACCCAACTCAAGACATTCATCATCCTCAAATCTCAACAAAAAAATTCGCAAACTTTTAAGATAAAATAACTTTTTTCTTTTTCTTTTGAATTTCCCAAATTGCATCCATTAAAACATGTTTAGCTGGTGGACGATGATTTCATCTGATAATTGAAAGAAATTGAATTGTGTTTTTAGGGTTTTTAATTGGAAAAGTCGGTGATGATTTCATATTTGGATCTGAGGCTTATAACAACAATAGCAACGTTTGAATCTCTCTCTCTCTCTCTCTCTCTCTCTCTCTCTCTCTCTCTCTCTCTCTCTCTCTCTCTCTCTCTCTCTCTCTCTCTCTCTCTCTCTCTCTCTCTCTCTCTCTCTCTCTCCCTCCCTCACACGCGTGCACGTACACATACACACACAAAAATTGTTTCTTTTTTCCATTTAAATACAAACATTGTTGGCTTATGTTAAAAAATTAGGGAACTCGAATATGGGAGTTAAGAAAAAATATAAGTTTATGTTGAATTTATCAACAGAAAAATGATTTATGTTGAATCTAGCACCGTTGAAGAAGATGAAAAAAAAGAAAGAAAAGTTATGAACATGAAGAAGATCACCTTTGATTTATAGGTAAAAAGATAATCCTAACAATCTAAATCTAAAACAAGAAGAAAATATCGTTTTAGTATATTCAACATAGATTTATGGGTTCAGAAAAATATGAGTTCATTTGTGGGTTTAGAAAAAAAAAAAAGAAGAAGAAGAAATATATGTTTTTGGGTTTAATTTCATTTTTTTGGTTTTGGTCCCTTTCTGTAATTTTTTTTTGGAGTTGGTCTCTCTAAGTGGATGATTGGGCATCATCATCGACACATTATCCTCGTTTGCAACGTCACACATCGCCACGTCAGCCTCTGTTTACCACGTCATCATTTTTTAAACGACACATCACGTCAGCCTCTGTTTGTCACGTCATCATTTTTGAAACGACACTTAATGTTAGGGATTAAAACCAAAATGATTTGCACATTCAGGAACTATTTTAAAACAAAAAAAAAATACAGGACGAAAACCAAAAACTGACGAACTTACATTTAAGGCTTTTATTTTTTACCATCATTGCCATGATTATGACAAAAACGTATCCCTTTTTCTCTCATTGCCAAAAACGTATCCCTCACCCATTATTTTTTATTAGTCACATTAAAAAATTTCTGCATTTTCTCTTCATCCTCATAAAATACAGAATATGGATGTTCCATAGTCAGATATGTTTCCAATGTTAACTATTACTCTCTTCGTCCCTTAATATAAGCTCCCTTTACAATTTTTCACGCATAAAAAGAAAAATTGGTAGTGTAATAAATGTATACATTTTGGTTATTACAATTACTATATTGTCCTTTGTGAAAAGATATATTTGTAGTTAATTTTACATATTCCAATACAAAGTATGGTTATGTTTAGAAAAGTAATAATAAATGTGTTTAGGGAATTGAAAATGAGCTTATATTTAAGGACAAATTTTTTCTTTAAAATGATGCTTATAATTAGGGACTGACGAAGTATATTATAGTACTAATCAAAAGCAGCTCCGAAATTATATATATATAAAAAAAAAACATAACGTCCAATTCTCTTACTCTTGTTGATATGAGCGTGGGTTCTCTCCGGTATAAATTGCCTCAAGTTTAATCTTGGCCTCAAGTTTAATCTTGCCTCAATGGTCATGATAAAAAATTTACTCCTTCCGGTGGAAATCCAACTAGGCATGGCAATGGGGCGGGGCGGGGAAGGGTTTTGCCCTCCCCAAACCCAAACTCATAAAGTTCGGGTTTCCCCAAACTCATCCCAAATTCGAGCGGAGATAAAAAGGATAACCCCAAACCTATACCCAATGGGGATCGAGTATTCCCATCGGGTTTCGGGTATCCCCATTACGCCTCTTTCCACATGAATTTACTTTATATTTTAGTATTTTTTTATTAAAAAACAAAATAAAATGTCTAAAATTATTTTCTCTCAACAATATTTTTTTAAATAAAGAAAAAAATAGAGAAAATGGTTTGTTTAATACTCAAATTAAAATAAAAAATAATATATGAACGTAATTTAAGAGATTGTTTAAGCGTTTCTAATTTAAAAGAGGTGAAATCTAATTTTTAGTATAAGTGGGGTGGGTTCGGGGACGTGTTCGGGTGAGTATCAATATACCCATTACCCGTCCCAAACCCATCTTTTGAAATCGGGAAAAACCCAAACTCAGTCAACTCAGGTTTTCCCCATCAAAGCAGGTATAATTTGGGTGGGTACCCGCGGCTATGAGTTTTATTGTCAGACCTAAATCCAACAGAAGAGGATCTGTTCTCTTGTTGACATGACACATCTATGAAACTATGATGTGCTTCGTTGCATAGACACTTCTGACTAAATGTGTGTTTCCTGTTACAAAATTTAATGATTATATAATATATCTATGCGCACCTTGTAAGTACTGAAATATATAATTGACCAGCAACTTAAATTATATAACGAACTACTTTTATTTGAGACAAAATTTATTTATGATATTGAAGAGAATCTATTGGACTTGGAGAGCCCTAAGTAACACATTTTTTGATTTAATAGTTGAAGCCATAATCTCGTGTAGGAGGCCTATCTGGTCTTGATGGTGGATCGGGTGATATTACCGGGTCTGAACCTTTTGATGGGGGTGAACGTCTAGGGCCTCCACGCTTGATCTCATAGTTCAAACCATAATCGGAGGTTGGGAGATTATCGAGTGTTGGAGGTGATTCTATTGGATCTGGACCTGATTGGACAAGCTTCTTGATTTGTGTTGATGGTGCATCAGGTGATGTTATTGGGTCTGAACCTTTTGTTGCGGGTGTTCGTCTAGGACCTCCACGCCTGATCTCATTGTTCAAACCATAATTGGAGTTATTATCACCAATAACAAAAGAAATTAATAAGAATGATATAACACCAATCAAATAAACCTTTGAAATTTCCATCTCACTTAGTTTGGCTTTTGTTATGACAAATCATGCATATATATTTCAAACTTCTTAGATCTATATTTGTTAACCATTAACTTCACATTTATGCTATTATTTTGGTCAAAAGAAAAAAAAGAACGAACTTCATTCTTTCCATTTAGGGTTCAAATTTCTTATTATTGAAAAACAATAAATTTTATTTTTCTTAGTGTGTTCGAACATGGTTTTTTTTTTTTTTGTCAAGTAATCTGATGGCTAGGAAATTCACTCTTAAAGTGAATAAGTGGAATATATATTTTTTGTATAGAATGTCCTTTAAAAGCAAAAAAAATCGAAATTTACTTATAAAATTTGATATGTTTTTATTCTTTCCATTACGTTGATTCTTTTGAGTATATATTGTTTTTTCGTAAAAGAAAATTGTGTATCAAAGTATTTTTTTTTTATATATATAAACATCGTATTTCAATACATATATGAGATATATCTATGATTATAAAAAAAAATGTTTCTAATATGGATTAGGTTGAACATGTCATTTAAATTTTAATAAGAGTGAACATTCATTTCAGTCTTTAAAATATTTTGACGGGGCAATTTCATCCCTAACAAAACTAAAATACAAAGAAGTTCTTGATATTTTTATATTGGGGACAAATTAGAGCATATCCAATGGTGCAATCATCACAAATGTATTTTGTGGGTCTCATTATAGCCACAACTTTTTTTTTGAACAAGCTAAAATGAGATATGCATATATAAAAAAGTAATCTCCTCAGCACAATGCGTGCCAAGGGAGATTATAAAGTTACAAGAGAGTTCAAAATACAAAACAAAACCATAGAGAAAACTATACAAGGCCCATACAAATCAAAGGACTAGACCACCAAATATGGCAATTCAAAGTTAAAGTACCACTCGTCGCTTTCAACCACCTATAAGAGAAAAACTTGATCTTGTCCAATATCTGATGTACTGAATTTGTCGAGCCTCTAAACAATCGGTGGTTTTGTTCGGTCCACATAACCCACACGCAAGCAAGCCATATGAGCTGCATAAAAGAGCGTCATGCACGAGAACCCCCTGCTAAACTAGTAAACTGCACAAAGTGATCCAAAATAGTCTGAGCAGTCACTAAAGAGGAGCCAATCCACGAACTGACAAGAGACCAAAGAGAACCAAAAGTGCTGCAAGATAAAAACACATCCTGAGCCGACTCGATCACTCCACGTTCAGAAACACAATGATGAGCCTCCTGAGATAAAATGCCTCGAGATACCAGGTTTGCTTTGGTAGGTAACCTGTCCCGCAAGAGTCGCCACGCGAAAATGAAAACCTTCAAAGGAACCTGAGAGTGTCAAATAAGGCATGCCGTAGTATCCAAAATTACCCCGTCTTGAGCCGTCAACAACTGATATGCATCACGGACCGTATAGCCTGTATCCAAGTTTGGCTGTCACTGCCATCTATCTAGAATAAGATCCTGCAAGGAGAGATGAAAAAGTAAAGTCTGACACTCCCCCAACATCTCCTCCTCCCACGCCCTTAACTGAGGCCCTCAACTGCCTAACCCCTAAACCCTCATTCTCCTTTCATAAGCAAATAGTTTTCCAGTTAATCCACGATATTTTCCTAAAGTACTCACCCCCCCCCCCCCCCAAAAAAAATTAATTAAAATAGATTTAATAGAGGGGATAGTATCGAAGAAGCTTTGAAGAAAGAAAGAGCATAAACAGACAGAGAGGTCAAAACGGACTTAAGTAGAACCAGACGACCACCAAAAGAAAGGAAGTGACTCTTCCAACCAAATAAACGATTCTTTAAACGAGACAACACAGGTTCCCAAAAACTCAACCGTTGCGGATCACCCCCAATATGAAGGCCTAGATAAATGAAAGAAATCTTTCCCACTCTACAGCACAGAGCTGACGCCGCCTCACCTAACCAGGTAGCAAGAATATTAACCCCAACCAACATGTTTTTGTTGAAGTTAACCTTCAACCCCGACATAGTCTCGAAAAGCACAAGAACAACCAGCAAAGCATGAGCGTTCACCCAACTTTTAGTCCCGATCAGAAGTTATCATCGGCGAACTGAATGTGCGAAATCAACACCGGGGCTAGGTCACCAACACTATACCCCGTGAATAAGTTGCGCTCCACCATGACCTCCATCAACACATGTAAGCCCTCCGTAGCTAGAAGAAAAAGGAAAGGGGATAATGGATCCCCTTGTCTTAAACCCTTCTCAAAAGGAAACTCATCTGTTGGACTTCCATTAACTAAGACAGACGTTGTCGCCGTACCAACTCTTTGAAATAACTCACTCATTTTTTACTCCAATGGTGCAACTCTAAAGAACCTATATTGGGTCCCACAACTTTTCCTCAATTTTAATATTTTATTCATATTTAATTTTATTGCAACTTAAAATATTAATTTCAGTATTTTTAATTAATATTAATATGAAATTATTCAAAAAAAATATAATAAAATAAATAAATGAAATAACATAAATAAAAAAAACTCAAAATAAATAAAATAAATAACATTGAATAATTAGTAAAATTAATTTAAAAAACTCAAAATAAATTAAACTAAAATAAATAGCATTGAATGACTAGTCAATAAAAACGGTAATAAAAAAAATTGTTATAAAGATCATTAATTTGCTGCCAATTATATTGATCTATACTAGTTATTATTATTTTTCTTTGGTACATCTATACTAGTTATTATTATTATTAGAAATGAAAGAAAAAAACGGTAACAAAGTTATTAATATTTTAATTGCCCTGAATGAAAAATAATACTACTATTTAATTGAGTGGACAGTGAATAGACAGACAAAGCAACGTTGCATTCTGAAGGGCTTATAAAAAAAAAAAAAAAAAAAACGCTGCATTCTGAAGTGATCGCGGACTTTAGTGGTCATACATGCAAAATATTTGCTTTCCTGAATCTCCAACTCCAACTGGCGGGCGAAACACAAAATTGGCCCGTTGGAGTTGCTCCCTCTATTGGAAAGAATCGGTACTAGTTTGTCCTCAATATAAAAATGATAGAAATTAATTTGAATTTTATTTTTGTGAGGAACTAAATTGGCTCATTGGAAATTTGTGATTCTTTTCTCCCACCGAAATTTTTTCTAAACACATGAGCTAAGAACCGAATCCCCACCAAAATCCTTATCACCTGGATCAATTAATCGTTGGTTTAAACCATTTTTAATTGAATATATACATTATATATTTTTTAATAATACATAAAATAGTAATAAACAAAAACAATAGACAATATTTACAATTTTGTTGCACTATTAAAAATTTAAACCCACATAAAATCTTAGAGTTCTACGTTCTATTATTTTTTTTGAAGAAGTTAATTTTTTTTTGAAGAAGTCAAAATGATATATATTAACAGAAACAGTCTCCCTAGCACAAGACGTACTAAGGTAGACTATAAGAAATACAAGAGAGTCAGAGAGATACAATCAAAGTAAAATCATACAAGGCCCAAACACAACAGTGGATTATACCATCAGCTATGGTAGTTTAAAGCTAACGTGATGTTCGTCGTCTTCAACAACCGGAAAGAGAAAAACTTGATCTTGTCAAATAAAATATGAGGTGTGCCCGTTGAGCCTTTGAACAACCGATGATTTCTCTCTGTCCATATCACCCAAACACAAGCGAGCCACACAAGCTGCAAAAAGGACCGTCTCGCTTGAGATCCACCTGATGAGGCCGTAAACTGAACAAAATGATCACGCAGAGAAGTAGAATCCATCAAGGAAATGTCAACCCATGCACGAACTAAATCCCAAAGCGATCCAGCAATACTACATGAGAGAAATAAATGATGAGCCGACTCAACCGCTCCACATCCAAAAACACAAGTGGCAACCGTAGTAGACAAAACGCCACGAGTAACCAGGTTTGCTCTCGTGGGCAACCTGTCCCGCAATAAACGCCACGCGAAGATGGAAACCTTCAAAGGAACCTGAGAATGCCAAATAAGGTTATCCGCATCATCCAAAGTAACTGAATCCTGAGACGTCAGAAACTGATAAACTCCCCCAACTGTATAACCTGTGTCAGGGTCAAGGCTCCACTGCCACCTGTTAGTAGCCTGATCCTGCAAAGAAATGTCAAGAAGTAAAGATTGACACTCCCCCAACATCTCCTCCTCCCACACCCACAGTCGCCTCCGCCACTCCCACGCCCCCCACCTGCCCCCCAACCTAAAGCAAACATCTCTGTGACCGAACGAGATTTGGTCACAGTCAACTCAAAAGGGTGCCCAAACCGCTCCCTCAACGAAATCTCATCCAACCACAGATCGGTCCAAAAAAGAGTATCCGACCCATCCCCCACCCTCCTCGAAACATGCTCCCTAAACCAACTGCCTCCTGGCTCACCAACACCCTCCCTAATACGCACTAGCTCCCTCCACCACACCGACCCTCTCTGACCGCCCGCCCGAAGACTACCTCCCTCAAGCCCACACCTAGCTACCATCACTCTAAACCACAACCCCTCTCTATCCACCAGCATCCTCCAACACCACTTCCCCAACAACGCTATGTTGAACTCACGCAACTGTCTAACCCCTAAACCTCCATACTCCTTACGCAAACAGACAAATTTCCAACTAACCCAAGAAATTTTTCTAGAATCCTCACAACCCCCCTAAAAAAATTTAATGAAAAGAGATTCAATAGAGGAAATAATACATGAGGGAGCTTTGAAGAAAGAAAGGGCGTAGACAGGAAAAGAGGTCAAGACAGACTTTAACAGAACCAGACGACCACCAAAAGACAAAAAGCGACTCTTCCACCCAGACAATCTGTTCTTTAAATAATTTAACATTGGTTCCCAAAACACCAAACGTCGCGGATCACCCCCAATCTAAAGACCCAGATAAAGGAAAGGAATCTTTCCCACTTTACAACACAGAGTACACGCAGCTTCGCATAACCAGGACTCAGGGATATTAACGCCAACCAGCATACTTTTATTAAAAGGCTTAACTATACATTTGGTCCCTTACGTTTATTTTAGGTTTCAATTTGGTCCCTTACGTTTAAAAAGTATCAATTTGGTCCCTTACGTTTATTTTAGGTTTCAAATTGGTCCTTTCCATCAATTTTGTCACATGTGGCAGTCAATTTGCATACGTGGACTAACACGTGGCACTTGGACACGCTGACACGTGTACTATTCAAACGGTGTTAGTGACAAAACTAACGGAAAGGACTAACTTGAAACTTAAAATAAACGTAAGGGACCAAATTGATACTTTTTAAACGTATAGGGACCAAATTGAAACCTAAAATAAACGTAAGGGACCAAATGTGTAGTTAAACCTTATTAAAATTAACCTTCAAGCCAGACATAGTCTCAAAAAGCACTAAAACAGCCCGCAAAGGCCGCACATTTGCCTAACTTTTTACCCCCATCAAGAGAGTATCATCAGAAAATTGAAGGTGCGACACCGAGACCGACCCCTGTCCACCAATACTATAACCTGTAAATAAATTACGCGCCACCACAGCTTCCATAAGCACATTAAGGCCCTCAGCCGCCAGAAGAAAAAGGAAAGGAGAAAGCGGATCACCCTGCCTAAGCCCTCGCCGAAGAGGGAATTCATTAGTCGGACTGCCATTAACTAGCACTGAAGCCGTAGCCGTACAAACACACTCTCTAATTCACTTCCTCCACAAAGTCGGAAATGACATTCTCCCCATAACAGCATCAAGATACCCCCAATCCACCGAATCATAAGCTTTCTCAAAATCAACCTTGAACAACAAAAGATCCTTTTTAGACTTTCGCGCCTCATCCACTACCTCGTTAGCAATGAGAATACCATCAAGAATTTGTCTGTTCTTTACAAACGCAGTCCGAGACTCAGAGATAACACTACCAATCACTTGATGCAACCTATTAGCTAAAACCTTCGCCAAAATTTTATAGAGGCTTCCGACAAGCGATATAGGGCGAAAGTCATTCAGCCTCTGAGGACTATCCGTTTTGGGGATCAGAGCAATGAAAGTCGAGTTAATACCTTTCGTCAACCTGCCATTCCGATGGAAATAAAAAATAAAGTGCATCATGTCGCCTCGAAGCTCAACCCAGAAATCTTTAATAAAGCCGAAATTAATTCCATCAGAGCCTGGGCTTTTATAACTATCACAATCCCACACAGTTAGCTTCACTTCAGTCTCCGAAAAAGGTTTGGTTAAGCCTCCAATCTCCATCAGATCTAACCTCTTGAACTGAAGGTCGTCAACCCCAGGCCTATCCACATTAGGAGCCTGAAAATGAGACTCAAAATGCGAAAACACCGCCTGCCTAATAGGATTAACAGCCTCCAACGTTACCCCATCAACTTGAATGACAGACAAAGCATTCCTTCAACGACGACTCGCCAGAGCTGAATGAAAATACTTAGAATTTGCATCCCATTCCTTAAGCCACAACGAACGAGATTGTTGCCAGCTAATGCTAACATGAAGAAGTTAAATTAACCCACTCAAATTAGCACTAGAGAGAATAGAACCTGAGACCTTAAGGAGGGGCACAATCCCAAGTCTCAAGTCAATACCACCGGACTAACCAAAGTGGGTCTTCAATGTTCTATTATCTAAGCATTAAATTCTTTGTATCATTAAATGCTATATATTTCTATTTTTAGGTAGCTTAACATGTGACCTTAGGGCACAAGTTAACATGACCCTTATTTAAATCTAAGAAACATAGTTGATAGGGACGTCACTTTTTATAAGCAGAAGCTGAGGTTTGAATTTCAGACATTTCACATATTCATAATTTTAGCCATTAAACTACCTGACCCAAAAAATATTATTACACAAAAAATTATATAAAAAATATTTCACACTATTAAAAATTAAAATAATACATTAATTTATTTTGTTTGTTTACATTTTTAAAATTTTATTTTCCATGTTTAAAAAAAAAAAGAAGTTTAAACCTCATTACCCCACCCCTCCCCCGAAGAATGCAAGCATGTAAACAGAACTTAAACCCAAAAGCGTAGTGGGCTTAGGCCCAAAACATTTATTTGAATAAGAAAATTGCTCTTCTAGCTCCCTGAGTTGCTTCCAGACCCCCAAAAATTCAAAATTACCCTTAATTTGGTTCTAGCATGTTTTGTAGGCCAATGCTTCCATGGACTAGTTAAGCAAATGGTCCATGATGGACCACTAATTTTCACATTTTCCTTTTCAATTATAACCATTGGATGAAACATGTGCATATGATTATCATAGACTTCAAACACCAAATAAAATCTATTTTCACTCTCTCTTTGCTTTGTCCCATCCTGTCAGCGCCTCCAACCTCTCTCTCTGCAGACTCTCTCACCTGCTCACCCATTAATTAAAAATTTAAAATGAAGGAAAATTATGGTGGGTTTTTTTTTTTTTTTTTTTGTACAATTATGGTGGGTATTTATTTTTTGACTTAAGTATAAATTTGGTCTGTTACATTTATTTTAAGTTTTAATTTGATCCCTTATGATTGTGTCAAAAATAAAATTTGGTACTTTACGTTTAAAAAGTATCAATATGATTCCTTACGTTTTCATTAGGTTTCAATTTAATCATTTCCGTTAATTTTGTCACTAACACCGTTAGAACTATACACGTGTCAGTGTGTCCAAGTGTCCACTTGTATGTCCACGTATGCAAACTGGTTACCACTTGTGACAAAACTGACGGAAAAGACTAACTAATACAAACAGTAAAAACTTAAGGGACCAAATTAAAATCTAAAATAAACGTAAAGATCAAATGTGTAGTTAAACCTTATTTTATAAATACTACTCCCTCCGGCCTTATTTATAAACAAAAGTCAACAAAATATTTTGGCCTCAAATATAAGCAAAAGTTACAAAAATCAATCTCATTTAATGTTATTCTTCCAAAAGTACCCTTATTAATTGTTCTAGTTTTTAACATGATTGTAGAATCTCGATGCATATTTAATATATTGTAAGGTCATTTTAGGAATTTCAATAGAAATATCACATAAAATTAAGATAAAAATGGTACTCTTAATAAGTGTGCAAAAAAGAATTTTTGCTTACAAAAGACGCTGGAGTAGTATTGTAGTATTTAAAGGTGTTTTTATTGGAGCAAAATACATTTGTGTACTTAATAGACACTGCTTCTTAAACAAGCATTAGTACATATAAATTTCGGTGAGACCCATTTATAATGACGTAAAATTATTTGCGAGATGTAGAGTTATTAGTGAAACTAATTTAAATTTTTTTAAGATGTGATGAGTTTGAGAGATTGAGTGTTTATGAAGTACTATTATTAAAAAATTATAAAATGAGTGATGTATTGACAAGAAACCCAGATAAATACTAAAAAATGAGTAGCTCCACTATAAATGTTCTTAAGGAGTAAAATGTAGTAGAATTTTTATAAACTTGTGTATTTTTTAAAATGTTAAATATTTTGTATTATTTAATATAAAATATATATTTTTAAATACTTTAACATGTGTCTTCAACATGTGTCTTCGTGAGAGGTCGGTCTTTAAATGAACCATAGTTATCTCAATGTATTAATCTTTACGGTTGTAGACGATTAGGCGGAGAATACCTTGATTTACCAAAAAAAAATTCATTTAAGCATAAAAATAAATAACGATACAATTGAATATTAAAAAATAATTGTAAATAAGATTGCTTAAGTCATTTCGTAGGTTAAATTGTATCTTCACAAGAGTCTTTCGATCAATTAATGAACTTCTTAGTTCTATTTAACTTGGATTTTACCTTTTAAATAGTCTTTTGGTCAACTAAAGTACTACGAGTATTTAGCGATTTTAGGTTAGATTGTAATTATATAAGAGTCTTTCCATTAATTAATTGACTATTTAGCGGTTTTAGGTTAGATTGTACCATTATACGAGTCTTCCAACATATTAATGGACTATTAGGTCAGTTTTAAGTTGGATTGTACATTCTCAATAATCTTTCGATGATTTAATATAATTTTTAGTCGATTTTAGGTTGGATCATATCCTGCACACAAAAGGATCATTTTTAGTCGATTTTTGTCTTCAAAGCATACTATAATATGCTTTATATTGTGAGGGATTGAGTACCCCTTTGTACTCCTTTATAATATATTGTTTGTTTATCAAAAAAAAAATATCCTGCACACAAAAGGATCATTTAATGTAAAATAAAAAGTATGAAAATAAATGTGAACGACAAAAATATTGAGAATTCAAAAAATAATAAAAATAAACAGGTTATTGAAATAAATTATGATAAAATAAAATTAGACAACATTATAAAAACTTAAAAATTAATTCCACCAAAAAATAATCAAAAGCTTAAATGAATATTAAGGGGATATGATGAAAGTAATACATGTAGTTTGTTGAAATAATTTATCAAAAATAAAATAAATTAAGGTTTGAAACAATAGAAAGAAAAATAAAATGTTTGTTGAGATATTTATACCAAATTAAAGAATATTTAAAAATAGAAAATAAAAATATATAGAATAAATGTGAAGGCAAAAAAATGTTGGAAGAGGTCGATCCTTAAATGAATTTTAGTTCTCTCAATAGATTATTTTTTACAGATGCGTGTAGAGAATACCTTAATTTATCAAAAAAAATCATTCATATAAACATAGGAAAAGAAGATACATATAAATTTTCAAGCTTACCCCCTTCAAAATCCATCAAATTTTGGCACCTTCTTATTTTAAGGGCATTGCAAGTATTTCATACCAAAATTACTTTATATATATTTCTTTATTTTAGTAATATATATTTTTTAACTCGTATATATTTTTTTTATAATTTTTGTATTTTTACTCATATATTAATGCAAGTGTCTACTTTTTTTGATTATTACAGTGATGATTATAATGAGAGAGGCCTTTAAAAGAAATACTCAATCCCATCACAAAATCACAATCCATTTTCTACCAATATCAACAAAAAAAATGTTTATTTTCTATAACTTCACCGGAGACCTATATTTCTATGGGAACCTATATTTTAAATAATATATTTATACGCGTGTCTATTTTTTTTTATAATTTCTAAAAATTTACTAATAAAAAATCTCAAGAGGGATGAAAGTAGTAATTTCTAGAGACCTATATTTCTACTTATATATTAATATGTGTGTCTATTTTTTTTATAATTTTACGTGGATCTATATTTCTACTCATATATTAATGTGGACCTATATTTCTACTTATATATTAATATGTGTGTCTATTTTCTTATAATTTTTACGTGGATCTATATTTATACTCATATATTAATATGTCTTTGGTTGTTCTTTGAAAGAGATCTTATAAAAAAGGACAAAGAAAAAAAATACAATCTACACGATGTAGTAAGAATTGATATTACTACTCCCTCTGTTTCAAAATTATACAAAAATAGTTTTCAAGCATATTATCTCAAGTAATATTACCTCACTCTAGGTAGATATAATAAGGGTCAGTTCCTATGAATTATAGTCCGAAAATTTTAACTCGTGTCATTTTTTTATTGTATCTTAAAAATCTATAATGAGCTTTAATAAATAGTAATTTTTTTTTTACTTTTATGTTTTGTACGACACGTATATGAAAATTTGCTACTATTAAAATGATATTGCACTGGCGATAAATAGTAATAAATATTACAATATATAATTATCATACACGGGACAACGATATTGCACTGGCGAGTAATTTTGTAATGAGACTAATTTTTTACTATACAATATTTAAGCTATTATAATTTACTCTGTTAATATTTATTGCATTATCTTAATAAATAAAATGTGTAAGTTGAAATTAAATTCTATAATGTAGCTGATCAAAAAAATTCTATAATGTAGTATTAATATTTATTTCTAAATATTTACGACAATATCGTCTTACCATAAAAAATTGTCTTACCTTGTAAATATTAAGATAATGAGAACTAAATTGTCTGTTTGATTTGAAACTGGTTATGAGACTAGACAAATTAGGTAGCAAAGAACAGAACAAAAACAAGATTTTTTGTCCTCACTAAATCACATGACAACTTTTTGTCCACAGTACAACTATAAAAATTAAGAAAATATCCATTTTATTTTCGAATATAAAAATATTATCGTCTTATATCTCTCCGGTACATTTTTGTCCTGTCATGTATTATCTTGTTCTGTCATGTTCGGTTCTTGCTGTTTTATGAATCAAACGCATACGTTACGCGAAAATTTCTCTCTCTCTCTCTCTCTCTCTCTCTCTCTCTCTCTATATATATATATATATATATATATATATATATATAATTCCTAGATAGTTCTTCTACTATTTATGTAAACCCTAATCCATTTAAGCCAATGATTTTTTTCCATTTAGCCACGTCAGCCACTTACAATGCCACATCACTCCTCTTTAATTTACATCATTATCATCTCTAGACTCTATCTACTTTTCATATACCTACATTTATATAGATGATTTTTCATATCGTCCACATTAATACACTACAAGAAAAAACGTGATTTGCTACCATTAATTTGCTACAAATAGTGTTTCTAGTTAAATTCAAGTATATTAACAACCATTTGACTGAAATTAATCTTATATTACTTTTTTAACAAATCACAGTATTATTATTATTTTATTTATTTTTTACTATTCTTTTTTATTGCTACTATTAATTTGTTGACTGTCAATAAAACAAAATCTCATAACACGTATCGTGAAACCCCTCTCTCCTTCGATCTTGCTCCGCCGCGATCTTGCTCCGATCTAACTCTCCCTCTGATTTTGCTCCGATCTCACTTTCCGTCCGATCTTGCTCTTGATCCTCGAACACATATCACTCCAACATAGACTCGATCCTCTCGCGATTGTTATTCTTAGTTGAAATTTGATGTTGTGCTCGTTTCAGATTACTTCTGCGTAAGTTAAATTTCAAAACTCTAATTCAGATTATTTCTTTAGCATTGTTTATGCTTCTTTTCTCCGATTAAGTTTGTGTTCACTAATTGAGCTCCTGATTTGATTTGAATGCTGTGAATTTGTGTTTATTTTGCATATTAGGCTTAAATTCATTAGGTTTTGCACAAATTGAATTCATTAGGTTTTGCACAAATTGAATTCAAGTTATTGAATTTGTTCACCAAATTTACTTTACTGTATGAAATTGAATTTCAAAACTCTAATTCAGATTATTTCTTTGGCATTTTTTATGCTTCTTTTCTCTGATTTAGTTTGTGTTCACTAATTGAACTCTGGATTTGATTTGAATGCTGTGAATTTGTGTTTATTTTGCATATTAGGCTTAAATTCATTAGGTTTTGCACAAATTGAATTTAAGTTATTGAATTTGTTCACCAAATTTACTTTACTGTATGAAATTGAATTTCAAAACTCTAATTCAGATTATTTCTTTGGCATTTTTTATGCTTCTTTTCTCTGATTTAGTTTGTGTTCACTAATTGAACTCTGGATTTGATTTGAATGCTGTGAATTTGTGTTTATTTTGCATATTAGGCTTAAATATATTAGGTTTTGCACAAATTGAATTCAGGTTATTCAATTTGTTCACCAAATTTACTTTACTGTATGATATAGAATTAGATGATACTTATTTGATTGATTCTATAAGTCACATTTCAAATGGCATGTATTTAGATGATACACGATTCTTATTCTTACTGACAAAATTTGTTGTGAGACAATAATTTCCTCTGTATATTGCTTGCTGACTTCTGATTGGGCAGAGCAATGAGTCGTTGTCCCCTTTATATGTTATCGTCCTTTTTCTAGTGTAGGTGATTTGTAAGTTAACCAATTAAACTTAATTTATAGATTATTCATATCAACCTTAGCAGCTTTGTCTTTTAATAAAAAATGAATTGATAGTTAGACTAAAGTCTTACATAGCTTAGAGGAATGTATGTCTTAGGCTCTGTTTGGTAACACAAATAAGCTAGCTTATAGCTTATTATATGAGCTTATAAGCTTGTTTCAAAAAATTAGAGGTGTTTGGTAACAAGCTTTTTGTACTAGCTTATAGCTTTTTTTCAGATGCTATTTCAAGTAGCATTTGAGCTTATAGCTTATAGCTTTTTACACGTTATTCCATTTTTACCCTTTAATTTAATAACTACCCACTCTAAAAAATAAACTACCCACTATCAATTATGTAATTTTATATTTAATAACCACTTTAAAAGCTAATTTTACCAAACACTTTGATTTCAATAAGCTAGCTTTTCAGCTTTCAGCTATAAGCTAGCTTTTCAGCTAGCAGCTAGCTTATCAGCTATCAGCTAGCTTATAGCTTATTTTTACCAAACAGACCCTTAGTATAAATATATTTGTGCAGTTATGACAGTATATATATAGCTATCCAATGTATAACTTTCAGCGTTCCAAATAACACTTCTTCTATCAAGTCTTCATTGCAATTGCAAACTACTTCATAGCTTTACTTATTTTGAAGGGATTATTTATCTTTGATGGATTGTATGGATAGTTTAAACATCAAATTATTAGACATGGTGAATTAGCTTGAATTTATACATTGATGTTTCTCATTCTCTCTCTTTTCCATTTGCATATTTGTGGAACTTTTCCTAACTTGAGGTGGATAAAAACAAACTTATTTAACCCTGATTAATATGCGGCCTATGTGTTTTCGTATTGTAGCTCTTAGGATGGAGTAGTGGATTCCAAGGTAGCATCTACACTTCGACCCTGTACTAAAGGTCTTTGGTTGTGGAGCTCACTTATTAAGAGGACTGCTCTTGATGGAATATTGTACAGTCTTCTGCTATTAGACATTGAAGGTATAAATGCTTATGATCAAACGGTTAGCTTTTTAAGTTTTCTAAGTGTTTACGTATGTTTATTATCTTGAGTAGATGTAGGTTGTCTCTTTCTAAGAATTACTATATTGTCTTACTCTGCATTTTATTTTTACTACGCAGGGGACAAACAACACCCAGATATTTTAGGTATTAATAATACTAAATTAATTGCTCAAAAATCAAAATGAATGCCTCTAATCACAAATCACCATTCCTCTGACCAAACTTGACCTCAGTGGTCAAGTCCATGAATGGACTATCCAGATGCCGGTAAGTCCATGAACGGACTATCCGTTTTTACTCTCTTTCATCTTATATAGTCACGTTATTTGATCTAAAATTCTTTCTCCTTATATTGCAGGTTTGCTGAAACCATTATTTTGTATTATACACTTCACGAATGAATGTTCAACAGGCTGAACTTGCACGAATGAATGAAGACTTGGAACTCTTCAATAATGACACAAATCCACATTATTTCTTTATGAAGGTTGTTAGAATAAACATTTTTCACCCGATTTTTATTGTGATATCTGTTGAACTTACGAGTTATAGATTTTCTTTTTATGCATTCCAGAAAGAAGTCATTAAATCAAGAAACAAGGATCTCGTTCAACTTTTTGAATTTGGTGGTGTGAGACACTGTGACTTATGTGAAAGTGTGAAGTCCACAATATCACACAGCATTAGATTAACAGCATTGGTGGAAATAAAGTGTGTTTTACATCATTTGCATCATATCACATTGAAGCTGTTTTACTACTCACTTTGAAATGGAATTTTGCTAATTGTGATCTTGAATTGCTATTAGTATAAGTTCTTCATTTCACATTGAAGTTTTTTCTCTCACTGGTGATGTTATTTTCTTATATTTCATTTGTTGCCATTTTTTGTTTACAGGTGAAACATCCTGAGGTTGCAGAATTTCTTGGTTCGCGGATGTATGATTGTTTAATCAAATACAATGAAGTTTAGAGCTTATAGTTGAGACTGATTCTTTTAACAAGGAGGAATTTTCATTCAAGAGTTTGTCCTCTAATACCATTTGATCATATACATATTAGTTTTTAATTAAATTGATAATTTCATAGCAGTTGAGAATTAACAATTTGAGATACACTGTCTTAGAAATAAGAGGATTCTTGAATAAGTATGTGTTTGATAGAACCAACTGCTATAGTGCTATATAACAAAAAACCTATTAGAATTGAATGTTTTTCTTCATTCTTATGATTGAATTAATTGGTTACCTGTGATTTTTTTTTCTATTAGCAGGTTGGATAATATGAGCCGATGCTTATGGAAGTTCATTTGCACCGTGTGATGTAAGAAACAAACAGGTAAGGTGCAAGTAACAAGAACATTGAGAACTTTGGTTCAGAAAATAAACAGTAGATGATTCAATGCATCTTTCTCATTAGTTTCCTTGCTAGCACAGGAGTAAATATTCTGTTGTATTAACTGTTTTTGTAATTTAATATTAATATTAATTGACCAAATGTAAAAAATGAAGGAATGGTTATCTTATCGGAAGTTGAATAATTTATCTTAGAAGGTCACTATTTTTATTGTGTTATACTGTCCTGTGAGGTTTACCTCCCTTTCAATCTTCAATATAATTCTCATGTGTTTAAATGCAAGGAAGCTGCTAACTTTGGGACTCCACAATGGCTTTGGCATAGCTAAAGAAACTGTAGTGCATAGAGCTACAATGAATCATCTTCATATGCTTTCCCATCAGCAACTACTTTACTAGCTACCATGTCTTTTATTTCAAGGTGAGAAAATCTTCTAAAACAGCCTCTATACAATACATAGATACTACTCTATGGATGGTATATTATCGTACTCCCATGAAATATGAATGGTTGCCTGAATCTTCCTTTCAACTATTTGGTAGCCTCCCTTCACAATGCAGTCTCAAGTAATGCCTTTATACTTTGCCATATAATCTATTTTTTAATTGTATTTTCACTTGTAGGTTTTTATTTATGCATATGCATATTGAGATTGCACTATGAAGGTACTTTGCCATATAATCTGTTTTTTAATTGTATTTTTACTTGTAGGTTTTTATTTATACATGCATATTGCATTTTGTAGTGAAATTGAACTTGTTAGCTGCTACAGTACATCAGAGTTAGATAAGTAGTGGTTTCTTGAGTTACTGATCCTGTTGCCGAAATTCTAAAATTCTAAGTTCCTAGGTTTCTATAATATTAATATTATAAAGGAAATAAATTGTGTTTTGCATCATTTGCATCATATCTGCTTGAATAGTTAATTACAATTTAGCCTAATCAGTTTTGATTAGAAAGCCATTTTATAATTATAAAAAAAATCTAAATGGCTTGGATATAGCTGCGAAATCGCTAGGATATAGCCATTTTATTGCCAAATTGTTATGACAATATCCTAGCGATTTAGTTAGGAAACACAAACTTTTGAACGTTATTTAACTAGGTATTAATTGGGAACTAGCTAGGATTTACTGTATATTAGTTGCAAATTAGCTAGGAAATTTTTTGATAGGTGATTTGCCACCCAATCCATGCTACGCCCTATATGACAGCTAATTCACAACAAATCTGTAGCTAACTCTGTTTTACTAGAGATTAGCTACGGATTACCTAAAAAAGCGATCGTAGCTAATCCCGTATTTTCTTGTAGTGATACATGAGGAACTTATACTAAAGAGCCACACTTTACTACTTACTCACCATATATTTCATCGGTTGCAAAAAAAATCCATCCATTTACATCATGCATGTTCCATAGTTAATGAATTAAAAATCCTTTATATTTTATTAAATTGATCAGTTTCTTTTTTAAATTATTCCTATGCACTCTATACCTATATGGCTATATAAACGGTGCATAAATATTCATCATTTTTTCGGTGAAATGTTGTGATGGTTTTCATCTCCACAAATCCATTTCTCAAGACACATATATAGGCAAGTGTATATATATTATATCAATTTAGAAATATTTACCTTACTTTTTTCATTATTATAGAAAAAAATTTAGTTTTCTCATGCTCATTTACAAACCAAAATAAAATTTAATCTATTCATTGATATAACAAGTGTCTAATTTAGTATAAAACAGTGTTCACACCCGTGCATCGCACAGATAAGGGATTTTATATATATATATATATATATATATATATATATATATATATATATATATATATATATATATATATATATATATAAATTCTAGATAGTTGTGGAATTGCCTATCTAAACCCTAATCCACAAACTAATGAAAACTTTTCATTTAGCCACATCATCCACTTACATCCATTTAATGTGGGGTACTAATTGTAATTATTATTATTATTATTATTATTATTTTGGGTTATTATTCATTTTAAATTTTTTTGTTCATTTTATTATTTTGTGTATTTTATTGTCTTTTTTTTCAAAAAAGTTATTGTTTTTGCTAATAATCTTTTGTCCAATCTTTATAAATATAAGGAGTTGGTCGATTGTCAGGACTACTTTCTAATGTTAGTAAAAAAAAAGATAAAATAAATTTTACTAATGATTGTTATGCCCTGCTTGATTTTTATCATATTCGATATTTGAGTTTGAGTTAAGTTGGTTTATCTTTGCTCCAATAAGTTTCAAATTAATATAAATGTCAAATTCGATAATACAATAGTTTTTTGGTAAGAGATAATGAAGTAGTTTATCCAACTCAGAATCCTCCAATGAGATTTACAATATAAATAAAAACTTATGTTTCAACATCGATTGTTTTCCATGGTCAATTATAAGTTATCATTTCCATAGTTATTTTGAAGAATGAGTTAAAGATATTGCTAATCAATGTTAATGAAGAAGATACCAAAGTAACTTCAAATGTGATGTATAAATAAGTTTTTTAAATGTATAAACATCTATATATATAATTCCTAGATAGTTGTGCAACCACCAATCTAACCCTAATCCACGTCAGTCACTTATATCCAATTAAATCACTCAATAATGCCACATCACTTCTACTTACATCATTGTTATCTCTATACACTTTTTCATATGCCTACATTTATATACCCACGACTTTTCATTATACACAGTGTATGAGTATGACCGCAAACCGTTTTCATAGCGACATGACAATTTATGGATTACCAACTTATTTTGGTAGATGCAATAGGATCCATTATAATCTTTTCGAAATGTATAAACACATCTTTAATATCTATCTTATATTTACATCATTTTTTTATTATTATTATTTTGTTGTTGTTGATGTTATTATTATAATTTTCATAATACTTATTGTTTCAATTTATACGAATAATTTTTCAACATTACAATATAAAATACCGCATAATACACGTGCATCGCACGGGTGTGGGACTAGTATATATAAATCCTGAATAGTTCTCCTACCACTAATCCTAACCCTAATTCTATCAACCAATCATAACCTTTAAATCATTTTCTTTAAAAAACAAATAATAAAAAAATTAACAATAGTAATGATATTTTTTTATTTAGCATCACTTCTAATGATTTGTCATATATGCCACATTTAATTTGAAGCATTCATATACCTTTTCATTCCATTTTCATTTATATTTTCATACACCATTATCCTTTTCATATACCCAATTTAATTTGAAGTGTCCAATTATCAATAAATCTAATTTTTTTTTCAAACAATGAAAAGTTGTACAAATTTTATTTCATATAACCACTATTTTTTTGGTGGACATTATAAATGTTTTTCTATTTCTTTGTTTTTTTTTCAATTCTTTCCACCACCTGAGTCATTTCGAAAGAATTGATTTTCTTCTCTACCTATATATATATATATATATATTTTTTTTTTTTTTTTTATCTTTCATTCACATTCACCTCTTAACCCTTCTTAATTTTTCATCTTGTTCCTTTTTAATTTTCTTGCTCATGATATTAAGTAATAGTTTGTGATCTTAAATGTGCACAAGAAAAAACTGATGATATTGTTCTAATCTCTAACTATTTATGTTTCCTCCCTTTACTTGCCTTCAAGATATTTGCAGTATAGTAGGTTTAATTCATATGCTTTGAATATCTATAGAATCTTTTGTTTGGTAGATACTAATTTAGATTGATTGATTTAACAAATATATTTTATTTTAATATTTGTCCAGGTAAATGTTGCTATCATCATGTAAATATAATTTGGTGTGATTGCTTATATATTTGTATTGTAATAGTACTATTATGCAATTGCCTTTATATGCTATTAAATATTTTGGGTTTCTAGATTAATTGTATGAAATATAGATTATCGATTTTGAGAGGGGGCATTTGCCTTTGCATGTGAGATTATACATTCATATGATATGAACAAGAATAATGTGTATGGATTGAAGAGATCATGAAGATAAGTGTATATATATATATATATATATATATATATATATATATATATATATATATATATATATATATATATATATATATATATATATATATATATATATATATAGTATTTGTAGTAAAAATGTCGTGGCTCCAAATTATATATTAAATATTTGGTGGTGTTTGATGTAAGATGGACAAATAGTGTATTGTTTTTTTATTTATTTATTTATTTATACTTTTTTTTAATGTTTGCATTATATATATTTTGATTTTAATTTAGAAATCGATATACTTTATCTATATGTATACATGATTTATATTATAATTGTGTTTGATAGACCAAACATTTATAAGAGATTAGAAGTTCTCCAAGCAATTGACACTCTTTATACTTAATAATTGATTTGTTTGTCTGACTTTTGGTTATAAAGTTGGAAGAACTATGTTTGTACAAAAAGAAACGTAATAAATTATGTGTGTCCTTGCCTAAAAAAATAGTATGTTCTTGATTTTTTTTTATATTTCAAGTTTCAACTATAGGTTGTTCCTCCTTGAATTATTTAAATTTTATTTTTTCTATAAGTTTCGTACAATGACATATTATTAAGGGTTAATGGGTCTTTACCCCCCTGTAATATGAGTGAAATTTGCTTTACCCCCTACAAAATATATTTTTTGGATTATCCCCTTATAATATCAAGGTTTCATGGTTTACCCCCCTCGGTTGACAACTTGGATGCTGAATGTGTCAATCTGCTTATGTGGCATGCTGAGTTGGCTTTTAATTTAATTTTCATTAATTTATTTGGTGACATATAGATAAATGATTCCACCTAATTATTTAAGAAAAAAATGAAATTAAAAATTCAACACAAATGCATCGAAATTCAGCAAATTGAAGAACACCTAAATCACTTTCTTTAACTTTCCCACCTTCATCATCTAATTCATTACTATTTAAACCCATAAATTTGTGATAGTAATTTGTATGTTTGTATGCTTCGACAGTCCATAATTTGTATGCTTGTGAATCTGTGATGTATAGTATCAAAACTTTCAAGCTACTCATTATTGCTTGAGAAGAGGATCAAAACCCTTCCAGCTGTACCTCTCATATTCTTCTCCATATTTTTCTATTTTCAATTTAGGTATTCATCCATGTTTTTTGTATTTCTGTGTTCGATTTCATCGTGATTTTTGTTTGTTTCTTACTTTTCGTGTGATCCTTTCATCCAATTTTATTGTTCTTGTTGTTTGTTCTTCATATCAGATTGGGGTTTTTATAGGGTTCAGATTCGTTTTGATTCGATTGGGGTTTTCTATCTCCACGAGATTGCAATCGCGGCTCCGTCGCTTGCCGGCCGCAGCTACTGCTTCATCATCTCCGTAGCAACTGCGAACATATTGTTCCACGATCGAGACACTTAGTGAAGATGATGATGATGCACAGTAAACTGTATTGAAGAAGATGAACAATGAACTGTTGTAATGTGTTTTAAGAAAGAAAAAAAAAATCTTTCAAAAAATATTATGTGTGTTTTTATGTTTTTTTTTTCTTTTTTGAGATGGAAGATGAAGATATGTTAATATTAGGATTTCTAGGTTTGTAGATATATACTGTATATAGAAGATGAAGAAGATTACAATTTTCTGGAAAAGTGTTTTTCAATTTATTTTTCTTTTTAAAAAATAATATATAATTAATTTATCTATGTGTCATCAAATAAATTAATAAAAAATAAATTAAAAGTCCACTCAGCATGCCACATAAGCAGATTGACACATTCAGCATTCAAGTTGTCAACTGAGGGGGGTAAACCATGAAATCTTGATATTACAAGGGGGTAATTCAACAAAAATATTTTGTAGGGGGTAAAGCAAATTTCACTCACATTACAGGGGGTAAAGACCTATTAACCCTATTATTAATTAACTATCTATGAAAATATATTTTTAATATTATATTATAAAACAACATATTATAAGACATTATTAGAAAAATTATTGAATGCATGTAAAAAGAAAAAATTAACCGTCAATGCAAATTAGTAAAAAATATCTTGCAGAAATTAATACTACAAAAGAAATTTTGCACATTGAGTCGCATGTTATACGTGTCGTGGACACTAATATTCCCAAATATGTTGGAAATGCCACTATTCTGCAAATCTTACTTTGTGAGAATAACCTTAATTAACCACCCTATCGTACCTATATTTTATATACATGTCCAAGTCCAACTAGGAACCACCACCAAGAACATGGCCACTAGATCTATTTCTTCTGACATTTTTTCTTTTTTAAATTACAAGTGATGCCACATCGCAACCGCAACGCGCAACGGCGTTTTTCCGCAACGCAACGGCGTTTTGACCGCAACAGTCATTTATGCCCCAAATCAAGGAAAAAAGGTAAAACTAAAATCAGAGAATCAATTTCAGAAAATAGAAAAAAAACAAACAAAAAGCAAAAACTTTTCACAGAGAATCAGAATCTTAGAAAGAGTAAACTTACTTTTTTTCCTTTACGTCAATTCAATTCATTTTAGAATCTCTTTTTCCTCTAAATCATAGACTTGATGCTGTGAAGAGTTGCATTTGCAGTGAGTGAGTTCAATTTATTGTTCCTCTGATTCAATGTGTCCTCCCTTCCTTTCCTCTTTCCAATCGGTCTGATATGCTATGTGATATCTCTCAAGGTATGTTATTGTTATTGTTAACTACTTATTCAAGTTCTGTTCTTTCCTCTTTCTGGCTTTTTGGGTTTTATTTGGAAATTTGATTTCTAATTCTAGGTTTTGTGTTTCTTTGGGTGTTTGTGTGAGTGGGTGAGAATGAGATGATTCTTTGTAGAGAGAAATAGCAGAGTTGGTTCTGAGAGAGTGAGGAAGGAGATAGAGAAGAGAAAATCTGGGATTTGTGGTTCTGAGAGAGTGAGGAACAGAGATAGGGAAGAGAAAATCCGATCGAGAATTCAAGAACAGAGAGAGAGAATGAGTTTTTTGTTTTAATAATAAATAGAAGTGTTTAATTATTATAATAATTATTTTATTTTAGTGGGGGTGGGGGGAAGAATGAAAGTGAAGAAAAAATTGGGGGGGAAACGAAAATGTAGTGGGGGAAAGAATGGAAGTGGAGTAAAAATTGGTAGTGAGCTATTTTTTTTAGTAATTTTATAATAGATTTTTTTTTTGTCAAAAAAAATTTATTTGTATCTACAATCCTTATTTTTAGATTGTGGTTAAACAACCTTTTCATTGTATCAATCCTTGTTTATCTGATATGGATTTTTTTTTTATTTCTTTCTAATTTTATAATAGATTTATTTATATATTTTGTAAAAAAAAAATTTGTTTTTTATATTTTTTTTGAGGCAATTTATTTTTTATATAGTAAGTGATATTTATCTTAACTCTTTTTTATTTACTATTTAGATAAATGAAATTAATTTTGATACATCCTTGGTGTAAAAAAATTATTGTGTTAGTTGTAAACAAAAAAATTGTGTTAGTTTATATTTTTAATTCTTAGATAATTATTAGTTAGTTTATGTTATTGATTGACATTTATTTATTATTATATTTAATTTAATAGGTACGATTAAATATACACAATGCCATCAAGAGAAGCATTTCCTACAAAAAGATTAGAGGGTGCTCCAAGTGATGATATTGGATGGCACTTTGGAACACCGGTATCTGGAAATAGAAACAATGTTCGTTGTGAACTTTGTAGAGAAATAATAAGAGGCGGCATTACGAGATTGAAGCAACATATAGCACATATGCCAGGACAAGTCAAACCTTGTCCTAGAGTGAACAGAATAGTTAGGGAAAGTATGATGAAACTTCTAGTTGATGCAAAAGCGAAGAGAAACGATTCTAAAAGAAGGAAAGAAGAATTTGAAGAACATTTAAGGAGAGATGTTGTTGAAGTAGATAATGTGGATCATTCTAGTGATGATCAATTAAGGTTTTCTACACAAGAGAGTCTCAGATCACATCATGAATGGGAAAATAGGCAAAAATTCAGACATGAAACAGGAGGATATAAAAATGTTTATGACCAAGGTGGAAGTTCTCGTGCAAGTGTTAACGGAGGTGAAAGACTAGAAGATCTAACTTTTTCTTTGAGGTCTACCAACGTTGATCTTGTGAGGACCAAAAGCATGAAGCAACCTAAAGTCAATAAGGGCATGCTAAACACATGGAGGAAGAGGCTTGGAGCGGCCGTAAGCAAATTTATAATTTATGACCGTTTGCCTATGAATTTATCTAATTCTCCCTGGTTGCATAATTTGATTTATATAGCCTCTGAGGTGGGAAAAACTAAATTCCCAACTCCTTATGAAATCTCAAATGTGTATTTAGAGGCTGAATATGAAGAAATGAAGCAATGGATAACTGGTATGAAAAAAACTTGGAAACAAAAAGGGGCAACAATAATGTGTGATGGTTGGACAGACGGTATCAACCATTCTCATATTATGAATTTTTTAGTGTATTGTGAAAAAGGAACAGTGTTTTGGAAATCAGTTGATGCTTCCGATGTTGATAGTAGAAACACAGAGTACTACTTTCAATTATTGGATAAAGTTGTGGACGAAATTGGCAAAGAATGTGTTGTTCAGGTGGTTACAGACAATGAAGCTGCACTAAAAGCAGCCGGTCACAAACTAATGGAAAAGAGGCCACATTTGTATTGGTCTTCTTGTGCGGCTCATTGTTTAGATCTTTGCTTAGAGGATATAGAGAAGAAAAAAAATATACAAAAGTTATTAAGTGAAGCAAAGTTGGTGACAACATTCATCTACAACCATACATATATTGTGAGTCTCATGAAAAAATATACTGGAGGTAGAGAGATTATTCGTCTTGGTGTAACCCGATTTGCAACACAATTTCTACAACTTCAATCAATTGTGAATCAGAAGGAAGGTCTGAAAAATATGTTTCATTCGGAAGAGTTTAGAAAAACAAAATATGGCAAAGAGAAGAATGGGTCAGGATATGAAGCAAGGAAAATTGTTTTGAGCAAGGAGTTTTGGAGTAAAGCCAAAGATATATTGAAGGTGTACGAGCCTATTGTTCAAGTTTTAAGACTAGTTGATGGTGACGAGAAACCAACAATGGGTTTCCTATATGAAGCCATTGATCGAGCAAAACAGGCAATTCAACAAAATTCTCGTTATCATTCCACCTATAATGATATAATTGACAAGCGTTGGAAATTCATGCATTCTGATCTTCATTCTGCTGGTATGTCTATATTTTAATTTTAATTTCTTCATATAATTTTAAAATATGTTTCTTCATGTCATGTTATTTTTTCATGCATTGTGATTATATTTTTTTAATTAGGTTATTTTCTTAATCCACAATTTCAATATGGAGTTGCACATGGAGATGATGTCTATGAGGAAACATTTGAAGGGACGGCTAGAGTGATAACGAAATTAGTAAGAAGAATATATGATCAAATCAAAGCTCTGAATCAGGTTAGTAATAAATGAAATATTTTAATCTGATAAATTATTTGTTATAAAAAATATGTTTACATATTAATGTATTTTGTTATGTTATTTAGTTGACTCTTTACAGAGAAAAGAGTGATTCATTTGGTACACGTCTGACTCAAGATTCTTGGTCAAAGATGAGGGCAGGTAAAATACTAATCCATTTTTTATAAGTTTCGCAAAATTAACTTTGTTTTTTAATATATAATTATAACCAATAATTTGCTTTTTTTATTGTTTATTTACATAGATTCTTGGTGGGGGTATTATGGTACATGTGCTCCTGAACTTCAACTTGTAGCTATAAAAGTTGTTAGTCAAACAACTTCTGCTACAAATTGCGAGAGAAATTGGAGTACATTTAGTTATATTCACACAAAGACGAGGAATAGATTGAAGTATAGAAAGTTACATAAACTTGTCTTCACACATTACAACATGAAGCTGAAAATGAGACAAGAAATGAGGAGAAGTCAAGAAGAAATAGAAACAAGTTTTGATCCTATAAATCTTAACTATATATTTCAAGGAGATCATTTATCTGAATGGATAGAAGAGAGAGAAAATCCATTATTGGATGGAGTTCAAAATGCAGAATGGTTGCATATAGAAGATACAGATGATGGTGATGGTGGTGGTTTAAGTCCACCAAGTGGTAACAGTGGTAATGAAGAAGCTGGCGAAGGTGGTGGTGGTGATGATGAAGAAGATGCACAAGTAAACCATGATCCATACAGTGAAACACCACCTATTTATAGGCGTTATAGAAATTTGACTGATATGGGTCGTTCTGATGGTTCACTACTTAACAGTGGAAGAGATGTGTCACATTCTAGATCAAGAAGAGGTAAAAGGAAACAAAATGTTCCACTTGAAGATTCTTCTTCTTCTAGTATTGCTCAAAGTTTTAGTGACTTTGGGATTGGTGATTCTTCTTAAAATAGTCAACAATCTTATCCGCCTATTTATCAATATCCTTATTTCAACTCATATAACCAATATGCAAGTGATCAAGCTCCTTCCAACTACCAACAAGCAATGAATTACCAAGATCCTTATTATGAACAATCAAGTGGTGGATTTTTTGGTTACGTCTTTGGGCAAGGAGCTACACAAGATGATAGCCAGAGTGAAAGTACAAGTAATGCTCCTCCACGTCATTCCACCATGTGGTAAAAAGTATCATGTAAGTTATATTTTAAAAAATTTAAATTTATATTCAGTTAATTTTTATGATGGGAAATCTAAATACTCTTGAGTTATTAAGATATTTGATTATTAATTTTTCTTTCTTTTTTTTGCAGCGAAGACCATATATTTATATGGAGACAAATATGATGTTGCTTTTCAAAGTCAAAATTGCAACTTAGTGCATTTATCTATTTGTGATGTATTAATTGTGTTAGTATTTGCATAAACAATTATGAATGTTATTTATGTTAATGTTTCTTCCATTCCAGTCAAGGTTATATTATTCATAAATAAGACACAATGTCTTAAAAATGAATTAAAATTGATATAGAATTATAAGTAAAAGATATGTAAGGAATTACAATAATTATAGTATTTTTTCTGTGTTTGTGCGGATAAAAAATTATTTCACGCTGCAACGGCCGCAATTGCATCGCAGTTGTAAGTTTAAGAGTGCAACCTAAGAGGGGGGGTGAATTAGGTTATGAGAATTTTTGTTTATTTTTGAGATGTTATGGTAATTTTATTTTTCTTGAAGGTTTGTGATGAATATATGAATAAAGTGCAGAAAAATAAAAGTGCAGGGAAAGAGAAAATGGACACAAGAGATTTATAGTGGTTCCCCTAATGGTACGTCCACTCCCTTCACACCCCGTGAAGGATTTCACTATGATCTTTATAAAGTGAAACAAGAGAACAATCCTCTCTCTTTCACTCTCTTGCTTCCAACAATCCTGGACAGCAAGGTGATTCCCCTTACAAAGTGAAACAAGAGAACAATCCTCTCTTTTTCACTCTCTTGCTTCCAACAATCCTGGATAGCAAGGTGTTCACACTAATTTGAATTTATACAAGAGTTTGGATACAAATTTGAGTATAGAGAATTTTGATACAACAAAATTCTAACAATATAACAATTCAGTATTATTAAACTCTAAGTGCTCAGGAAACTTTTAAAGAGTTTTTTGAAAGTTTTGATTAGAGAATTGTTATAATAATGATAATGAAAAATGATGAGTCAATTTCAAGAAAATTCTGATTGAAATTTATATTGAATAAAGACACCTCTTGGCAAATAATATGGCAATGTTTTGAAAGGATATAATTATGAAGAGGTGTGTTTTTACGTATCAGAATTTTTCAAAGAAACAGAGGTAAATCGATTTACCAAAAGAGGAAAATCGATTTCCCCTGTTATAACGTTTAAAAAATTTCCAATTTACACTTAGGTAAATCGATTTTCTATATGGGTAAATCGATTTACCCTATATTGGTTTTCAGAAAGTTCAGAAACGACAGAGTGTATGTAAATCGATTTCCATACCAAGGTAAATCGATTTCCATACTTAAAAACATGAAAATTTTCTAAGTTAAAAAATACTTAAGATTGAAAAGGTGTATCATTGTTATAACAACTTTTAACTTATTTAAATGAAAGTTTATGAGCACCTAAAGCTTATAACAATGAATTATATATATTGTACCTCTGAAATTTCTTCATGAACTTGATCGCCATCTTCAATCTTGAACACTTGATCATGACTAATCTCTTTCTTCTTTTCGCATGTTTGTCGTCATCAAAATAACTTCACTTTAGAAGCTTGTCTTCACAGCAGTGTCCGCATTAGCCGCAATCGCAACACCTGCAACCGCATCCATGACCGCAACCGCAATTTAAAACCTTGATTGTGATCGGACGGCTATAAATCAACTGCATTGAAATTTTGACTGCACATAATCCATTTCCATTGAAATGATGTTTTGGATAACATATAATATCATTATTGATTAGAATATGAATATTTTTTATATTAGTTATAAGGATAATAATTTTTTTTATGTTATTACAATTTAAATCGAGAAAACATTTATTATTAAAAGAACCCTTTTAACATTTGAATATGGTCTTTAAATATACAGGAAGTACCTTAAGGAACTCTATAATATTACTTTTAAATAATGATTTTTATTATTATGTCGACTGACAAAATTACAAAAACTCTACTTAAAATCATAGTTGGCGTATGAGAATCTGTCATCAAATGCCAAAATCATGAGCCAATTGCAAAGCATTTTTTAAACCGGTCACATGATCCCATAAGCATAACAGCACATTATTAATTTAAGTTATAAATGGGTAGTTATGAAGCATATGCAGGTGTTATCACATGCGTTTGTTGTTTCACACACAAATAGATTGTTAATATTAATATGGGTTTATCATTGTGTAATCGTGGATAAGGTTAGGACTTAGGAGTTATACTCTCAAGTTTTACATGTTGAGAGCATTTTGTTATCAATTACTCCCAGAAGTATTACTAATGACAATCGAACTAGTGACTTAAAATCTATGAAACCCTTATACGTGACATAATATCGATACGATATGACACTGATACGGGGATATAGAAATTTTTTCAAAATTCCCAATACGATACGTCCGGGATACGTTATTTAAAAATTAAATTTAAAATTAAATATATAAATGCACAATATATAAGCATAACTAAAATCAATAATGATAAAAATTAACATTCAAATTACTCAAAATAAGAAAACAAGT
The DNA here is from genome assembly GCF_020283565.1 of Trifolium pratense. Lineage (NCBI taxonomy): Eukaryota > Viridiplantae > Streptophyta > Magnoliopsida > Fabales > Fabaceae > Trifolium > Trifolium pratense. The sequence continues at coordinate 12,773,279 of NC_060065.1, read as the reverse complement.
GACAATTACATATATTAAGTTAAGTAATACTCAAAAGGGGGTGGAATGAATAGCTTAACTGGTTAAGCTAGTTGAGCTAAGGGTTAAGGAGTTGGAGTCATGATAAGGAGAAAAACTAATAAAGACATAGTTGGTAACATCATACTCTAACATTCAATACTTAAGAGAAAATACGAATTGTATCAGTCTCCTCTCCTACGTTTCCATCATCAAAGAATATTAATTGTCCGATACTTTTTCGATCGATACGCGTATCAGAGAAGTATCCGACAAGTATTGGTTATATTTTATTTAAAAAAATAATATTAATTGCCGATACTTCTCCGATACGTGTATCAGAAAGTATCGGACGAGTATCGGTATCGAGTACGTATCGGACACGATACTTTGTCATTTTTGGAGCATCGGGGCTTCACAGCTTAAAATCATTCAACGAATTTTTGTTTTATTTTTGAGATTACGCGTTGTTTTCTTTTCATGTATACTCCCTCAGGTCACTTGTTGGGTCACAAGCGGACAGTCAGAAATCATTTATATTGAGCTTAAGAATAAACATTCAAGTGACGAAATATAACGGTGTTAGTCAAAAAATTGATGTGAGAGACTAACTTAGTAAACAGAAGAAAATATAAGGGATCAATTTGAAACTTTTAAAAGATAAAAAACCTACTTGAAACCTAAAATAAAAATAAGAGACCAAATGTACAATCAAGGCTTTTTATTATAAACAGCTAGGCCCTTTTCAAAAAAGGGAACATGTAAATCTAATAAAAGAAGACGCTATGTTTTTTACCTATTGTTTCAATCTTATATACAAAGAGAGTTAAATTTCATATATAGTTGATTTTGTATATATTTTCAATATAAACAGCTAGGCCATTTTCAAAAAATTCATTGTTCATTTTATTTTTGAATTTTTTCGTTAACAGAAATCTCTATAATTATTTAAGATGATAGAAGTGTACAAATCTATTAAACAACTAATAATGTTTTTAGTATTATATTTCTTCTACCTTTTGACAAATAAATTGATTTAAATAACTAAATATATTTTATTGTGGCAACTGAACATAATTTTTTTTGGTAAATTAAAATCATTATAAGAATAAACATAAAATATACTTAATCATACAAGTTAAAAATATTTGTTGATGTCATACTTAGGCTTTTTTTATTCGTAACACTGTTCCAAAAACTATGTACCAAAATATCATTTTTTTTTTCTTCTTCTTCTTCTTCAGATTATGTAACAATGTATCATTGATTTGTTGTGAATAAATGTTCCTTTGAAAATTGCTATCTGGGAGAACAATTTCTCAACATGTTATTTTTTTTTTTATTTTAATTTGTTAGCTAAGCCTCGATGCCAAGAACCCCTTCCACGATGTTCCTATTTCAAGTATAATATTTAACTATTTTGGGATTCTGGCTTGAGTCCGTTTTTTAAACATTAAAACATCTGAATAAAGACAACATAAATATTATTGCCATAAAATTAAGCTAATTAAAACCTTTTTTTTGTTCCTCATTACATATGAGTTGTAACTTTCAACAATAGCGACTTGTGAGTTTTTATTGTAAATTGAGCTTTAGACAACTAAATTATTCTGAATTCATTGCATTTTATACTAATTATGACAAATTCTATTAATTTAAACTTCAATTTAAATACTCATTTTCAAAATTTTAATTTATCAATTTACACAAAGTGAAACATTAGTTAATTATGGCTTCTCTATATGCTAATAACTCTATTTTTCTCTTGCTTTGTGTATATGCTTAGCCTATAGAACAATTGCATTTGGCGGAAATTTCAACACTGATTTTAACATTTTATTTGGAGATAAAAGGGCTAACATAGAAGGCGGTGACAATAATATGACACTTACAATGAATAAATATTCTGGCTCTGGCATTGGCAATGGTACCAAGAATGAATATTTGTTCGGAAGATTTGATTTGCAAATCAAACTTGTGCCAGAGAACTCTGCAGGTACTGTCACTGCATATTATGTATGCATTTTGTTCCAAAATTACCTTTATATATGCAAATAGTTTTATATTACAATTGAGGTTACACCGCAAACCTATATAATGTGGTAAATGTGATTGATAGCTAGAATTATAGTTGCGATGTTGTTGTTTGGTGACCGTTAGATCGAGATCAGACAATTCATGAATCAAGTAGATTTTGATGCTTTTAACTCTAAAAATATTGAGATTGAAGTATGGATTGTCTGATCTTGCCCCAAATGTCATTGATGAGCGCTAATCGCATGAATTTGAAACATTTGCGACGATAGCCAATTCAAACCGTTATATTGCAGAAGCAATTAAAGCTATGGAAAATAATTTAAAACTATTATGGTTACGCACATTGCATGATTTTAGTAACTTTTACTTATTGTATATCTATTTAATTTTATATGTGTATTTATGCAGCTAAGTTCTCAAGGATCACACCATGATGAGATTGATATGAAATTTTTAGGCAACTTAGTGATCCATATATTCTCTCAATCAATATATATGCCAATGGTAATGGAGGTCATGAGATCCAATTCTATCTTTGGTTTGATTCTTCACAAAATTTTCACACTTACTCTATTGATTGGAATCCTCAACGCATAATGTAAGTTTTTCATTTTATAAGTAAATTTTCATTAAACTTATAAGGATTTTTTATTTTATTTTTTTCACGGATTTCCTCAACTTTATAAAGTTAGTAATTTTATTCAAGACATATCATCCACTAAATGTGGCACCTCTCGTCGTTAAATATGAATTTTGGTTTGCCATTTAACCTTTGTTCTAGACTTAACACTCGAGTTAACCCTTATTACATATTCAATATTTGATTACATAAGATTCTTTGATACCCGATATTCTATTAACTTATCTAATAAAGTATAAAAAAAAATACCGATTATAAATTAAACGTGAATTAGAACCTTCACCAATTGATCAACAAGGCTGACCGCTTGTAATCACACAACACATAATCTAAATCCTAAGATTACACTATTCTATCATTATTATTAATCTATGTCCCCTGATCTGAACTTGAGTCCAGTAACCCAAAATTCTTTCTAAAACAATGAAAAAAATATAATTATATACATGTAACAAACAATGTGTATATATAACTATATCATGCGTTTGAGATCTATGCAGAATATTGGTGGATAACATACTCATAAGAGTGATACATAATAGACAAAAGGATGGTGTTCCATTCCCAACAAGGCAATCAATGAAATTATACACAACACTATGGAATGAAGATTCATGGGCAACACGAGGGGGACAAGTGAAAATTGATTGGTCAAAGGCTCCGTTCACAGCTGGATTTAGAAACTTCAATGTCAATGCATGCATTCCTAGTCCCTCAAATAATTGCTTAGGTTTCAATGGTGGAGAAAATAAAGGTCTTGGTGGTGAAACAAGGAAGAAGCTCAAAGAGATATATTCAAAATTGATTGTTTATGATTATTGTCGTGATTTTATACGTTGGTCTTCTTTATGAATGTCGCAATCGTTTAACTGATTTTTCAGATGAATATTAGAGATTGCATGCAATCATGGTGCATCTTGTGGCCAAATATACATCGTGAAGTATTTTTTTTTTTTTATTTATTATTTTAGATAGTTAAAATATGTACTATTTATTAATTGAATAATGATCTTAATTTGGCAGCCATTAAAAAGATGGATACTGACTATTGATACCTTTATAAATAAATTCTAAATTTAAATTTATTTAAATTTAATGTATTAAAAATGACATTACATAATTTTTTTTTGAAAAGATGACATTATATAATTGTGTATTGAATATTGTAACCAATAAAATTGGCTTAATGTAATTTTTATCCATCTATTTTGGTATTTTTGAATTAATAGTCGCCTTATTTTTAAATTTTTAAAACCAGTTTTTTGATCCATTTATTCATATATTAATATGTGTCTACTTTTTTATAATTTCTATAAGTACCTATATTTATAATCATATAATAATACATGTGTTTACTTTTTTTTATAATTTCAATGTGGCCCTATATTCTACTCACATATATAAATACGTGTGTTTATTTTATTTTTTTAAAATTTTTACATGGATATATATTTCTATTCATATATTAATATGTGTACATTTTTTTTTATAATTTCTGAAATTTCTGGCACGCTGTGGACAAGTGCTATGACAGATGCTACAGCAGTTGTTTTATGTATATAACGCAGCAGACTATCAAAATAATAAAGTGCAGAATGATAAAGAACACAGTAGGTTTGTTAACTCAGTTCGGTGTAAACACACCTAATCTGGGGGATACCAATCCAGGAAGGAAATTCACTATCAGCAGTATTAATTCAGAGCTAAACTCCCCCGTTTACAACTCCTCACTTAATCACTACCCGTGCTAACTTCTACATAGGAACTCCTAGATATGAGACCCCTCTATCACTTCCTCTCAATCACACAACTTGTGATTTAAACTCAGTAACAAACCAATTGTGAAGATACTCTTCAAAGACAAACCTAACTCTATACTTCAAAGCTTAAGAGTAGGTTTACATAAACTAATAGCAACCTGTCCTTAAAAGTTTAAGGTTACGATCACACACTACCTAACCTCCTTGCTTAAAAGCTTTGGAGTTAGTACACAAATTACAACTCAAACACAGTCCTAAGCTTGCATCAACGTGATACAAGAAAGACTCACAATTAAAACACTCTAAACCCTAAAACTCACGCTTTGTAGACTTGGTTTAGATTACATGAGTAAAACAACGTTTAGGACTTTGTATTTATAGACTTGAATAATCTTGGTCTTCAAGTTAGGTCTTCAGAATATCTTGATTAAATCTTTAATGACAGCTTGCAAGATTTGCTAGAAAAATAAATCTTCAACAAACTCTTCAGTCCCAAAAATATTTCTTTGGGAAAAGATTTACTCCAAAAAAAATCTTTCTTCAATTAAAAGATTTGATACAAAAATATTGAAACATATTTTTGTAACAAATAAAACAAACCACCTTTTATTTTACTTGCAGTGGAAGACGCGTTTTGGCCAGCTGGATGATCACGAACTTTATTTGTAAATCAAATCTTCCAAAGATTCAAAACAGAGTATAACGCGCTTAAGCTTCAGGAGACACATGTTGTACAGACATGCTACAACATCTTTGGTCCAACAGTTGGCTATTGTTGTTTTTGCAAAATTGTAGCCAACATTCAAAATCCAACAATCTCCTCCTTTGACAAATTTTGGCTAAAACAATCTTAGACCAATGTTGATGGAGAGATGCAGAGAACACTTTCCTTCAACTCAACTTGAACACACAACTAAGAAAGAAAGTATAATCATAGCAACGTTGTTTCTAAGAGAAAGCTAACGAGCTAGTAACATCAGAGGCATGCTACAGCGGATGGAAACACAACTTGCCTCATGCAGTACAACTAGAGAGAAATAAACTCTGACATAGTGGATTCAGATATAAGTAGAAATAAACTCCTTCATTTAGAAAAATCTTCATATCATGGAAAAATAAATTCGACATATAGAATATGCATATGCTAAGAGTAGCAGAAAAATAAAAATATGCTATTAGTTTAAAATAAAAATATCAGTTTTTTACTGAAAAATCTCAGTTTTGAACAAAAAAAATATTCAATTTTGCCCTTTAAAATACCAAATTTTTTTATCAGAGCCTGGACAAATGCTCGGACTGACCGGACGGTAGATCTCCCATGGTCATGAATGTATAATTAATGTACGATATTATCTCAAATGTCGAATGCGATATAGTCTCAATCTCAAATACGATATTTAGTGTATGATAACCTATTTATAAGAGTAATCTACACTTTAAAAGTTGGATTTGTAAGGTAGGATCAAAATGGGTCTAATTTCCACTTTCGTTTGAGGGACCTATGAGAAACCACAAACACGTTGTTCCATTACAAGAACAAAGTTTAGGATGAGGTGAGGTTAGTTGAAGTAAGAGCGTTGAATCAATTTTGACCACGAGTTGTGTGTTGAAGGATATGCTTGTAAGGGAAACACAATCATGGACCACAAGGAGGAGATTCTTTTGTGACACCACCCACTAATAAACAACTAATGTGATTATATATATATGATGGGGTATGGTACCATGCTTCCCATGCAACATTGACGCTATGAAAAGAAAACACTCAATCAGATTAAGAAAAGCAACGAGGCAAAAAGATGAAATAATTGAAAGGTTGAGTTGATGTATGAAGTTATGTATATGTGGATAAATATTGATTAGTAGAATGATAGATTTTTTCTTAATCAATATGCATGTCAATACACCTTTCAATTCACCTAAATTAAGGACCGGATATATAGAAGATGATCCACATGGTTAAGCACACTCCTCATGTTTAGAACTTGAAATTTAGAGCAACGTGACTTGAGTGACCAAATATGGCTCATGAGGTAAGAATTGATAACAAATTTTACATAGATTCTAATATTATAATGAAATTTGGGTCATGTCTAATTCAATTATAAAAAAATGATTTGAGGTGTTGAATCATTCGGAGTGGCCCCCTATAACGAAGACACCACAAAAGTTTTGGGGGATTAACACCTGTACATGCCACCTCCGGCCCTCTTCGCCAACCATTATGTTTGTTGAAGCTCCCCTTGTGCCACTGTTCTCAAGTGCATTCAATCGTTCCCTAAATGGACATCATGTCGTAGAGATGGATTGTGTTCCCAACACCTATTAGATGCAATGTGTGGAGAAGGTTCTTCGGTGACAAGATTCCTTTTAGGTGCTATCACTCTAGGGGTTGTTAACTTATGGCTCGGAGGAAATGTCCAATTAATTTGTTATACATTATAACTTCTGCACCCTTGACTCTGTTACTAAAGCCTAGCAGTGGGATACAACATATTGTAGTAGGTGGTAGATGCAAGAAATAATTTAAGCGGTGGTAACTCAAAATTTAGCTCACTCATTTCTTTGAGTTTAACTTTGTGGTAAAGTTTATTAAGCGACATGCAAACATGGTTGCTCATACACTTGCAAGGGTGACATTTTTTGGTCTAGTCGTTGTACCTTTGATGTATTACTCCGTTATTGTTATGAATAATTAGGATAGTGACCTTAGTGGATGTTCTATCTCTTCCATTTCCTAGAAACTCCCATTATAGTAAGTGACCTTTAAATGTACTTGATCATTCACTTGCTTATTTGTGTCCTATATAGGACTCTTGTTATGATATAAATACACACACGCGAAGAGAATAATACAAAACTCTCATCTTTTCTATCTCTATTCTCTAGCTTTAGAAGTATATTTCTAACGGTTATTGTAATGTTTTTTTTATAAGTTTTATCTAAGTAGTCATTTATGATTTTGTTATTACAAAATAGTAATCTTCTAAATTTAGTTCTTATTCAATTTTTCCTTCTTCGAATTCTTCTCAGAGCTGTCATCCCTTTCCCTCTCAACCCTAGTTTTTTCTCTTTTATTCATCCATCAAGGAGGGGTGGTTTTAAGATCATTTTTTGATCCAAAATCACCTCTATGAATTGTTTTTTCTTTCTTTTTCATTTAAATAAGTGATTATCCACACAGATTTGCTTCTTCGTTTTTGTTTTTTAAGTTTGTCGTCGTCTTGTGCGGCGTTGTGTTTGGCGTCGTCTTGTGCGTATTTTGTTGGTGGTTCATTTTAGTACGGTATTTCGTTGATTCAAATTGACATATCTACCTCAACTCATTACAGATTTGATGAAGACTTGGACGTCAACGTGCAGATCCGGGAGTATGAAGATTCCGGTTACTTTTATTTTATCATATTTGTAGGCACTTTCATGATGCTGTTGTATGCTATTAACCTAGATGATGCAAGATTGTTTGTAGATTTACTTTTTTCAGTTTTTAGCGATCTTGAATTTGTAATGATCGATGTACTTTCAATTTGAATGAATGAATCCATTTTTTTTTTTAGTCAAAAAAAACTTAAATTAGTCATTTATATTTTATCATCTCATTTATACTTTAGTTAAATTAAAAGATATTCATATCATCTCATTTAAGTGTTTTTGGATCCACCTATTTTATTTAATCATGATGAAACAGATGTACCCAAAAATGTTGATGAATGAATGAATGAGTTTAGATCCAATTGTATGAAAACTATAGTGAACGAATTTCTATATTATCCGCAAACAATGAAAAAGATGCTATAAGACATGAATTGAAAGTAGTTGACAAGTGACAATTCACATGAAAACAGTGAATGAAGACTAAACTGATCCACTTCCCCGCTCCTTTGGTTTGTCATGAAACAAAGAAAAAATCGACAACGTCTTATTCACGAGAATATGACCATTTCCAACTCTCTTTGTTTCATTCCAACATTTTCATCTCTTTGTCTTTTTTCTCTCTTGGAATGTGTGTTTGATTCCCTATTCCCTTTTTTATCTACACTTTTGTCAATTTCCATTGGATTTTCTTCATCAAATGATGTTGATATATATCACCATAAAATATTCTTTACATGCTTTAGCTATAGCTCTTTTAATTAGCTTCATTAGCACTAATAGCTAGGAAAATAATTCTCTTAAAAAGAAATCGTAAATAATTCGGTGATTAAAAATTTCACTCTTAAAATAAATCAGTGAAACATTCGAAGCTCAAATCACAACACTTGTATACATAATAATATGATGTCTTATCAAATGAGTTAAATTCGCCGGGACAATAATTCTCTAAATTAGTAGTACAAATGTTTGATTCAAAAGCAAGCAAAAATTATTGGATTAAAAAAATGTTACATGAGAATCTCTCCTTTTATTTCTGTGGGCCATGATATAATTGCATGCAATCAAACACCAACTAGTACTATTTCATATTTAATTGGAAATTTTCTCCATGATCCATTACTATCACATTTCAATATAACATGGCAAATTAAATAACCAAATGAAATAAAAAGTAAGAACACTTTTATTCTTTCTTTTATATAAAAATTTTCAACCTCAACAAGAAAAATTATGCTTGATATATATCCTATTTAGCAAAACAAGATTTATAACTTTAGTAACTCATTCAATGCATCATAAAATCACGGTAAATTTGACAAAATCACATAAATAATACCGTAATTTTTTTAAAGATTTAAAGTGTAGTTTTAGTCAAAATCGGTGACCAGTACACCGTAATTCTACTAAACTCACAGTTTATCGAATTCCAAACATACACTCTTGATTTCATCCGGGAAAGTAATAAATTCCAATGCGCGAAAATCTCTTTCTTTTTAACTTTCAATTCCCATTATTTGATCAATGATCAATTGAAATGTTGCTGCTCCAACCATGGCCATAATCCAGATTGTTCATCAATGGCACAAAACATGTTACTCAAACTCTCTTCTTTGACCATATGATCAATCTTTTGACACTGAATGTCTTGTCTTGAATTAGTTTGAAAGAGTTGATGAGGAACTCCTCCTGTTGGTCTAGAAGAAGATGGAAAAAGATTTATGCTTGTTTGTTGAGTAGATAAAGGACTATCAATAGCTTGTGTCCTTGTTGAAATATCTAACTTGATATCTGAACTGTTTTCACTTCTGTTACTGCTTGATCCTTCTGTTTCTTTATTAAGGTTGATCGATTCAGTTGGTTCTCTACTTTTCAGAGCCAATATCTGAAAACATTGAAAAACAGTAAAATTATTAAGTCAGAAAATACCACTAGTAAAAAGTTTTTTTTCTGCTTGGATTGGACTATAAAGTTAAAACAATTGATGAAATATATGATTTTTAATTTTTTTTTTTTCCAAACTAAGGAAAAGAAAACCATGCAAGAAAAATATGTCATTGAGTGGAAAGTAACTGTGTAATGATAGGAAAAAAAGCAGCTTTTTTAAAAAGTTAACATTAGTTGGTGAAATTGATGAAAGGAAATAAAGGTGATCTGAAAAATATGCATAATGCTACTCATCATGATCATGATTTCAAGCTTTATTGTACAGAATCAAAACAATTTCATCTCATATAGCACAAATTGAAGATCTCTTCCTATTTTTTACTTTCGTTATTTGAATATCAAAATACAATCATATTTGACCGACACTATTAAAAGTAAACATAAAAATTAGAAACAAAGTATTTGACATCAAAATTTTGTTGTCAATCTATTATTTGACATTTTTTAGTTGTATAAGTAAAATTGTTCCTAGAACCAAATCTCTAGAGCACCATCAAAATGGGTCATTGATATGCAAGCATCAAATTGGATCATGAATATACACTGGTATTCAATCTTTATCGCTTCGATTCGTAAGAAAAAAACATCAATAAACAAGTCAGGGTCTAGTGGTGAGGGATTTGAGTAGTATGCTAGGGTTCGATCCTCAGCTCTGTTGTAAACAAAAAAAAAAAAACATGAATAAACAGAAAATTTACAATACAAACCTCTGTCTGAAGTTTTTGGTTCTGAGCTTGAAGTGCATCATTATCAGCCTTAATAGAATCATATTGTCTTTTAAGAACATCATAGTCTTTCTCCAACTGTTTTGTCTTCCACCTAGCCCTTCTGTTTTGAAACCATATAGCAATTTGTCTTGGTTGCAATCCAAGAGCCCTTGCTAGCTGCATTTTCCTCTCAGGTTCAAGCTTGTTTCCCAATTCAAAACTCTTCTCAAGTGTCTTCACTTGTTCCATGTTAAGCCTTCTTTTCTTCTCCCCTAATTGTGATCCATCGTCGGATAATTCTTCTTCGACATTAGCTTCTTCTCCAAGTTCAATACCAGAAAATGACATAGATCTCTTTCCTAAAAAAGATACTCCTCCTCCTACATCAACATTTCAAACAAGTTATTACTTTCATCACATAAATAAATAATGATAATATTACATTCAAAATATTTAAATAAAGGTCTGCAACCGCGATCTGGGCCGTGGCATAAGCATAAAAGTGCTTAATGTTGTTATTTATAATAACAATATCTCATTCAAGAGATTTAAATAAAGGTCTGCAACCGCGATCTGGGCCGTGGCATAATCATAAAAGTGCTTAATGTTGACAATTAACAATATCTCACTCATAGAGATATAAATATAGGTCTGCAACCACGATCTAGGCTATGACATAAAAGTTTCTAATGTTGTGGTAAGTTGTAACCACAACTCATGACGCGACTGTGATTGAGGATGTATCAATCTCAATTTGACTGCAATTCTCAGCAATATCAAGGATTGCGATGCGACCGCGACCATTAATTAAAATCTTGATTACACTAGGTTGGTTTTATGTGAGAGTTATAGAGAAAGAGAGTATACCATGGTAATCTTGAGGAGCACATGAGGTTATAATTGAGTTGAGTGAAGGTGGAGGTTGATGATGGTGATCCTCTTGATGAGATGTTTGTAGCATGAAATTTGCTGGAAAAAAAGCCATATCATCTGAATGAAACTCAAATCCACATGCTGAATTTTACACTTAGCAGTTTGAAATATAGCTTCTGTTAACTTGGTGCATATTTGGAAAGATAAGAACCATTTTATTGAAGGAGCAACTATGAGAAAGATTAAAGTCCAATGCTAAATTAACATCTTCTACTAGATTGAAGAGGAAGCACAAATTGATCTGAAAAATATCAGTTTAAGAAAGAGATTTTGTTCTATTATTTGAATGTGAATATTATAAAATGAAATGGAAATTGAGAGAATATGGTGAGAGGAGAAAGAGTGTAAGGGATAGGAGAAGAAATGTTTGAATCTATATTTCTATGCTTCAACTTCAATATATATCACTGATTATTTTTTTTCTCATTGTGTGTAAAGTTGCCACTGTTAAATTACTAAAAAAAGCAGAGAGGGAGAGAGAAAAAAAAAAAAAAACTTTAATTTGTTTTATCTTCTATGTACATGGAAAAGGAAAACAGCCAGATGAGCTTTCTTTTAGACAGAATATACATGTTGGTTATTAGATCTCAAAAACTACATTTAGTAGTATAGTATGTAAGATTTAATTCAACCGATAAATATTAATATTATTAAGTCATACATTTAATTTGTATTTAAATTTAGAATTTCACTGTTGTGTGTGTATTTTTTATGGTTTTTTGATTTACAATTAAGCTGATGATCGGATTTACGACTTTTAATCTATAGAATTGTGTGTGTATTTTTTATGGTGATTGTCACTTTGTGATGGGAAAAAAATGGATTTTAGCATTTAGAAAAAGAAAAAATTATTTTTTATTTTTTTTAGAAACAATTAAAAAAATCTTAGCTACTCTGTATCAACCTGTCCAATATTCCATTGGAGTGAGTGCATGTGTAAGGTCATTACTTGCAATTATTTTCCTAATGATAAATAAGGTTCTTACTTAGGAGACAAAGAAGTGGAGTTTCCTTTACTAATAAAGTTGTCTTTAATTATATAGTTATAGAAATGTAATTGCATGTCCTTGATTCCATTATCAAAGGCCAGGAAATGGAGATTCATATAATATGGTTATTTAATCTACAGTGGGTTCATTTTGAAATTAAATAAGGAGATATTATATTACTATTAATTGCATAACAATTATAAACAATTGGCAGTAGATGTGGCAGGTGTTCTTACTGTTGGGAGAAGAAACTTATTACATGGTGTCGTGACAAAAAAAAAAATTGTTGTTGAAAGTATCAACAATTTCATTTATGTATCTGTTATTAAACTTAACAATAGAGTTTACATATAAAAATGACAATTTTATAATTGTAAATAATTTCATTAAACTCTATCAAATCTTAATTCTTATCGAAGAAGAGTCTATTCACCGTCACTTTTTGAGTAGTATAACTTGTCACTTTTTGATTTACGAACCCATTGATCAGATAACCTAATCTTTTACATAATGGGTCTGTTTGGTAAAAATAAGCTATAAACTAAACTAACTGATAGCTGATAAGCTAGCTGATAGCTGAAAAGCTAGCTTATAGCTGATAGCTGAAAAGCTAGCTTATAGCTGATAGCTGAAAAGCTAGCTTATTGAAATTAAAGTGTTTGGTAAAATTAGCTTTTAAAGTGGTTATTAAATATAAAATTACATAATTGATAGTGGGTAGTTTATTTTTTAGAGTGGGTAGTTATTAAATTAAAGGGTAAAAATGGAATAAAGTGTAAAAAGCTATAAGCTATAAGCTCAAATGCTACTTGAAATAGCATCTGAAAAAAAGCTATAAGCTAGTACAAAAAGCTTGTTACCAAACACCTCTAATTTTTTGAAACAAGCTTATAAGCTCATATAATAAGCTATAAGCTAGCTTATTTGTGTTACCAAACAGAGCCAATACCATGCAGGTAATCCCAATAAATTTGATCTTAAGTTTTACTAAAGACCAATTTAAGGGCCACATCACCTGGATTCCTTCAATTCTTTGATTTCATATATAATGTACAACTTTGATAGCTACCATTGAAACATAACCAAAATCAATTTGATCTCCTTTCGACAAAAGCTGATTGATTATTCGAGATACATCGATCAATCTATCTTTTTACAATCTATTCACCAATAACATTACAGACAAAATATGTCTCTCGTCTATCATAGAAACTATCTTTGCCTAATTGCCTTTAGGAATGAGAGCAATGTAGATTAAATTATGTGTGGAAGGAAAATTAATTACGAGTCTTAAGCCACAAGCAACGTAAGTCATCTATGTTTTTAAACCGAATATACACTCTAGTCTTGGTCTTGGTCTTAAATATAAACAAATGTTAAAATCTATTTAGTCCAACTTTAAACCACATACATTTTAATTGTTTCTTGTATTTTAGACTGAAGTAGTATGTATATAACGGTTTTAAAAAAACAATTAATATTTATACATCATCGTCAATAAAAAAAAATATTGATACGCAACTTCTCTTTTGATGTCTATTTATTTCTTAAGTAGAATAAATAAAAAAATGTCTATACTCGCACTTGATAGCCGCAAAGATGTTGATATAAAGAAAATCTGAGTTTGAAGTTGAATGTTTTCACTTTTCAATACTTAAGATTCGTGATATAATATATTTAACACTAAAAAAATAATAAAGAGATCTCAAAACTTAACTTAAGATTCTAATTTATTTTTATTTTCCTTAAAAAAATTACTAATTTAAATTGAATATACTGCATGCATGTAACAATCTACGATTGTTGCACTCTTTTAAGAGATGTTTCTTAAACAAAATGATAAATAGTGGGTTATAATTTTTTTAATTCCAAATAGGAGAACTCTGGTACTCCCATTATTTTACCTTAAAAAGTAAAATTTATCTTTAGATTGTTGTATAATGTGTTTGTTAGTATTGGGCCTTGATTAGCTTAAGCCCAATATAGTGTGTGTTAGGCCCAATTGTAATGACTTGCTATATAAGCAAGGTTTGTGTGATCAATAAAATTGACTTGGCCATTTGTTCTTAACAAGTGGTATCATGAGCCTTTAATCCATCACCTGTATTCTGTTTCTTGCAAGAAACAAGTTAGTTACGGTGGTTGCAACCACTCTAACCGTCCTAACCGTTCCAAAAGATTGTTCTCCGTTCATCTTCTTCATCTCACCACACCAAAGAAACCCACATTCTTCATCTTTTTCATTCCTCCCACTGCAATTTTCTTCACAATGGCAGAAAATTCAGACTTCTTGAAGCCTTCAATTCCAAAATTTGATGGCTACTACGATCATTGGGCAATGTTGATGGAGAATTTGCTCCGATCTAAAGAATATTGGAGCTTGATCGAGAATGGTGTGACAGTGGCACCGGCGAATGCAACGGTGGAACAACAGCGCATTGCAAATGAGAGTAAGCTTACTGATTTGAAAGTCAAGAACTATTTGTTTCAGTCCATTGATCGATCCATCTTAGAAACGATTCTTAATCGTGACACTGCACGAGATATTTGGAATGCTATGAGAATTAGGTATCAAGGTTCAACCAAAGTGAAGCGTGCACAGCTTCAAGCATTGCGCAAAGATTTTGAGGTTCTTGAAATGGGGGAGAGTGAATCAGTAGAAGAATACTTTTCAAGAACCATGGTTATCACCAACAAGATGACTTCTTGTGGTGAAAGAGTAGAACAAAGTACTGTGGTTGAGAAAATTCTTAGATCAATGACTGCAAAATTCAATCATGTAGTCTGTTCTATTGAATTATCTTCTGATGTTACCACACTCTCCATTGATGAGCTGCAGTGTAGCTTGATAGTTCATGAACAACGTATGAAAGGCCAACTGATCAAGCAAGAAGAGCAAGCTCTCAAGGTCACTAATGGTGGCAGAGGGAGAGGTAGGGGAAGAAATTCAAATCCTGCTAGAGGTCGTGGTAGGGGAAGGCAAAGCAAAGAGAATGTGGAATGCTTTCACTGTCATAAATTGGGACACTATCAGAGTAATTGTCCAAATTGGAGTGAAAATGCCAATTATGCAGAATTGGATGAGTTTAAAGAAGAAATGCTCCTCATGGCCAAAACCAATGATGATGAGTTTGGTGAAAATTGGTTCTTGGATTCTGGGTGCAGCAATCATATGTCAGGTAACAAAGATTGGTTCTATGATTTTGATGAGAATTATAGAGATTCAGTGAAATTGGGTGATGACTCAAGGATGAATGTGATGGGAAAAGGAAATGTGAAACTTAGTATCAATGGAAGAGTTCATGTTTTCACCAATGTGTATTTCATACCTGGGTTAAAGACAAACCTTCTCAGCATTGGCCAAATTCAGCAGAAGAAGGCTACAATTGTGTTCAAAAACAATTGCTGCAAAGTTTATCATGAAGAAGAGGGATTACTTTTTGCTACATACATGTCAACAAATAGAATGTATATTGTCAAAGCAGAAGTAATTGCTCCAAGATGTCTGCAAGCTTCAAAACTTGTCAACTCTTTGCTTTGGCATAGCAGATATGGCCACTTAAGCATCAAAGGATTGAATGTTCTTGTTAAAAAGGATATGGTGAGAGGTCTACCAGCATTGAAAGAGCTAGATGAGAATTGTGCAGATTGCTTGGAAGGCAAGCAACACAGAGATGCCATTCCCAAGCAAGCAAATTGGAGAGCCAGCTCTAAGCTTGAACTTGTTCATTCTGATATCTGTGGACCTATCAATCCAAAATCCAACAGTGGCAACAGGTATTTCATAACTTTCACTGATGATCTAACTAGAAAAACTTGGATATACCTGCTTAAAGAGAAGTCTAGTTCACTAGAAACTTTCAAACAGTTTAAGGCTATGGTTGAGAAAGAGTCCAGTTGTTCTATTCAATGCCTAAGAACAGATAGGGGTGGTGAATATACCTCAAATGCTTTTAATGATTTTTGTAGTAATCATGGAATCAAGAGGCAATTGACTGCAGCATACACACCTCAGCAGAATGGTGTTTCAGAAAGGAAGAACAGGACTCTAATGAATATGGTGAGGAGTATGTTGGCTGGAAAGGGTGTACCAAAACCATTTTGGCCAGAAGCCTTGAAGTGGGCTACTTATGTGATGAATAGAAGTCCCACTCTATCTGTCAAAGACATCACACCAGAAGAGGCTTGGAGTGGAGTCAAACCTTCTGTGCATCACTTCAGAGTTTTTGGATGCATAGCCTTTGTTCATGTACCTGACAGTCAAAGAACCAAGCTAGATAGCAAAAGTGTGAAATGTGTTCTTCTGGGACTAAGTGAAGAGTCAAAAGCTTATAAGCTTTATGACCCTGAAAAGAAGAAAATAATCATCAGCAGAGATGTGGTATTTGAAGAAAATAAAGGTTGGAATTGGAATAGGATCTCAGACAAAAAGCAAAACCAGTCAAGCAATGATGTTCTCAGTGATGAAGAGTATAGTACATCAGCTCCAGCAAATGACTATGAGGCTCCAGCAAATGACAATGAGGTTCAAGCTGAAGTTGATATGAATACTTCAAGTGATGATAGTGATGGCATTGACTTCCAATCTGAGGTGAATTTGCCTCCAAGAGTTAGGAGACCACCTCAGAGCTTGAATGATTTTGTCACAGGAGAGGAGCTTGACCAGCTGCATAATCTTGCAGTCTATGTAGCTACTGAAGATCCAACATCATTTAGTGAGGCTGTTAAGTCTAAAGTTTGGATAGAAGCTATGAATCAAGAAATGCAGTCCATAGAGAAGAATCAAACTTGGGAGCTTACTAGTTTACCTGATGGAGCCAATGTAATTGGTGTGAAATGGATTTACAAAACTAAACACAATGAAAAGGGAGAAATTGATAAACATAAGGCAAGACTGGTGGCAAAAGGGTACAATCAGAAGCATGGTATTGACTATGATGAGGTATTTGCTCCTGTGGCAAGATGGGACACAATTAGATCAATACTAGCTATAGCTGCAAGAGAAGGTTGGAAAGTGTTCCAGTTGGATGTAAAAAGTGCTTTTTTACATGGTGAATTAAGTGAAGATATCTATGTTGAGCAGCCACCAGGTTATCAGAGGGAAAAGAACAAGGTGTACAAACTTAAGAAAGCATTGTATGGCCTAAAGCAAGCACCAAGGGCCTGGTACAGTAGAATTGAAGCCTACTTCAACTCTGAGGAATTTGAGAAATGTCCTTCAGAGCATACATTGTTCATAAAGCACAAGCCAAATGGTAAGATTCTGATAGTCAGTCTATATGTTGATGATCTCATATACACTGGAAATGATTTGCTTCTGATGAATGAGTTCAAAACATCAATGCAAAAGGAATTTTCAATGACTGATTTGGGCAAGATGAAATTTTTTCTTGGAGTAGAAGTAATCCAGTCTGAGGAAGGTATATACATCAGTCAACAGAAATATGCAGCTGAGGTCTTAGGGAGGTTTGGTATGGAAAATTGCAACAGTGTATGCAGCCCTATAGTGCCTGGTTGTAAGCTTGACAAAGATGAAGATGGTGATGCTACAGATGCAAGAGAGTATAAGCAGATAGTTGGGAGCCTAATGTACCTGTTGGCTACAAGGCCTGACTTGGCTTATTCAGTGTGTCTGGTAGCTAGATATATGGAAAGGCCTACTAACATGCACCTTACAGCAGTCAAAAGAATATTGAGGTACTTAAAAGGTACACTTACAAATGGAATCATGTATAAATCTGACACTGAGAAGGGTTTTGAGCTAGTTGGCTGGTCAGATTCAGATTATGCTGGTGATGTGAATGACAGGAAGAGCACCACAGGGTTTGTATTCATGCTTGGATCAGGAGCCATATCTTGGTCTTCTAAGAAGCAACCTATTGTCACTTTGTCCACCACAGAGGCAGAATATGTTGCAGCTGCTGCATGTGCTTGCCAAGCTGTTTGGTTGAGAAGTATACTAAGCTACTTGCTTAAGAATCAGAAGATTTGCACTCAGATTTATTGTGATAACAGCTCCTCCATCAAGCTGTCTAAAAATCCCATTATGCACGGTCGTTGTAAGCACATAGATGTGAGGTTTCACTTCTTGAGAGATCTTACAAAGGATGGAACAATTGAACTCAAACATTGCAAATCACAAGACCAGTTGGCTGACATCATGACCAAACCTTTGAAGTTGGATGCATTTTTGAAATTGAGAAGTGGGTTAGGAATGGAGATGAAGTGAATGCTGCAGAATTGCTTGATCTGCTTCAGTTTTGCTCTTGCTGCAGAATTGCTTGGATTGCTGCAGTTTTTCCACTGTTTTTGCTTTGCTTATTTTTCAGTTTTTGTATGAATGTTGTTTAGCTTGCTTGTCAAGTATCCTTTAATTGAACTCTTAGGATTGTTCAATTAGGGGAGAGTTTGTTGTATAATGTGTTTGTTAGTATTGGGTCTTGATTAGCTTAAGCCCAATATAGTGTGTGTTAGGCCCAATTGTAATGACTTGCTATATAAGCAAGGTTTGTGTGATCAATAAAATTGACTTGGCCATTTGTTCTTAACATAGATTACTTGGAAAAAAAAAAAGAAGATTGTATAATTTTGAGATTTTATTACAAAAGTTGTAAGAGAAGAGAAAGTAAAGTGAAAGAGAAAAGATAGAGAGGAATATATATCTAGCATAGGGATGGGTCCAATGAAGAGGGGCAGGGTTTGTTACCTAACCCACCAACAAGTAATGTGCCAGCAAGCATTAAGACGAAGCTCTTTCGCATCAAACTATCATATATCGATTTCATTCATTCAGCCTCTCTAAGTCCCCCTAACAATTTTATGTCATTGTGATATGCATGAAGAAGCATTGATATGAAATTGAAAACCCCAAGTTAAGCTATGCTTTGTTAATACGTACCCTTACCCTACCATAGGCAGCTGTTCTTATTTGTCTTTTTCCCTTACCATATAATATGTCCATTTACATCCCACATTTCCACTGTTCTTCCCACTATAGCTACATGTCATTGCCAACTTCCTTCAAATTGGCCCGGAGCTAACTAGTACATCTTGTGACATATACAAATTTAATAATTAAAAACTTGTGTAAATTACAAATATTTCATTTTAGTTACAATGCTTCTTAAAAAAAAAACTACAAAGTTTCTAAGCTTCTTAAAAAAAAATCTACAAAGATATTATATACATACACACTAGCAAAGACCTATCCCCCAACTCTACATATAGCGTGGTACGAGAGAAATAGAGGAGAGAGATAGAGAAGAGAGAAAGAGAAAAGAAGTTGGAAATTTCTCTTGTTTGGTAAGGAGAAAACTTGAGAAGTGAAAAGAATAATTGGTGGATCTCATGCCTTTTTGGTGAGAAATGAGGAGAGAATAGCAAAAAGTCATTAATGTACATGGTGGGACTTATATGACTACATTAAAATAATTAAATTATATTAAAATAAAAATAGAATGCAAGGATATTATTGTTCTTTTAAATATTAAACACATTTCTCTTTTTTTTTTCTTCTTTCTTATACCAATCAATACCTCAAATCTATTCTACACCCCAAACATCATCCCAGAGTGGCCTAAACAGTTCTCTTGGAAGAGTAGAAACATTCACCAACGGCGAGTCAGAGCTAGCATCCAATTTAGCCAACACATATCCGCACAAGCATAATAATTCCCTCACGAAGAGTATGTGTAAGAATCACCTCCCAATCATTAGCAAGCAGTTTTCGAACACAAAAAATCTCATTCGAAAAACGAAGATGTGTTGTGACCCCTTCCTTAATTAAATTAACAGAGAGTAATGAATATGAGCAACAAAACACCTTACGGAAACCACGTTCCCAACACAGCTTCAAGCCATACCAAAGCGCCATAATCTCAACAAATAAAATATTCTGAATCGCATCCTCTTTGTTCCATAATATAAAACAACATGAGTTTTTTTAAAATATTAATTAATATAAATGTACTTTTTCTATGAAATATTTATTTATTTTATATGAAAAAAATTATTGAATATCATATTGTAACTGTTACATATTTTATATATTTATTTATATTAATGAAAAAATAATTTCTTATAAATTTTGAGTGTATATCTATTTTAATCTATCATAATTTTTTCTATGACATTTTTATATTGAGAACAAACTATAGTCTTTGATTTGTTATAAACTTATAATAGTGGAATTAATTTGAGAATACACAAATTGAAAGTTATCTCAAGCTCAAAAGAAGCTCTGCTATATCAATAGAACATGAGAATAACATCACGAAACTTGCAAAGCCTATCTA
The DNA here is from genome assembly GCF_020283565.1 of Trifolium pratense. NCBI lineage: Eukaryota > Viridiplantae > Streptophyta > Magnoliopsida > Fabales > Fabaceae > Trifolium > Trifolium pratense. Next base: position 12,752,603 of record NC_060065.1, on the reverse strand, counting down.
AAAAATAACACTAGATAGATTTGTAGGGTCGAGGTAGGTCAAACTCCCAATTTTACGATGATATTAGAGTTTCCTCCACGACCCGCTTGGTTGATTGATATCAGTTTCTTATTGGGTTATCATCATTTATATTCACGCCTCAAACACAATAGGGTCGGGTTGAGTTATGTCTAACTTCCAATTCTAATTAAGAATCTTAATTCCCTTACTATTACAATTTCAAACCACGGAGTTTTCTTGCTCGATTATAACCCTAAAATTTCAAATCATGGAATTTACTTATCTTCGAAGTGTTTGTAGGTCCACTGTTCATACTCTTTCAACTCAAAAATCTTAAGTTCAGAAGGATCATAAGTTATAAAAGAATTATTTTGTATTTCTCTCTGTTTCATATATTAAAAGTAATTTTCTTCAAAAGAACTCAAATTTAAATCCATACAAAGCCATTCTCTATCCCTTTTCTAAATTAATCAAGAAAAATATATTTAATTTATCTCTTAGCTAGCCCATTCTCTTTTCTGTTTTTCTTCAACCCCAAGAAACATGATTTACTTCCCAAGAAACATGAATATTCCTAACTTTGCCAATAATCATGCAGCAGCCACTTGATACACTTCATAAGTCGATAACGACAAGCACCCAGTACGTGCCACTAATGCAGCTTACTATTACTTCAGAATCCATGTGCAAATCAACATGACAAAAGCCCACGGATTCATAACAACATAAAAATAAAAAAAATAAAAAACTCTTTGTTTAGAATTTTACATTTTCAAAAATTTATTTATTTTTATACATACGTGACAATTTCTTATTTTTAGAAATAAAAAAACCAACATCTTTTTTATATTCAATAGTTTAATTATACTACGATAGTATATGTTTTATGCAAAATCAATGTGCCTAACGTTTTACAATACAAGAAAAGTCAACCATCCTTTAAAACAAAGATGGCAAGCTCAACCATGATTGTCAATCCATGGGACGGATCCAGACATAAAAATTTTGTGTGGCTAAAATGTTAAAGAAAATGTAACCAAAAAGAAAAGAAACAACGAACTAAATTATACTGAAAATAAGATATAATATTGTTAAGTACAATACATTTATAACGAAAATCGTCTACCATCCATTTGTGTTGAAAATGAGCGAATAAGTAGATGGATTCTCATTTTGGATTAAAGTTCTCAATACGCCGAACTTATTCTACCTCACAATTTAAACAAACACTATAAGAAAATTGCTTTATAGAGTCAGAAAGAACTTGGACGCTAACGGGCAAAACGTGGACGCTAAAGTACTTTAGCGTCAAAATTAGCATCCATGTTGACGCTAATTAGTGTTTATTGTTGTTGACGCTAAAACTGAAGCTAAAATATGTATCAAATGCGGACGCAAATATAGCATCTACTAGTTATTGACGCTATATTGACACTTTTGAAATCGGTTAAATAATTAACCGATTTAAAACGTCAATTTTTTAAAAAAATAAAATTATGCTTTTCCTGATTTCCTCCCTACATATACAACACTGATTAGATAAACATTTAACTAAAAACTAGAAGCCAAAGTGAAATCATTCAAATCACATTATACTTAGCATTACGACCCCATGTTTCAATCCTCAAGATTCTAAATTTATTTATATCTATTTTCAACAGTATTCATTCTACACAAGTACATAATTATTTTCAACTTCTTAACAATATGCTTTATTTCATTATGGTCATGCTTCAAAAATCAACACTATGTAAATAAAGAACATAGTTGTAGTTCAATGCATTTTGTCAAATATTGCTAGACGAAGCATTTCAGTCCTAGCTAGCACTAGTAGAAAAATGGCTTTTGGCTAAGAGATTCCACTACTGGTATGTGAATACCAGTAGTTAAAACCATTTGACCAAAGAATTCCACTACTGATATTTGAATACCAGTAGTGAAACGTTCATAGACAAGAGATTTCACTACTGGTTTTCTTAAATCAGTAGTGAAAAGTAGACACGGTGGCAATGTTGTAATTACATTAAAATTTGTTTTAATTGGATTTCACTACCGATTTGATATTCACCCGTAGTGGAATCCCTATTAGTGTTCATTAATTAATTAATTTGTTAATTCTCATTCTTCATTCCCATCCCAAACGCGAGAACGTACGCCATCGTCCCAATTTCTTCCCAAATCGCCAAATCCCTAAATCGCGAAATTTCTTCCCAAATCCCAAATCGTCCCTAATTTCTTCCCAATTTTCATTCCCAAATCCCTAATTTGCTTCAATCTGCTCACTGTCAACGATTTCATCCCGTCCTCGATTCCCTTTTGTTCGCCGTCAACGATTCCCTTCCATCTCGCCGTTTCTTCGATTCTCAGCAATAGTCCAGTCGATGTTTCGTCCATTCTCTTCCGTTAATCCTTCAGTTCGCGTCTTCAGTTCAGGTCCTCACTACGGGTGTTGGTTTAAAATCTGAGGGTAGAAGAACTAGTAAAATGGATGGTAAGGTTCAGCTTCAGAAACAACTTTTTGATTATACTGCTTCCCTATTCCAACTTTTTGGTGTTGTGCTCGTGTGTAAAACGGTGTCTGATGTGTTTTCAAACGTTATATTTTTTTACACAGGATGCAAGTCCATACTTGTCCAAGGGTTCTTCTGTTGTTATCATTTCATCGATTGCTGGTTATAACCCAGTGGCTTCTATGGCTATGTATGGAGTGACCAAAACAGCCCTTCTTGGACTTACCAAAGTTGGTATTTGGCTTTCAATTGTTCCTTCAAAACACCATATGAATTGCTACTGTCTTTTGTTTGTTAAATCTGATAGTTATTATGTAAATATGATGTGTAGGCCCTGGCTGCTGAGATGGCTCCAAAAACTCGTGTGAATTGTGTTGCTCCTGGTTTTGTACCAACTAATTTTGCTTCATTCATTACCAGTAATTCTGCTATGGTGAGTATCTTGTCACATTATATAATGTTTTTAGTTTTTACAACTATTATGATGATTATTGGGGAAATTATGCAGCATTGGTGCACAAAGAGTTCATGAAGCCTGCATTCCTTTTCGCAACTTTTGCACGGAACAAAATGTTGAAGGGTAAGCATCTTGACAATTTCATATCAAAATTCTTACATGCAATGAATATGATATTATGTATGAATCTTGTCAAAATATCATGTGTCCTAGTTGTGACTTATGTCTATGGAAAATTGATTGTATTTAGGTGTTTGAAAAGCTTGCAACAAGTAAAACATGAGTATTCCTTGGTGAAAAGCAAGCTTGAGACTCTTTTCAAGGTAAGGAAATGAGAATTTTGCATAGCTGTTTAGATTCACTTATTTGAATTTATCTACTAACATAAGCACTTATGAGTTATGAAATTATTTGAGATAACTTACGGATACAACTTATATCATGTCTGGAAGTTGTTTTCAGCTTATTTTCATAAGTTTTTCATGATAGCTTATATAAAAACAGTTTGACTTTATGATAAGCGTTTTTAATAAAACTGTTTATCCAAACGGGCTTTAAATAGCTTAATCTGTCTGTATATTTGATTGTAGATGGAGGAAGAGCTTTTGGCCTCACGTTTAGCAGATCTCAAGGTAGTGTGATATAAGAGGCACTGATGTTTGCTGCATTTGTGATATGCAAACAACACTTGGAAGAAACCATATCTTAATGTTGTATTTTAAAGTTGTTTTAAGATTTAGTTTTGTAGATCTTGGTCTTTAAATTCGATTTATCATATAAGCCAGAATTGATCCATATATCTTTAGTTCAAAAGCAATGTGAATAGCTCATGCTTCTGTGGTTAATTTAATGTGCAATTACAAGCTCTGTTTGGATGTTCAAAGATATTTTCTTTGCTTAAAGAAAATAAGTATCAGAAGAAAGATTTCCTCTATTTTCTTTGCTAAGGAAAACAAATATTCTGGTTTTCGTCTTTTCATGCTGTGAACATTTTTATTATTTTTTATTTTCGTCCAATTGCTTCTGTCACACTGATCATGTTGAGTTATATATTCTATATTTGTACATATATCAGCCGGTTTTCTAATTGCTTTCCCCTTAATCATGTAAATTTTGCATCTGAACAGGACCGTTGGAAGTTGTTATGCAGCATATGTGGTGTATCTTATGGTGCCTGCATCCAAGTAAGTTTTTAGATAAAGAATTATTGAAGTATATTTTTCCTCGGTCAATTAGCTAACTATTTTAGGATTGGAGTATGGAGGGTTTCTAACTTATAATTTTGAGGATAGTTTTTGAGAAAACTTTAGCCTTGTCATGGCATATTAACTTATAATTTTGAGGATAGTTATTTTGAGAAAACTTTAGCCTTGTCATGGCATATAAGAGAAGCTGTTAGTGCTCTATCTCTATTCATTTCCTCTACTACAATTTTAAATTACAAATAAACAGGGAGGGGTTGGGAGATCTGCATAGTTCTTTGTTTGAGAATTGAAATATAACATCGGGTATTTTGGGTTATTTTATTATCACAACAATATATTCCTATTTTTGCTTTTAACAAGCTTTCCATGGAATAGGTTAAGTGGTATATGAAAGCAGCAGAAGGCGGGTATGTGCGTGCTATGTACAATATATCCTTATGCTACTCATTTGGGGAAGGACTGTCACGCAATCATCAAGTAGCAAGAAAGTGGATGAAGCGGGCTGCAGATCATGGTCATAGTAAAGCTCAATTTGAGCATGGACTTGCTCTTTATTCTGTAAGTGTTTATCCCTTTATGAAAACTGGTCATCATTGCACTTCTTTTTAATCAATATTCTTGCCACACTTGTTGTTTTGAAGCTTGTTAATTCAAAACTGAGGTCTTATTCTAGTCATTTTTTGTATGACTTTTGCATCTCATCTGCTCTGGTTCTACTCAATGTTTCTTGGTTACATTAATCTCTATGTTCCAGACGTCTGTTAAGGTAGTTTTCAATTGCTATAGGCATACACGCCAACTCGTGCATAATGCAATTTTCACCTGTATTGCATATTTATTTGAGGTTGTATTTCAATTCAGCATTCTGACATTTGTCCTTCAAAGTTTTGCGATCAGTTGCCTCACATTTGCTGTTGGGTTGAATATATTCTGACTATCTTATCTGGAATTCGTTTATACTAACGGAATAGCTGTCATCAATAACTAAAAGTTATGGTAAACTGACAATGATTATTAATAACTAAAAGGTTCTAATAACAAGTTTGATCTGGTGGACAATAACTGAGACTTCACTATTTAATGTTAGATTATAATGTCTTTCTAATTAAGGTATTAAATTATATCTGCACAGGAGGGAGACATGATCAAGGCTTTGGTTTACTTGGAACTTGCTAGCCGTGCTGGTGAAAAGGGTGCTCCTCATGTTAAGAATGTAATTGTTCACCGGCTTTCTGCTGCTTCACGCAATCATGCCATGCTTCTAGCTGATAGTTGGCGTGCTTTGCCATCAAATTGAGCTAAAATCTGTATGATCAGTGAGCAAGAAATCGCATTACTTTTACCACTAATTGAGGCATTAATTGTTTTTTCTTTTGTTCCGGGGGGCAATATACAGTGCTAATGATAGCCCTTCCGAGTTCCGATGGTAGATTTTTGTATAAGACTGTTGCAATTTTAGCCATATGAACAAAGTATTCCTTTATGTGTAGACTCACATTGTCTTGAATCATGTTAGTGTATAATGTTTTTAGTGTTAATAGATCTTCTCAATTTGGTTACTTTGAGTGCCAAAGTCTAGTTATTACAAGAAGCATAAGTTATTAGCTACTAGTAATTTTGTTGTGCGTTATTAGCTATCAGTGACTTGAAATTATGTTGTATAATTTCTGCGCCGGAAAAGTGTAGACGATATATAATTAATGCACAGGAAGCTACAAAAAAACGAAAAAAATAAAAAATAAAACTAACATACCACTACTGATATTTATAACAATCAGTAGTGAAAACTACACATACCACTACGGGTATTTGTAAATACCCGTAGTGGAATCCTCAATTCTTAAAAAAACAAAACTGGAAACCATACATACCACTACGGATATGTATAAATACCCGTAGTGGAATCTCATACATACCACTACGGGTATTTGTAAAATACCCGTAGTGGAATCCCAAATTCTTAAAAAAAAAAACTGGAAACCATACATACCACTACGGATATTGTAAATACCCGTAGTGGAATCTCATACATACCACTACGGGTATTTGTAAAAACCGACGTGGAATCCCCATAAATTTAAATAATAACTATAGTGGAAACCTTACATACCACGACGGGTATAAAAAGACCCGACGTGGAAAGTGTATACTTACAACGTCGACTGTGTTTACTACTGGCCGCGGCCAGTAGTGGAAAGTCTGTTTGGCCAGTAGTTGTATCTCCTTTCTGCACTAGTGTAGTAACCTAGATAAAAACAAGTTGATAGCTCTAATTGCATTAATGCTTTCCATCAACTTTACTTTAATAAAGAGTCTGCAAGAATACCAAAAAAGGGACTCAGGAAGTAAGCTCTCAATGAGAAAAGAGAGCATAATTACACAAAAACTTAACTCCACATCAATAATTAGTTAGTCAAACTCAAGTGTAAGGCATAGAACATATGCACACACAAGTTAAATACTTTTCTGCATCAGGGTATATTGAGGAAACTCCACATCAACAATTTATCAAACATCAATAATGCACTACACTTTAAGAAGAAACATCAATAAGCCACATAATCCCAAGACCAGTTTTTAATCAATATAGCAAGTTAGCAGCTAACATATAAACTACAATTCAAGGTTTTAAATAGCGGTCACGGTCGCGGTCACGTCACGGTCGCGGTCGCGTCAAGGATTTCGCAATTTTGGCTATTACGGCTGTTGCGTTATGAAACACGGTCGTCGCGGTGTGAATTAATCACAATATCGCACAAATCTTATTAAAATTATTTGTACTATGATATATGTATAACAACTTAAATATGAGATAAATGAGTTTAAAAGATATAACACTGTATAATTTATGTTCATATTTGTACTAAAAATGTGATTTTTATGCATTTCTATTGGAAAAAATAGAAGTCTCTATCCATTATCATTTTGTCGCAGCCGTATTGCGTTTCTTTGCGGCTGTATCGGTGTTTCGTCGCGGCCGTAACGGCGTTTCGGCTTATTTTTTTTCACCATATAAAAACGGTGAAAAATAGTAACGGTAGGTGTCAATACCTTTTTGTCGCGGCCTTTTCACGGTAACGGACCTTTATTTAAAACCTTATACATACCTCTTATATTAACTGTCAATATTTCAAAGAAGCTGAACCCTTATATAGACTTGTTTGAGGCATTGTGGTTTGAAGATTCACCATATTGACATTCTTTTCAGTTTCATTTAGTGGAGGTGAAAGGGTTTGGTTCATAACTGGAGTAGGCTCATTCATAGGTTTTTTCTAGCAATAGAGGAAAATACATAACAAGTAACATTAGTCATTGATATTTTTTGTTTTAATACAAGGTACAATTTTTTTTGTTTACAATGAACTGTGAATCGAATCCAGAGCCTAGAACGTACTACCCAAACCCGTCACCACTAGACCAAACCTAGTGGCTTGGTACAGTTTTATTTTTAAAGGTTAGTTATACTCCAAGATAATTTATTTATGCCCAGATTTATAGGCTAGTCTATAACTATATCTATAGATATAATGGTTAAAGATGTAGTTTTAACCCCTCTCTTTTGTCTTAATTTGGATTTTAACCTTTCTATTTTAAAATCTAGAATTTAAGCCCCTCTAATTTGATCAATTTTGAATTTTAACACCCTATTTTAAAATTCTAAATTTTAACGCTATATTTTGATTAGATTATGAATTTAACCCCTTATTTTGAAAATTATGCGATAATATAAAAAATAAAAATAATAAAAACTATAAAATTATAATAAATAAATACCAGTATATTACTATAAAATGGTAGAAATTACATGTAAAAGCCATAAAAATACACGTAAAAATTTAACAAAAATGGAACAAAATAATTTAACCCTCTATTTTTATTAAAAAAATACGTAAAAATACACATAAATTTTATCCCAACTGTAAAAGCCATAAAAATACACGTAAAAATTTAATAATTTTTTTTAATAGAGGGTTAAAATTTCAATTTAGTCAAAATAAGGGTAAAAAATTTTGTATTTTAAAATAGGGGGTTAAAATCCAAAATCAGTCAAAATAGGGGCTATAATTCTGAATTTTAAAATAGGATGTTGAAATTCAAACACATTTAAAATAGAAGGGTTAAAACTGTATTTAAACATATATATATATATATATATATATATATATATATAGATGATGTATATTATGAGAATGGTAAAGTTATATGAGAATGAATTACAACCATTAGATTTAAATGAAGGAGTGAGATTATAAAAGTCTTCTAAGTGACTCACGTGACTCTTATTATGACTCAGAGTAGGGTTAAAACTGTATTGCTTTTGCTTGAAGATGTTGATGCACTTCTGAACCTTCTACAATTGCACTATGATGATGTAAGTTTTTACCGAAAGGGATGTCAGATAATTAAGGAAACAAAACAAATAAACTGCATTGCTTACAAAAATAATTTAACCTGCAAAATGGGTAGTTACTACAATTGAGGAAAAGAATAAAGACCACGGATTTAATGAAAAATTAACACAATATGCATTTAGTAGGTAATTTACACTTATTTAATTAAATAAATAACATTTTAAGTTTCTTATATTCCGTCTAACCATGAAAATATAATATTTTGAAATTACTTATATTATAACAAATTGATGATTTCTTATTAGATAACAAGGTAAAACCTATTGGTGCAAGGAAAATGCATTAACAACAAGACCAAAAAAAACAAAAAAAGTTTTGAATAAAATAAGTTTTAGTTGTTTGCAGGTACCTATTAAACAATATAATTGTATTCAATAGATGAATAACTCAAAATAAAAACCATGAGATCTTCATTTTCTTTTTTTTTTGGCTTACAATGAGCTGCAAATCGAACTCGGGACCTACAACATACTAACCAAATCCCTCACCACTAGACAATCCTAGTGGCTTCATCTAACAGTTGAGATTCAGGATACTTGCAATCATAGAAATTCCAAATCCGTATTCTGCGTAATTCTTCTGTTCACAACTAATGCAGGGCTTGGCTACCATAGGTTGGACAAAATTACATTCATTTATCGAAGCAACAACATTTATATATTGACTTCTGTTGAAAACTGCTGTAGCTTCCCCTCAACTACAAGTTGCTAGAGTCTATGGTCTATTATTTTTTCCATAATGAGTTGGATCACAATGGCTCTCACCAGAGTCAGAAAAATTCTAAAAGCTCAGAGAGCGCTAGCTCACGTAAATAATTATACATAATACATATTACGTATTTGGTATATCCATGTCTTCACATTGGCAGCGAAACTCGAACTCATGTCTTATGATCTAAGAGCAGTCGTACATGTGAGGTTAAACATCACATCTTCACCAAAACTTTAAATCATTGAATTTATGAATTCTCTTATTTATATGTTGTTCAACTGCAATTCATCCATGTGAAACTTTAAGTTACACTTGATATATCACAACATCTCTCCCTTAAATGTGAGACTCTCTAGGCCCGTGATCCAACTCTGAATCTCTTCTGCTCCCTCGTCAAGTCGAATCAGAATCTAAAACCACTAATAAATAAGTGGTGGAGATGTGATGTTGTGGTTTCTAACTCACTTGTAGATACTCTTAGTCCAATGTTGATTCAATCCAATAAGACTCCTCTTCATGGCCATGGGTAGAGCCAAGGCCCAGAAAGTCTGTGCAGTTGCTCGGGTTCTGGCCAAAAGTTTTGGTATTTTTAGTGGTTAGTTTATTGCATAACTGAGATTTTTAGGGTTTAGTTTAAGACAAAACTGAGATTTTTTGTTCAAAACTGATATTTTTATAGGTTAATTTAGGACAAAACTGAGATTTTTTGTTGGACTATTTATATATTATGTTACATGTGAAATTTTGCCTAAGCTCTATAATTTTTCTAGCTCGGCCACCAACATGATCAATTTTGCTATGAATGATTGTAGTATTTTCCAATTTGCATACAATGGAGATGAAAACAGTATCTGATCAATAAGTACATGACCATGATAGTGTCAATATAGGGGAAATGAATCTTAATCTACAGAATAAATCTTAAGAAAGTAAAAAGTACAATCAACTTTACTACTGTTATTTTTTCCGTTATTGTTCTGTCGCCATCTATTCTTGATATATATCTAAAATTTCCAACAGGAAGTTTAAGAGACACATAGGACCCATGAAAGGAATTAAATTTGTAATATATGGTCCCAAATTCGCTAGATCAGCAGCCATAAACATGGATGACCATAAGTTCCTCTTTGATTTGATGCCTTGGAGACTTTCTCATGAGTACATCACTTGATTTAACATTTATAATTGATGGTGTGATTTTGACAGTACCAATATAAATCCGGATATTTTTACAAAACTGATTCCTGTATAGAACTAACTGTTATATATACATAAGAGTAATATCTCTTATTGAAAATTTCATGTCGTAGTCCTACTTGTCATTGCAATGTTGTTAGCTCAGTGGTAAGAAAAGCATTTCATGTGATGTAGTAATCTTCTTCTAAATTGTCAGTAATATGATCAATAATATCACTTTAAATAATAATAGTAATTTCTCCCTTCGGTATTTTCTTTTTAAAAGAAAGTTGTATATATAGCATGGTTTTAAATTGCAGTCCGCATCCGCAATTGCGATTGTAGTATTGTTAATGCTGTAGCTTCCACAATCGTATCGCCTCGCAATTGTGGTGTGGTTTTCATTCATGTGTACGACTACATCATAACCGCGTCAGGAGCTGCATTAGACGATTTCAGCTATGTACGTTCAAAAAATTTCAATCTCTCAAACGTGGATTTTAATGTGAAAAAATATTATTTTTAACAACCTCTCAAACATGTATTTTAAGCATATTTGAATTAGTGCTTATGAAATAAACTAAGACTCTATAATGATGGATAAATAGTATAATGGCATAGTGATGTCTTGTAACCAAAAAATGCGCACTACTTATTTGTTGGATGTCAAACGTTAATGAGGTCGGAGTTAGCATTAAACCTTCAACTTCAAGAATAGTATATATGTGAGTTTTTAACTGGTAATGAGTTAAATTTTCCTTAATCAATTAATGTCCTTATGTCTTTGTTTGAGTATGTGAATACAAAAATAAAAGTTAACATATTTTTGTCCCTTTATATGAATTTACCCGACTCAACTTGACTTAGAAATAGTCAGGTTCAAAAGAATAGTATGTTTTAAAACAACGGAAACTGTATTACATAGTCTTGAGAAAAGTAGTATAGAGTGATGAATATGTGTGTATATTAATGATATTTAGACACACAAATCTCATACAGTATACTCAATACTATAAAATATATTTTAGATTGCGTGTTGGTTGGATTTGAACGAAAGAAGAAAAAAAAATATTTAATAGTTTAGTGATTAAATTCACACATTATAAGTGTTGAGAAATGTGAAATTCAGAATTTGAAATCTGGTCTTTCTGCTTTTTCTTTTATGAAAATTTAGGGTAAGAGAATGATACCTCAGTCTAAAGCAGAGAATACTTTAGGGCTCAAAAAACACTTACAAAAGTATTAACATTTATCTTTCTCCAAAAATACTAGCGAAACTCAAACCTGAGACCTTTCGAATTCAAGACTTGTCTTTTTGCAATTCTAGTCTTTCTAATAATATCTCTAGTAGTTAAACTTTATTAAAAAAGCAAAAACCATATTATAAGATACTATGTCGGATGTCAAGTTTTAATGTCTTGGAAACATTTGTGATGTTGGGACATGGATAAGGTGCATACACTACTTTGATATAAGGCGCCAAACACAGTTTGTTTAAAAAAAATAAAAACCAGCCAAAGACAATCACATGCATTTATTAGTTGGAAATTGAGTGGAACCATGCTCTTAATTATTCTTTTAATTTCATCAATTAAATAAGTAACAAGTAAATAAAAATTCAATTTTGAAGTGGAAAAAAAGAAGAAAAGAAATAGCTAATGAATCTTCTCATCTATGGCCACATGCTCTTATGCTTCTAGTGCGTTCAGTTTACTCAAAATCCCATGTGCTATCTTTGCTTGGCATATCTTTTTCTAGTGTTTGTGTCAAATTTTCGAATAATTTAATTTTTGGTATTTTCCTATAACAAATTGAACATTGATAGTGATATGTCAACTACCAGACCAGTTATGTTTTTTTATTTTTTAAAATGTTTTCTCGTGACCATGTTATTTATTTTCACTTTGTCAGATAACAGATGGGCCATTTATCAGAACCGTCCATTGCGGAGGATAGTTCACTTGTTGATTGGATACATCTTCAAAGTGTTTTTTTATGTATAGATCAAGAAACTATATTACTTTATCAAAAAGAGGGGGAAATGTATTAAAGAGTAAATGCTCTAATTTATCTTTTTGACAAAAAGAGGAAATGCTCTTGTAAAGATATGAAAAATTGGTCCTTGAGAAAGATAAAATTGATTTATTTAAAGAACGAGTAAACAAATTTTTATTAGGAAAAAAATAAATTAATTACTTCTTCAAAGCTTCGTCGGGTATAATCTGTTAGGATGATCACTTGTATTGTAGTATAGTTCAAATGTTATGTATAAATTGTGTTTTAGTTGATAGCTTGGCCCTCAAGCAAAGCTGGCCTGCAGCTTGGCCTATAGCAGCTTGCCTGCGCACGCGCTTGCTTGGCTTGCCTGTGGGCTTGCCTTGCCTAAGCCCAAAGCTGTTTGTGTGTTTGGAACTTTGCCTATATATAGGCTTGTATTGTTATTAGTGATCAATGAGAAGTACAGTTTACTTCAACAATTGGTATCAGTATACCTTTTGAATCGATCCAAACCTCTTCTTTGTATAATAACCGTAGTTAGTTACACAAAAAACAATAGTTAGTTACAACAAACTTTTCCTCTTTTCTGTTTCAAGAAAGCTTCGATTCTAGCTTCCATGGCTGAATCAAGCAACTATATGCAACCTTCTATACCAAGATTTGATGGCTTCTATGATCATTGGGCCATGCTTATGGAAAATTTGTTACGTTCTAAGGAATATTGGGATTTGATCGAGAATGGTGTGTTTGTAACACCTGCAAATGCAACGCAGGAGCAATTGAAATCATCTGAAGAAAGTAGATTGAAAGATCTGAAAGCAAAGAATTATCTGTTTCAAGCAATCGATCGCACGATTCTTGAAACCATCCTTTCTAGAGATACAGCTAAGGATATTTGGGATTCTATGCGATTGAAGTAACAAGGATCATCGAAAGTGAAGAGAGGTCAGCTGCAAGCTCTGAGAAAAGAATATGAATCTCTGAATATGAAGATTGGTGAGTCAATAGATGATTATTTCTCACGCACCCTAACCATTGTTAACAAAATGAAGATGCACGGTGAAGCTATGACTCAAGGTACAGTAGTTGAGAAAATCTTGCGTTCTTTAACTTCAAGATTCAACTATGTAGCTTGTTCAATTGAGGAATCAAACGATGTCACTACTTGGACTGTGGATCAATTGCAAAGCAGCTTGCTTGTTCATGAACATAGAATGAAAGGTCAAAGAGATGAAGAACAAGTCTTGAAAGTAAGTAACAATGGTGGTAGAGGGAGAGGGCGTGGAGGAAGAGATGGTGGTAGAGGGAGAGGACGTGGCAGAGGTAGATTCAACAAAGAAAATGTTGAATGCTACAAATGTCACAAGTTAGGCCATTTTCAGTCTGAATGTCCAAGCTGGGATGAAGATAATGCAAACTATGCAGAGTTTGAATTTGATGAGGCTGGAGAAATTTTGCTTATGGCTCAAGGTACTAAAGATTTTGAAAGCAGCAATGATAGTAAGTATGAAATTTGGTTTCTAGATTCAGGATGTAGCAATCATATGGTAGGAAATAAAGATTGGTTATTTGACTATGATGATAGTTTCAAAGATTCAGTAAAATTAGGAGATGATTCCAAAATGGCTGTAGTTGGAAAAGGGAATTTGAGATTATACATTGCAGGATATGTTCAGATTCTCACCAATGTGTACTATCTTCCTGGTTTGAAGAACAATTTGCTAAGTATAGGCCAACTGCAGCAGAAAAATCTCACAATAGTGTTCAAGAATGACACTTGCAAGGTGTACCATGAAGAAAAGGGATTAATTATGTTCACTCACATGTCAATGAATAGAATGTACATAATCAAAGCACCAGTGTTGATTCCAAATTGTTACAAAGCAACCCAATCCAATGATGCTCAGCTTTGGCATCAAAGATATGGACACTTGAGTTTCAAAGGGATCAACATCTTGGCCCAGAAGAAAATGGTACAAGGCCTACCATATGTGAAGGAACCAGATCAAAAGTGTGACAGCTACATGAAGGGAAAGCAACAGAGAGAATCCATTCCAAAGAAAACCCTCTGGAGAGCTAGTGAGAAATTGCAGCTGGTACACTCTGACATCTGTGGCCCTATCAATCCTGAATCTAATGGCAAGAAAAGATACTTCATCACCTTTATTGATGATCTAAGCAGAAAAACATGGACTTACTTCTTGAGTGAAAAGTCTGAAGCATTCATTGCCTTTCAGAAGTTCAAGACTATGGTGGAGAATGAGACTAAACTCAAGATACAATGCTTGAGAACTGACAGAGGTGGTGAGTATACATCTACTGCATTTAATGAATACTGTGATGTTCAAGGGATCAGAAGACAACTTACAGCTGCCTATACACCTCAACAGAATGGAGTTTCTGAGAGGAAGAATAGGACTATTATGAATATGGTGAGAAGCATGTTGTCAGACAAGAATGTACCAAAGAATTTTTGGCCTGAAGCAGTCAAATGGTCAGTCCATATACTCAATAGATGCCCTACTTTTGCAGTAAAAGATGTCACACCAGAAGAGGCCTGGAGTGGAATCAAACCCTCAGTAAGCCACTTTAAAGTTTTTGGTTCCATTGCTTATGTTCATGTACCAGATAATCTGAGGAAAAAGCTTGATGACAAAAGCATTGTCTACATTCACTTGGGCATAAGTGATGAATCCAAGGCCTACAAGCTGTATGATCCCTTGAAAAGAAAGATTGTGGTGAGCAAAGATGTGAGATTTGATGAAGCAAAACAATGGAATTGGGAAAGAAAAGAAATTGAAGCAGTTAAGGGAAGAGATGTGATCCCTGACACAGATGCTTGCTCATCAAGCAAACACAGTGAAGAAGGTAATGAGGGTGATGATGATCACAATGAAATCTTGAATGGGAATGATGGTGATCACAATGAGGTGGTTGACCAAATAGTTCCAGATTCAGAAGATAGTGATGAAGAAGATAACCCTCCCTTGGACAAAAGAGTTTCAAAGAGGCCAGGATACCTTGATGATTTTGTTACAGATGAAGCTGAGATGCACAATCTTGCTATTTTCACTCCCAGCAATGATCCCATTACTTATGAAGAGGCCTGCAAGTATGATACTTGGAGAAAAGCAATGGATGCTGAAATTACAGCTATTGAAAGCAATGATACTTGGGAATTGACTGCATTACCAGCTGGTGTTAAGAAGATTGGAGTGAAATGGATTTACAAAACCAAGTACAATGAACAGGGCAAAATTGAAAAATATAAAGCAAGATTGGTTGCAAAAGGCTATTCTCAGCAGCAAGGCATTGACTACAATGAAGTGTTTGCACCTGTTGCAAGGTGGGACACCATCAGAACTATTCTTGCTATAGCTGCTTTGAAAAACTGGTATGTGTTTCAGCTTGATGTGAAAAGTGCTTTTCTGCATGGAGAACTCAATGAGGACGTGTATGTGGATCAGCCTCTAGGGTATCAAAAGGAAAACAAGCAATTGGTGTACAGACTGAAGAAGTCCTTGTATGGATTGAAATAGGCACCAAGGGCTTGGTACAGCAAGATAGAAGCTTACTTTAATCATGAAGGATTTGAAAAATGTCCTCATGAGCATACCCTATTTGTCAAAAGTGAAACAGATGGAAGAATTATAGTAGTGAGTTTGTATGTTGATGACTTGATTTTCACAGGCAATGATGAAAAATTGTTTGCTGAATTCAAGAGTTCCATGGAAAGAAATTTTGCAATGACTGATTTAGGGAAGATGAGATACTTCCTTGGTGTGGAAATAAGGCAAGATGGTAATGGAATATTTTTGTATCAACAAAAATATGCAGTTGAAATCTTGCAGAGATTTGGGATGAGTGATTGTAATAGTGTGAGCAATCCTATTGTGCCTGGTAGCAAGCTTCAGAAAGATGAAACAGGACAAGCCAGCAATTCAACTTTATACAAACAAATGGTAGGGTGTTTGATGTACTTGCTTGCCACCAGACCTGATCTAGCTTTTTCTGTGTGCTTAGTGGCAAGATACATGGAAAGGCCAACTGAAATTCATATGGCTGCTGTGAAAAGAATACTCAGATACTTGAAGGGAACAACTAGCTATGGCCTGTGGTATGAAAGAGGTAAAGGAGATGAGCTGGTTGGGTGGTCTGATTCTGATTATGCTGGTGACATTGATGACAGAAGAAGCACATTTGGCTATGTGTATATGATTGGCACTAAGGCTGTGTCATGGTCTTCCAAGAAACAACCAATTGTGACATTATCTACAACTGAAGCTGAATTTATAGCTGCAGCTGGTAGTGCTTGTCAAGGAGTTTGGTTGTCTAGAATCCTGACTGCTATTGATGCAAGGGAAAAGAGCTGCATCACCATTTACTGTGACAATAGCTCATCAATCAAGCTATCTAAAAATCCTGTGATGCATGGAAGAAGTAAGCATATAGATGTGAGGTTCCACTTCTTAAGAGACTTGACTAAGGAAGGTATAATTCAGCTGGTCCACTGCTCATCCTTTGAGCAAGTAGCAGACATAATGACCAAGCCATTGAGTTTTGAAAGCTTCAGCAGAAATAGAGATAAACTGGGCTTGTGCACTTTGGAGTTAATAAATTGATTGGAAATGATGTTCAATTTAGGGGAGCAATTGTTAGGATGATCACTTGTATTGTTGTATAGTTCAAATGTTATGTGTAAATTGTGTTTTAGTTGATAGCTTGGGCCTCAAGCAAAGTTGGCCTGCAGCTTGGCCTGCAGCAGCTTGCCTGCGCGCGCGCGTGCTTGGCTTGCCTGTGGGCTTGCCTAAGCCCAAAGCTGTTTGTGTGTTTGGAACTTTGCCTATATATAGGCTTGTATTGTTGTTAGTGATCAATGAGAAGTACAGTTTACTTCAACATAATCTCTTCCATTGAATCTTTATTGAATAAGTTTTTTTGGAGAGGGTGTGAGGATGGGGGAAAAATTACTTGGATTAGCTGGATGAATGTCTATTTGAGAGAGGAGTCTGGAGGGCTGGGATTACGCAGTTGAAGGAGTTTAACACGACTTTGTGTTATCGGGTTTTGGTTGCTCGGTATGGCGAGGAGGCAGGGAGGTTGATGGTTGGGGGTCGGAGAGGCTCCACGTGGTGGAGAGAGGTTTCACGAATACGGGATGGCGAGAGCGCTGAGGGGGAGAGGGGGTGGTTTTAGGATAGTATTGAGAGGAGGGTAGGAATGAATTGTATAAAAATATCCTTGTATTCTCCCTCTATACCTTCTCTTTTACTTTGTCTAAATTTAATTAGTCCTTCGATGACCTGTTTTTATTTTTCTTTAATTTTTTTTCGAACTTCTGATTATTGCTTAATAAGCTATCAATTAAGACCTATTGAAATTCAATTACTTTGATCAGTGAAAGGAATTGTATCTGAAAAGATTAAGCAAATAAATCTTAAGTAATGAGCAAGAAGAGTTAATATTCAATTTATGAAAATATCATATTATGCATTAATTATTTAAATAAAGAATTGTATCACCTGCGCATATATATTATGTATCACCTGCGCGGCTGCGCATCATGAAATATATAGATTTGTTAACCATCTCTAGAATTGAAATGTGTTGTTCCTTGGTGAATTTTCACCAGAAGATAAGAGGTTGAGAAATTATGTTAAAGATTGGGACACGATTCTCAAACTCTAAATGACTATCTAAAGTAACAATTGTATTTGTATGCATATAAGACATCAATATATTGAATACTCTAGAGTAATTAATATCTATAATTTAACTAATTAACACAGTAATACACTTCTCATATATGTGGCAAAACACACATTAACTATTGCACTCGTTATTTTTTATAAGGGTAAATGATCATTTATCCCCCGCAAAATAAGCAAATTTTCGTTTACCCCCTATGCATATTTTTTTTTTGTTTACCCCCCTACAAAAAATAGATTCACTCATTTTGCCCCCTGTGTGTACAGTAGGACATGTGATTGTGCAAATTTGCTGACGTGACTTGTACACGTGGAAAAAAGCATTTATATTTATTTTTAAATTCCACGTCAGATAATATTTTTTTCAAAAAAAAAATTAAAATTTTTTTTCCTACAAAATTAATAAAACGATTTTTTTTTCCAAAATTAAAAGAAAATCCTACAAATAAATTTTTTTTCCCTACAAAATTTAAAAAAATTCCTACAAATAGTTTTTTTTGTTACAAAATTATTATTTTTTTTCCTAAAATAAAAAAACGAATTTTCATATTTTTCTCCAAAATAAAGTTTATTTTCAAAATAAAGATTTTAAAAATTTATTTTCAAATCTTTTTGATTTAAAAAAAACAGAATCTTCGCCGGTTTGCTTCCACCGTCGTGATCATATTCGTCGTCGTCTTCTTCAATCACCGGAATCGTCTTCTACTTCGTTATTGTCTTCTGCTTCCTTCTATTTTTCTAGTTCTAGGGCAAATGATTTTGGTATAAGAGGAAAACACGAATAAAACTTCTTTTTCTATTTTTTTTAATTCAAAGAGATTAACAAAAAAATAATGTTTTGTTTTTAAAAAATAAAGATCATGTTTTTTTTAATTCAAAAAGATATGAAAATAAATCTTTAAAATTTTTATTTTGAAAATAAACTTTATTTTGGGAGCAAAATAAGAAAATTCTTTTTTTTTTTTTGTTGGAAATTTTTTTAAATTCTTTGTAGGAAAAAAAAAAAATTTGCAGGAAATTTTTTAAAAAATTTTGTAGGAAAAAAATTTATTTGTAGGATTTTTTTGGGAAAAAAAAAAAGGAAATCCGTTTTTATATTTTGTAGGAATTTTTTTTTAAAAAAATATATTATCCGACGTGGAATTTAAAAAATAAATATTAATTATTTTTTCCCACGTGTACAAGTCATGTCAGCAGATTTGCACATTTACATGTCCTGCTGTACACACGGGGGGCAAAATGAGTGAATCTATTTTTTGCAGGGGGATAAACAGAAAAAAAATCTACATAGGGGATAAACGGAAATTTGCTTATTTTGCAGGGGTAAATCATCATTTACCCTTTTTATAAATACTAGTCGAGTGATCATTGTACATCATACAGGGATGCTTTATGATAATTCCAAATAGTGCAGACAACGAATCTCTGTTTTAAATAGTATCTCTTTCATTTGTCAATTTAAATTAATAAGTAAACTCTTACACTTGTATCTTTATGTTTCCTGTACTTTACATATCCTACATTAATCTTTTTTTTTTTTTTTGACAAATATCCTACATTAATCTTATGCAACATTAATTTCTTTTTCATTTTGATAATTCTTCTGCAAAATTTTCAATTCTTTTACATTTCTGTCAAAATATTTTAACATTTGAATTCTTGTACATTTCTTTAAACTTTTTAACATCACCTTCATGCAATTTACCTAGAAAATTTATTTGCACTCTCAAGTCATTTACTTCAAAATTATTTGGCCTTCTTTTTTATTATGTTTATGTTACCATATTATAGACATGAAGTTTTCTCTTTCGAATGTCATTTAATAGCGACTAATCTCTGTCGGAGAACATATGAAAAATAAGATGGGTCATCTTCTCCAAATTGAATTTTTTCAATAAGCAGAAGTCATAGAACAAACCCTAACCACTTATTTAAAGGACCCAAAATTAATATCACTTGGACCAATTCATTCTTGATAATATATTTACCTTTTCATGCATTATTTTTACTTTCAAAGTTATACTTTGCATGCATTGTTAAATTGTCACATTTAATCTGAAAGAAATCTTTCAATCATTTGGACATGAGTTCTGATTGTCAATACTGCTCAATCCTTTTGATGTCTACATGAGTTCTGATTGTCAAAATTGCTCAATCCTTTTGATGTCTACATCATCCCAGATATGTATAGAAATTTATTTTTAGCTTTGTCAAGATCTCACAACTAAACATTCATTTGTTGATATTATAGGTTTACTGTCAAAATCAAAAACCAATGCTAATAATATATTCCAAAGCCTTGCATCAATAAACAAGTCAAAAGATGTATGTGTTCCGATCCAACTTCAAGTCCATATCTCCGAGAGATTGTCCGCTTTGAGATTAACATGTCCCGGTTTTGTCTTTTGTAGACAAAAAGCACTCGATGGTTTGAAAGGTGTGTTGTATATAAACTACCTTAGTCTCAATTACCAAGCGATGTGAGACTATTTTGGTGTATTCATAACGGTATGAAGTTTCTGTTAGAATTGTAGATCTATGAAATGTTATCAATAAGGATGGACATGAACATCTTGAAATGAGTTTCAAAGATGTAAAGTATTTTTTTTTTAATGGCAGATGTAGAGTATCATTGTTTCAGAATCTTTCAGAATCAATTTAAAATGTCTATTTCATCACTTTTTAAATCAGTTTTTGTTAACAATTGATTTTAAAAGTTGTTTTTTTTTACAACAGCAGCTTTATTCTATTATAAAAGACAACATATACATAGTATGAAGCTTCATTCTCGAGTTGTTCTTCGAGAAGATAATCCCAAATTGTTCTCGACTTGTTCTCTTATATACATACAAATCCAGAAGAAGAGAAAAGCATGTTTTAGTCTAGAAATATAAACAGATTTCAGATGAAAATTTTTATTTTATTTTTTAAATGTATACTTTGAAAGTGTTGGTAGGAGTAAGAAAAGTTCATCCCTAAAATCTGGACGAAAGAAACTCTTGTAATTGTAGCCCTTCCATTTTGGATATGGGTCTTGCTTGTTAATTCATTTCTTGTTCCTCGAAAGAAAAAAACTTAAAATAAAGGGACCAAAATTGTAATTAATTAATACAATAAAATGTATTACCCGCAACATGCTTTGGCATTACTAAGGTCTTGCAACAACAATACATCATATGCATACATGATACATCCCTAAGATTAACTTCATACAACTTACGATGTTCTACGTGCTCCATTCACATAAAAACCAACTCAAAGATTTCTACGTTTTATAGGGAAAAACTGTGCTTGATCGTATCATTTAAGCAAGTGAGAACCCAAGTCACAGGATTAACTCTCAAAATTGATCTCATCTTATTGTAATCACTAGCTGATTAAATGACGGTGATTACAAAAGTGTATATTACTATATGCACCTACTCTTTCTTCTATTGTGCAGCCATTATAATATATTACATACAATACAGACACCCACAATGTGGGAGCAAGAATGAAAGAATTTGACTATGGAATGTGTCTATTGTGTATTGGAAAGTAACACAACACAATCAATGTGCCAGTTCTCCAAACTTTTCATGTTATTTAAATTTCTGAGGACCATGTACAAGTTAAAAGCATTACCAGATTAGATCTCCGAACAACTAGCCAAAATGAAATCCGGATGACTTGAAGGCATTGCTAGCAAGATTTGGCAGTTTTAGAGTTGCAACAATGCCACCGGCGAGAGCACAGATGGAGGCCAAAACAAAGGCAGGAATATTGCCACCGCCAAAGAGAGCATCCCATGGACCAGAACCAAGGGATATAATCATCTAAACAAACCAAAAATACATCAAAATATCACCAACAACATTTACAAGAAATTCAAAGGTTCTGAATTCGGATTCAGAAAGTAGCAATTACAGGAAGAAAAAAAAAAGAAGTTTTATTGATGTACTCTTCCTTAGTTGAATCAAGATAATCTAATTCGCAGAGAAAACATAAAGCTACTATAGAAGTCAAGGTTGCCCACTCCCAATTTTAATAGCCAATCAACCAACAAACTGTCCCTTCTATTCATACAGTCTAGGGCTGGAAATGAGTCGAACTTAGTTCAGCTCGGCTCAATAAAAATTAGATCAGTTTGAAACTCGATTCGAGTTTGTTACAAACTATTTTATCAACTCAAATTCGGCTCGAAGCTCGTGAACAACTCAGTTCGACTCGAATCAAATGAACCTTCCAAGTTTATTAAAATGAGCCAATAATAGCTCATAAACTTTTAACTGATTTTAAATACTCTTAAATGTGTCAAAATGCGGCACTATGAATTTGGCATAGCACTGAATTCATTCTCAGAGAGTACACTATGTAAAGGATTCAGGCTATTCTTTTATGGATAATTTTTCTGAATGTAGTAGACAAAACTTTCGATGTGGAACTTACATATTTTGATGCTACCCTTTGATTCAACATGCATATGATGCTTTTTATCTGCATACTCACGCATATGGTGTATGTGTTTATATATATATATATATATATATATATGAAGAGGGATATATTGACTCCAATAGTAAGTTTAATAAGTTACTCCAAATCTTGACCTTTAATTTTAATATCAAGTAATGGCTAGGATTGATTGATAGGGTGAGACTTATTTGTTTGCTACATTGGAAAACTATGATTGCCAACACATACTTCAAAAGAATAGAATAAATTAATTATAGTCGTTAATTGTCCAAACAAGAATTCCTCTCTCTTGCATATTTATTTACGCATAAAATTTTAAAAAAAATCTAAAATATAAATGATTGAATAAAAACAAATAATTGGTATTGATGAAAAAAAAATATAAAATTTCATGAGATAAAAATTCAAATGATTGCATAAAAAATAAATTGGTCTTGACCTAAAAAATAAAACAATAATTCATTTGCTGAAGAAAATAAGAAAAAAAATGCTGTCGCAATATAAGTTTCACTATTTAATTTCTCACCGCCACTAGGAGAACGTATTAAAATATTCTCATCATATATTTCCACATCTAAAATCCAACAACCTTCAGCAAATGATTTTTTTTTTGTCAAGACAAATTATTATTTTAGTTTTTTTGTCAAGAAATTATTTGTTTTGTATTCTTTTTCAATCATTTGTATTTTAGTTTTTGCTTAATATTTTATGGGTAATAAAAAAAGGAAATGGAGAGGAATCCTTGTTTAATGACTTTACTTAATTCATTCTATTCTATTTAAAGTATGTTTTGACAATCATAGTTTTTCAGTGTAGCAAACAAATAAGTCTCACCTTAGCAATTATTATCAATAAATCATAGTCATTGCTTGATATTAAAATTAAAGGTCAAGATTTAGAGCAACTTATAAAACTTACTCTTGGAGTAATATATATATAGCTCAAGTTCAGCTAATTTATTTAGCGAGCTTAATTTCCAACTTAAACTCGACTCATTTGGTTCACAAACTAAGTTCAACGAATTAATTACTAGATGAGTCTCGTACTATTTTCGAGTTGGTTTGGTTCATTGTCAACCCTAATGCAGTATAAATAATCAACTATTCTAACAGCTTATAAGGCCTGCTTTTAACTGACAAGATCTAACTAACGGAAGTGGAGTCTTAATTAATTGCTTAGGAAAGAACAATACACCAAATTGCACATTACTCCCTTCGCTCCTTTTTACTTTTGATAGAATTATTTTTCTATTTCTTATGACACTGTTAAGTATCTATTATCTCATTCCATCTATTTCTCATTCTGCCATACTTAAGGATATTATTGAGAAAACAATAATTAATGTTGAATTGAACTTAGAAAATGACAAGTCAATAGGAACATTTTTTTCTATTAAAGCGACATGTAATAAGGAATGGAGGGAGGAATATTAGTTTTGAAATAGGAACAGACACATACCAGTGACATCAAACTGAATAAAATAAATAAATAAAAACAGATGACAATACAACTCTTAAAGGATATGCTCTACAATTATGGAGGAGAAGACTAGCATACAGCAGTATTTGAGAAGAATAAACTACCTGTGGAGCAACAATTGCAAGATTTAGAACTCCTATAGCCAATCCTGCAGAAACAATAAAACATCTTGAAATCTGAAACTTTTAAGTTTTAACAGACCAAAAATTAACCATAACATTTACATTTAACACTAACCTTGGCCACCACCTGAATCGGCAGTCAATTCTGCTGTAACAGCAAAGGGAACACTGTAGGTAATCTGTTACATAAACATGGAAATTTATCCTGTCATGAACTAACCGTGATCGGTCAAGAGGATTTGTAAGGAAAAGGAAACTGACAATGCATCAAAATAGTTTGAATGTGCCAACTTCACTCACCGCAAGTGGAAATCCAAGCAGAACAAACACAACCAAGGAAGCAACCTTGATTCCTTCACTTGCTCCCATTGCATGTTCTATCCCTCCAGAATAATCATGGACAGAAATTAGACTAATGATAGCAGTGCCCGCCATGCAAACAAAGACGACAAAATTGCTCACTGCCCATACTAATCTTGCACCCATCCACTTACACATAGGTTCGATTAAAAAAGAGCTAATTCCAAGCACAACCTATAAATCCATAAATGCAATGTGAGGTTCATAATTATTCAAGAAACAATGTCCAGAAAATATAATTTAATAAAAGATAAAAATAAAGTCTCCGATTATCATTGAAAAAAATTTGTGACAAATCTCTTTAAAAAATATTATGTTCAATATTGAGTTCTTACAGAATTCAATAGCAAACCAAATGCACCTTCTCTAACACCTTGATCATAAAGATCTACTTCAGCAGTGGTCCCTTTTGGATCCCCATGATAAACTTCTCTCCCCATCCAATCCGTATCAAACAGAAAGAAGGGAAACCATGACAACTGCAGGTATACAGGGTTGGAGGAAATATCAGACGGGTATCAAATGAAAAGCACCAGCATACGACAATACCAATGCATTAACTACCAATGTAAAAAAAAGAAGGTATAACTGTTATGTCAGAATAATCTTTTGAACATAAGTACTGAAGTACCTACCCAAGTGAGAGCCATTACAACCAGCACAGAATGCATAGCAGGTGGCAAATGCCTTAAACTTGTCAACAAGTTAACCAATACTGCTCCAGGCCCATCCATTAAATTTTCAGTCTGATCTTCCCCATGCTTCTTCTTTACAACTTCTTCAGAGTGATCCTCACTTATCTTACCATTGGTTTCATTCATAACAGATAACGGC
Organism: Trifolium pratense; assembly: GCF_020283565.1. Taxonomy (NCBI): domain Eukaryota; kingdom Viridiplantae; phylum Streptophyta; class Magnoliopsida; order Fabales; family Fabaceae; genus Trifolium; species Trifolium pratense. The sequence goes on along the minus strand of NC_060065.1, from coordinate 12,727,176 downwards.
TTTTGTTTTGAAAGTTCAATGCCATTTGGTTCTTCATCATCCAATAAAGGAGCAGAATCTGATAACCGGTGATGTTGACTTGCAGTAGTCAGCGGAACTTCATCAGCAAAATATAGGGTTACAAGTGTGCATAATGTTAAAAACACCTGCCAATATTGAACCATGAGAGTATAGCTATCAAACAAATTATATGCACATTTAATGCAGTATTTTAGCAGCGTATGATTGAAAAACTTGACAGATCTGCTAGCTAATAACCATGGGAAACTATGGCACTGCCTTACTTTAGTAGTGCTTCTCACTTTGTATCACAGACGTACTAAGGTGTACTAAAATCACGAGAGATGTGGTATTGTATGTCATCAAATTTTCACCTTTACATTAATGAATTTGTCTCTTTCTAAACCAAGACATAAAGCACGTGTTTCCAAAGCTTGTATCCATATCTCTAAATATTCATTTATTTCTTCTCTTGACCCCCCAATAAAAACTAAATCATCTACAAAAAATGTATCATGACTCCATCTTTTTGATAAGTTTATCAAGCATGTCTAGAACCAAGATAGGAAGATAAAGGCTCAAGTCAACAAGACAATCAGATGACAAAAAAGTCACGCATTCTTAAATCAGTTATGTTATGATCTCTGAACTTATAGTAATAGAAAGACAATATGAAGGTCCGGTCAAAAGGATTTTCAGTAGCAACCTACCACAGCAACAAGAAATGCAGCCTTAAGATTGCCACAGGCCTCACAGCAAGCTCTATTTGTCAAGAAAGGGAACCATCTGATAAGGTAAGAAACAAAATATTAATCAGTCATGAAATACTATTTCTATTTCTGCATATCATGAAATACTCGCTTAACGGGTTTCATGACGTAGCAACCAATGTTAACGAGATCGGAAGTTAACTCGCAAGATCGCACTATTTCAGCAAGCTCTTTTTGTCATCGGCTTTTTTTTTGTCCCTCTTTTTCGTTTTTAGCATCTAAGTTTCTTGTATCTATTTTTCGTTTTGGGACAGATCCTAGTTGGGATATTGCTAACCCTTCCCGATCTTAATCATCTCAATCTTGACAAAATAGATAGCAGCAATTACAAGAGAAACCCAAGTACATATCATTGATTTACATAAATCCAATCATCAAAACCACTTCTGAAATATTTTACATGACTGGTTCGGCTTTGACAAATGGAGGCCACGACATGGATACAGCTCCGCACACCTAGCCAACACTGTCATTAGCTTTTCTGGTAGTAGATGGATGGATTGAAGGTGAAAGACAATAAGACATAGTTCAATGCTTCATCATATCATTTTAGAACCTTTTTTTTTTGTAACTAAACAAAGTGTTGAAATTACATAATGATGCTCTAATATTTTTAAGACTTATTAATATAAGGTAAATTTAATACCTAAACAAGTTCATTGGGGGTAATGGTGAATAAATTTAGGTCTTTACTAAATAATGCTCAGTCTCATTTTATTTTAAGTCAATGGAGACTTACTCCTGGAGTCAACGGATCCCTCCTCTAATAATAATATTGTTGTGCTCTATATTTTGGACATTATTGGTCTGTCTGCCATTACTGTTGTCCATACTTGTGGTTTATACCATTATTCCTTTCTAAAGATACATTCTCCCATAATACTACAATATATTTGTAGAACCAATTACTCTCCCTTGTCTTGTTTCTAATTATTGATTTTATACAAAAGCAAATTTCCAAAAATGTTTGTAATAATAATAAAATATTCAAATAAAAAACAATGCCATAGATTTTACATAATTAAAAATGTGCAGAAATATGGAATAAGACCAAAATATTAGCAAATTCTCACTTGTTCCACATTCCACTAGCACCGGAAGAATATCCAAGGATGTTTCCCACTGCCATCCATGAGCAAAAGACAGCATTTGATACATTGCGTTGATCCGGACCTAGGTATGAGCAAAAGTGTTATATCATGATGTCTCCGAACTACCAAACAAGTATTATAATGCAATATGGAAATCAATCACTCCCATTGTGGTCTTTGAGAACTTGAATGATAAACATGTACAGTGAGAAATCTTTACCTGCCAGATCTGCCAAAAGTGCTCTAGCTGGCCCCTATAATTTAAATTTAAAGAAATAAAAGGTTTAGTTTACCATCATTCAACTGTTTCATTAGTATAAAGTTAATATAACAAAAGCACATTTTGGTTCATTTAACAAACTTACCTGCACTGTGTTGTTGGCAAGGTCCAGCATCCAGAACCCAAGAATAAATATAACAGCAGCCCTTGTTCGGGTCCCTTTAAATGTTCTACAATTGTTTTATACAGATGAATTCCATTAATATTTGAGTTCATATAGGTGAAATTCAAAAAGAAGAAGAAATAAAATGAGTAAGAAAAGTACAAAATTATTGAAACAGAAACCTGCAATGCTCATTTGTATCCCCTAATATATATCCAATGTCTGCAGAAAACCCGATCAATATCACCTAAATTACAAGACTTAATTTAGCTTATATATAATCCGATGTCAAAACGTATGTTGGAAAACAATCAGTGTCATAAATGCTTACCGCAAACGAGATCATAAGAGATCCTGCAAGAATGAATGGACGTCTTCTGCCAAACCTTGAAGTACATTTATCACTCCAAATACCAACACAAGGTTGAACCTATAATAACTTACCAATTTAAAACCAACAATAATAAAACCTAAATTTGTTCGAAGCACATTATCAACATTCCAATAAAGTTCTTTGCGATGCAAATATCAGCATTACTAAATAATTATTTGACTTGGATGAAGCAACAACAGGCAGATGCAAACTTACATATAATTAGTCAAACGCACACATGACCATTTTGAACATATTTTAATGAAACACGAGAAAGCAAATTGGTTGCTAGGGAACGCCGAAAGAGTTTTAAGCAAGAGGTCTCGGATTCAATCCCGAAAACTAACATAACCATTAATTACTAATATTTGTCTATCCAAAACAATAGAAAGCAAAGATGCCATGCCATAATAGTAAGGAAAAGTATGAAATAAACATCAAATTTCAAATGTATTGAGAATTGAAATCAAAGATGAAAAGAAAACTTACCACAAGGCCTGTAATGGGGCCACAAAGCCAAATAAATGAAGAAAAAGCATGTCCTATTCCCAACGTCTGCATCAAAAGCAAATGAATAGCATAACTATATAGTAAATTGCAAATCCAAATCCAAACATAATCTAATGGAATTCAATAATAATAAACATAGAAACTTTTTAACTAAATATCAAATGCATCATCATCGCTGAAATGAAGAAATCACAATTTCAACAAAAATTCGGATCTAGTAATACTTTAGAATATAAGTCGGTTAAAAGCATTTGAACCTGAATGTAAGGTGTGAGAAGAGAAAGCTGCAAAGCCCAACCAAACTGAACACCAGCGGCGACGGTGCAACTGAGAACGAGGTGAGTTAACGAGACTTTATTCTTCGTCGGTAATTGATCGGAACGCGGCGAATTAAGGTCGATCCGGTGACGAGGTTCATTGACGCCGACGAGTTCAACCTCAGGGGCGGAAGAATCGTTTCTTAGATTCTTGTAAGGGACATGGATCGATACTGAGCCAGACTTCCCCGTCATTGCGACGGTGTTCTGAACATTCACGGCGATCGAGTTTTCAGAATGATGAAATGGTCAACGATTTCTAGGGTTTGAAGGTTTTGTTTTGAGAGGAAAATGGGAATGGAATCGTGGAAAAGAGGGAAAGTATGAGATGGTCAAAGAATTTGGGCGGGTGATGAAGAAGAAGGAGAAAAGAAAAGCTATGCTACCATGGTTGCAAGCGAGATCTGCTACGTTGCAGCAGCGTCAAGGATGGTACTTTATTTACTACTTTTAATGCCACGTGGTGCCAATTCAACTTTGTGGGTCCATATCTTACTTTCAAAAATCCCTATTTTCTCTTGGTATATGTGCTTCCTTCCTCTTAATATTTAGATGGGTAAATAGTGTCATACCCCCTGTAAAATAAAATAGGCGAGTTTTGCGTTATCCCCCTGCAAAATATTTTTTTGAGATTACCCCCCTGCAATGTCAAGATTCCTTGCGTTACCCCCCTGGCTCAACAAGTGGGCATATGACATGGACGAATCTTGACGTGGCATGACACGTGGAAATTAATTTATTTTTTTTTTATTTTTAATTGCCAACTCATTAATTATTTATTTTTTAATTAAAAAAAAATTTAAAAAACTTATTTTTTTAAAGAAACTTTTTTTTTACGGTAACTTTTTTTTTAAAGAAACTTTTTTTTTAAAAAAAAAACTTTTTTTTAAAGAAACTTTTTTTTAAAGAAACTTTTTTTTTTAAAGAAATTTGTTTATTTAAAGAAACTTTTTTTTTCGTTCCGTTCATATGCAGCGATTGTTCTTCGTTTTCAATTTCAATTTGGGGTTAGGGCAAAGCGATTGTTCTTGCGTTACTATGTGATTGCAGTTTTTTTTTTGTTACTCTATTATTATTAGTTATTATTATTATTATTATTAATATTATTATTAGTTTTTTGGTTACTATTATTATTATTAGTTTTTTTTTCATCTTCGTTTTTTTTTGTTACTCTATTATTAGTTATTATATATATATAAGAATTTTTTTATATATATATAATAACAACTTTTAGTAAAAAAAAAAAACTTTCTTTTAAGTAAGTTCATAAAAATATAACAACTTTTAAGTTTTTTTTTTCATTTTTTTAATTAAAAACCCACATTAATTAATGAGTTGGCAATTAAAAATAAATAAAAAATAAATTAATTTCTATGTGTCATGCCACGTCAAGATTCTTCCATGTCATATGCCCACTTGTTGAGCCAGGGGGGTAACGCAAAGAATCTTAACATTGCAGGGGATAATCTCAAAAAAATATTTTGCAGGGGGGGTAACACAAAACTCGCCTATTTTGCAGGGGGGGTATAACACTATTTACCCTATTTAGATTAACTTTTTTTTTTTTGAACTTATGTAATTTTTATTTATTATTATAAGTTTTTCAAGATAAGTTATTATTAAATAGTTTATAAAAATATAATTTTTAATATTATAAATTTATAAAATAGCATAAAACCTAATTTATATTGCATAAGCTATTTGCATAAGTTCAAAAATAAACTAATCCAAACGGGACCTTAATATGTCATTTTTTTAAATACATTGGATAACTAATGTATTTAGTTAATTCATTTGGATTTATCTGATGGTATTGGCTTGGGACGTGGGAGTGTGCTCCTCTCTTTAAGGTTTCAGGTTCAATTTTCTCTGGTGCCAATTTGAATTATTCACTTTAGCTTCTTCAAAAAAAAAAAACTAATGTATTTAGTCCATTTTTTAGACTAAATACATTAGTTATTCAATGTATTTAAAAAGTGACATTTACTTATAATTAAGGTCTGAGTGGTACTATATTAAGGGAGGAATTTAGTATCTTCTTCATTTTTAATTATTTTCATTTTCTTCATTATTATATAAGTTTTAGAAAAATAAATGTAAAAGTGTATATTAAATGAGGTCTAATTAATTTTTTATATATATTTCAAAATATTTAAAAACTTTGGTAATGAAAAAAATAGAAATATAAATAATTAAAAATAGAGAGAATCTCAACTCTAGGCGGAGGAGGAGCACACACCATGTTTAGAGATTTAAGTCGTCGGACAAAAATGATTAAACCGAAAATTCAAACCAAATCAAATTGGAAAGAAATTGATATTTTTTTTAGTTATGTTCAAAAACTAATTTGAACAAATGAAAATTGAGGTGATTTGGGTTGGTTTTCATTTATAAAATTGTAAAACTGGGATAGCTCAACTGGTTGAATTAGTTCAGCTAAGAGCTAAAGGAGTTGGAAGCAATGTTTTAAGAACCGGACCGGACCGGCCGGTTCAACCGGTTCAACCGGGAACCGGACACAGCAACTGTCCGGGCTAGTGCTGAGAACCGGTAGTCTGCAGAACCGGTAAAAAACCACTTGAAACCGGTACGAACCGTCCGGAACCGTTCGAACTGGTGAACCGGGGGCGGTTTGAAAAAACCAGCCGGTTCGGAATCTTTTGAAAATTAAAAAAAAAAAAAAATCAATTTTTTTTTTCGTTTTCTTTAATTAATATTTTTCTGAAGGAAACAAAGGAGTAGTAAGGATTAATCCATAGCCTATATTGGAAAACCTATATTAAATACAATTTAATGCCTAGCCTATAATTTGAGTTTATTGGAAAACCTATTAAATACAATTGATACAATTTAATATAATTGATATACTTTTCTGATATGCATTGACCAGCATTGTTTACATGTTTACTTTATTGATATGCATTAATATGCATTCATTGATATCTTGATATTTGCCTTAATTGTATAATATATTCTTAATTCTTAATAAACAATTTTAAGTTTATATGATTATGTAAAGTTTATATGATTTTGTCCAATTTAAAGTTTAACAATTTATATGAATTATGAATTTCGAATTTATGTATAATTATTTGGTATAAATTATGCATTTTGGATTTATGATTTCTTTATTTTAAGTTTCTAAATTTTCTATTTTGTTAATGTTACTTTATTAATTTGTTTATTAGTTGTGAAATAAGAAAGTTATATGAACGGTTCAATATAAACGGTTTAATAATGATTGAACCGGTCCTAGGGATGGCAAAAAAACCCAAACCCGAGAGACCCACCCGAACTCAAACCTAAGTCAACGGGCGAAACCCGATTTGACTGGGTTTGGGTTTGGGTTTGGGTTCGGGTGACACCCGATAATATGAGTGTGGGTTTGGTATCAGTCAAACCCACACCCGAAACCCATACACCCACCCGAAATATTTTATAATTACCTAATTACCCCCATAGTCTCCCTCAATTTTCTTGGAAGACCTTAAATTTTAGTTGTAATTTAATTTCTTGAAAGTCTATGTTGTAATTTCTTGAAAGTCTATGTTTGAGTTTCCTTGGAATACCTTAATTTTAGTTGTAATTTAATTCAAAGTCTATGTTGTAATTTAATTTCTTAAATTTGCAAATTATTTTCAAATGTGCTGCGGGTTTGGGTGGAAAAACCCGAACCCAATGGGTGTGGGCGTGGGTGTTGTTTTGCCACCCGAATAGCCTTTGGGTTTGGGTTTGGGTTTGGGTGATGATTTCGGGTGTGGGTTTGGTAAGTGTCAAACCTGCTCCAATGGGCGCCCGTTGCCATCTCTAACCGGTCCGACCGGTTGACCCTTGAACCAGTAGCCACACCGGTTCGACCTCCGGTCCGGTTCTTAAAACATTGGTTGGAAGTTCGGAATTCAAGTCGCAAGGTGTAAAAATAAACTAACATAACAATTAGCATACTAATAATTTGTCATTAAAAAAAAATCAAAAGAAAGGAAGAAAGAAAGAACTAGCGATCAACTAAATTGATGCATATCATTAACCCTCTGTAGCGCAATATTTAACTAGTTGTACACAACATTTTACTTATTACTCCATTGGAGTAAATGTATCAATTGTTTGGAAAATGTATGGACCCGCATGTGTTGTTATTCATTGGAGTATGGTATTCATTGCTTGCAAGTCATTATTCCCTTATTACTCCATCTAATGATTATATGTCCGTAATAAGGGTAAAAGCAACTCTACATATAATTAAAAATAGAAGAAGATGAATTTCCTCTATGTTGAATGCTTTTGATGTGTTGTTGTTGGAAGTGTTTTCATATATGATGAGAGGTATGAATGAAAATAGTGACAAAGCCTATGAATTTGAAAGAGTAGAAGACTCTCTAGAGGAAGAAAATGAAAACTATGAATTGAAAAAAATTGAGATTCTATAAAGTTTGAGAAAATTGCATAGGAAGAAGATGAAAACTATGAATTGGAAAGAGTTGAAGATCAATGGCCTTGATATATGAAGAAGATGAAATAAACTATGACGGAAAAAGTAGAACATTCTCTTGATTTTGAGAGAGTTGAAGATGGAGAAGATGAAGACTAAATGGTGGAACAGGATTTAGAGGCAGTTGCAGACAAAGAAAGTGGAGGAAATGAGTTGCAACCTGATTTTGAAGAAGTTGCAGATGAAGGAAATGAGTTGGAACCAGATTTTGAGAGAGTTGTAGAAGAAGATGAAGGTTTAGAAGGGAAAAAAAAAAGAGAAGTAGTGAAAGAATTTATCTTCCAGAATTTTATTAGTAAAATATTAGTAATCATGAACCTTGTTGAGTTTGATTTACTATTATCATGAACTTAAATTTATCTTTCAGAATTTTAGTTAAATCTTTTACTATTTTAATTAATCTTCCATAATTTTGATTTATTATTATGATGAACGTTGGTTTTTCACAATGAATGTAATGTGCAGGTTTCTTATTTCGTTGTTTGTTACTTGCCCCGTATGCATAAAAGCAAGATGTTTTCTGTTCCGACCCCGCCTTTCTTTTATATCCCAAAAATCTCATTTTGCTCCTTGCGGTTTGAAAAAAATTGGCCAACTTATTTTGGTTTATACAAACCGAAATTTTAAAACATGGAAAAAAAATTTGGTTTATATAAACCGAAATAACATAAATGTTAAGAAAAGAAGAAAGATTTATGTGAAAATTCTTGTAGAACTACCTGTGGTAAATTTAGCATATCTCATTGAATATAAGTCGTATGCTAATGATTTTTAATCTAGTGTAAAGAAGACAAAATTTACTACATGATTGACACTGGAATTGTTAAATTTCATTAAGATAGTATGAGAAAATCTACCTACAAGTTTTCGAAAAGTTTTTGCTTTGTTTCTGTACCAGTACTCATTAGTTGGTCAAACTGAACCAATTGAATAGTTAACCCTCAAAACAAAAATTATATTTGTAATATTGACACCCTAAGCTTTCCAACGAGTGATCGTTTACTCAAATCGGACATCGTTTAGTATTTCAAATAAATTGTGGAAGTTGAGAGTCTGATGCTGAATTTATGCAGGAAATCTGGAAAAAAAATTGGAACACAAAATTTCGGTTTTTATTAACCGAATTTTTTGAGCATGACAAAAAAATTCGGTTCATAAAAACCGAAGTACCCCCAAGGGCAAAAACGAAAATTCAGGGGTAGAGAAGAAAGGCGGGGGGTCAGGAGAGAAAACATCTAAAAACAATCTCACTATGAAGATGACATACAAAGATACGAGGAAGTCTTAGCTAGGCACAAGCATTTAGGCATTTTAATTTAGGTGCACACACAAAAATCAAAATAATTAAAAGAAAAATAATATAGTCACATCAATTAATATTATTTTAATTTTTTTCATTAATTTTTTTTATGTGATGAGTTGGTGTGCTTGTGCCTATATTAGACTTTCTCCAAAGATACAACTAGAACAATCCATAACTGTGAAACCTCGAGACTCCAAAAATGGCAAAGTATCGTGTCCGATACGTACTTGATACCGATACTCGTCCGATACTTTCCGATACACGTATCGGAGAAGTATCAGCAATTAATATTATTTTTTAAAATAAAATATAACCAATACTTGTCGGATACTTCTCTGATACGCGTATCGATCGAAAAAGTATCGGATAATTAATGCCCTTTGACGATTGAGACGTATGAGAGGAGACTGATACAATTTGTATTTTCTCTTAAGTATTGAATGTTAGAGTATGATGTTACCAACTATGTCTTTATTAGTTTTTCTCCTTGTCATGACTTGAACTCTCGACCACCAACTCCTTAACCCTTAGCACAAATAGCTTAACCAGTTAAGTTACTCATCCCACCCTTTTTTGGGTAGTACTTAACTTAATATATGTAATTGTCACTTGTTTTCTTATTTTGAGTAATTTGAATGTTAATTTTTATCATTATCGATTTTAGTTATGTTTGTATATTTTTTGCATTTATATATTTAATTTTAAATTTAATTTTTAAATAACGTATCTCGGGCGTATCGTATCGGGAATTTTGAAAATTTTCTCGTATCTCTGTATCGGTATTGTATCGGTATCGTGTCACGTATGAGGGCTTCATAGATCCATAACATTCAATTGACAAAACTTTAGGGTGGCATTTAGTATCGGGAAGTAATAAACTTTTTACTTCCCCACCATGGTCAATTTAGATTTTAACCATTGGATCAAATGAGGAACACAAATTTATCATAGTATGTCAACACTATATTTGTTTTCTCCTTCTTCTTCTCTCTTCCACCACCTTCCTCCCCACCCCACCGCCATCAACCCACTATCATAAAAAATATTTGCACAATGACTTCCAATACAAACACAAATCAAAATTTCAAGCTTTAATGGGTGTACGTAGTTCCAGTCTAAGAAAAATCATTTTATATTTTTTGATATTTCTTTTTTACATAACATAATCAACTCAAACTGAGTGAAAATCTAATTTTATTTTTCAAAAAAAAAAAAAAAAACTCCCGCATAGATTAACTATCGCCGGAGCTAGAGTTTCGCACCATGGCTTTTAGTATATATGTTTTTCGGTTTCAGATTAGGACTACTATTGAGGTTGTTATGGAACCTAATTTGGTTTTAGTGGTTGCTTAAGATGCCATCAAATGATGTTGTTGTTGGGTCATGGGAAGAATGTACAGTTGAGTTCTTGTCAATATTTCATCTAATCTCCAACAAGATTCTAAGAAGCAAGTCTTGAAACTGATTCTCTTTTAAAGGATGAACAGTTTTGGAAATATTGTATGAGAAAAGACATAGAAGTGGAGGAATTGGTGTTGGTGGTGGAAGAGAGTGTGGGGAAAAAATCAGGTGTTGAGAACCTATGATAAAATTAAGATCTAATGGTCAAAAATCAACTTGGCCATGGTGGGGAAATTTATTACTTCCCTTTTCTAGTTATACACCAACAACAACACCGTAACCAAAACATTTGTTGCATGATCACTAACAAAATCAAGCCTGATGCTAGTATAGGCAAGAACGGTGGCGGATTCAGGACCCTGAGTCGGGTAGTGCAAAAAAAATTGTCTCTAAATAAATAGATAAAAATTGCATGAATCCACACATACATGAAGTCCTTATTAGAAATGCTCAACATCATAATATCGTCATTGCAAATTGACGCTTAGATGTTCTATATAGTACGATACTATTATAAAGGATATACGGACCTTGAGGACGATCGAGCTCAATAATACATATCTATTGATAGCGAATTTTTATTTTAGTTCATAAAAGTAAAAAAATGAATATTTTCATCCTATAATTTTTGTTATTTCAATTTTAGTCTGTAATGGATATTATACATGATCATAATTTAGATAAATCTTTAACATAAGTTGAATGTAACGTTGACATATTGATTATAATTTGACTATTGGGACGAAAAATTATATGAAGATAAAAAATATCTCATTTGTACTAAATTTCAACTCCTAAAACCCATAACAAAACCATAAACCCCTACATAACCTTAATCCAGACTAAACCATTATCCCTTCCCTTGCCTAAACCTTAATCTCCATCGACATCAAGCTTCAAAAATGCATCATTGAAATAAGACAAGTACTATAGTCTTTAACAAAGATATTGAAGATATATATATATATACCAAGCAATGAGACTTGTTATTCAAGCAATCATGTGAAATTTCTTAACCCTCTCTCTTGTGCTTTTTCATTTCCAAACATTGAAGATAATGATCAATTTAAGCATGGGTGGGTTCAAATAAGAAAATTTCTCCTTACTTGAAAATTAACTATTGTGCATGTTGTGGAAAAAAAATAAAGACTTAGAAATCACTATGAAAACCAATTATTATGTCTAAAATTTAATTGACATACCTTATGAACATATCTTATCATAAATCTAACTTCTAATTACTATAAGATTTAGGCCATTATAAAAGGGCACTGTTTGCATAAATCATATATATATATATATATATATATATATATATGATGAATTTTTACTTCAATCATTGAATTTATTTCGTTAGAACTAGCCTTTTAACCATTTTGAAACAAATTTCTACTCGTGATGATTGCTATGATAAAAACTTAGCTAGAACTATATAGGATCTTTCGTGCTGGACTTTTGACTTGTTAATTTTCCAATAGTTTTTCATCATTGAGCCTAAAATTGAAATTTATCTTCTTTGGTCCCATAATGTTTGTATCGTTGTATGAAATCAATCAATTTTTCGTGTCCATCAATTTAAAAAAAAAAATAAATAATTTAACCCTCATCTAAATTCTAAACCAAGAAAAAATGAATTAAAAATCAAAATAATTAAATGACAAGGAAGTAATAAGATAACATGGGCTTGTATGTTGAGACTGACACAAAGAGGTCCCAAGGCAGTTGGGGGAGATACAAGCACACATTTCCCTTGACCCTATGGGGACAGACATATGCATAAAGGACAGTATGGCATATCTCTCCCATTCTTATTTCATTTAATTGTCTCCCTCACACAAATATCCCCTATTTAAGAACTTACCTATAGCCCTATACTATACCTTTCTCAAACACTTTTCCTCTTCAACTTCCAACACCAAACAACTGACACATTCTCTCAACAAACCTAATCTCTCTTTCATGGCTACCCTTTTTTCTATGTCCTCCATCACTTGTCTCAGCTGAGAAAGTAAAAAATAATAATATTTATTTTTTTCATTATTTTAATTGCATTATTTTTTTTTATCCTATAGTATCATTCACTTTATATAAGAGTTTCCTACCTAGCTAGCTAGTTACATTCTAGATATTGTTTGTTTCTTAGCCACACTCTCTATACTAGACTGAGACTCTCTAGCTTTCATTTACATTGAAGAAATTACTAAAACCTAAACAACAAAATATATTTCTGACACACCTACAACTACCTCAAAAACCTTAACAATGTCTAGTAGAAGATCTCGTTCGAGACAATCCGGTGTTTCCACTGAAATTTCTGATGCTCAAATTAATGATTTGGTTACCAAGTTACAACAACTTATCCCTGAACTTGCAAGGCGTTCCAACAAGGTGTAATATTTAATTTTCTTTTCTTCTTAATATTTTCTTTCTCACACATAAATGTGAAACACATAACAGTGTATGTTTGATTTTTGATATGTTTGAATGATATAAATTGAAGTTGGAATTATTTTTGACTTCAAATGTACCGTAATTTTTACATTTAAATATTTTGTTCAATTATTTAGTTTTATGTGAATATATTCACCGGTTGTCCTGGTTTAATAATACATCTTAAATCTATGTTGATAATATATATTAATTATGTTATATCCAACTATTCTAGAATTATTTTCACAAGAAATAATATATCTTAAATTTATGCTAATATAAATATGTATTGAATTTTACGATAGTACGACAACACTTGTTACACTGAGACGTGTGTTCAAACCTACATTATCACTTTTTTTTCTATATTTAGTGTGTGTGAATTGCGCTGCTAGATTTACACTATTTGACAAGAACTAATGTAAATTGGAGTATCTTAAATTTGTTGTGTTCCTAATCCTAAAAAAGATGTTTATGCAAGATTTAATTAAGGGAGTCACATGTATGCACAGGACACACACTTCACACATATTTTATGTGGCTTTGGTTGGCTTTGTTAGATAAGTCATCACACTTGTACCCTTAACTCTTTTACCCACAAACTTATAAGGTTGTGGGACTCGGACATTCCCACTTGCATGCATATATCATTGTCTTATAATATCCATATCCATATAAATATAACAACTGAAAATATATATGTGGAAAACGGAATTAATTAATTAAGTCCAATAACAATAATATATGTTTTTTGCAATGTAGGTTTCAGCTGCTAAAGTGTTACAAGAGACTTGCAATTACATCAAAAACTTGCATAGAGAGGTTGATGATCTAAGCGACCGATTGTCACAACTTTTGGACACCATAGACCCTAACAGTGCTCAAGCAGCTATCATTAGAAGCTTACTTATGTGATAATTAATTAATATATCAAATAAATTAAGTGGTGCACATGCCTTTTAATATGTCTCACTAGCTAGTAGTAGTATTTTATAATTTGTCAACTACTAGCGTAACGTTTTCCATTTTTCTTTAATTAATTTTTATAAGAAACTCCATAGTGAGATTGTGAGTCTTAGCACAACGGTAAGGTTGTTGGTTGTTAGTGTGATATGTAGGTCACGTTTAACTTACAAGGAGAACAAAGCCATATGAGCTATATGTATCATGCATTATTAACCGTCCTTTCCATATTTTGTAGCAACTATCATTATAATTAATTAATTCGTCATTATTATTATGAGTTTTATATGTGAGAATCTATGATCACATGAATGTGTCAAAGTATTTATGATTTGGGAGCTGCAACATGGTAGTATCGATTGATCTTTGCAATTTATAGAAACTCAGTGGTTTTGCGTGGACCCATTAAAGGGTCAAATATGAACCTGGCGTATTACATGTGATATTGCCCCCACACCATTTTGGGTTAATTGTTCTTGCCAAGTGCCAACCCGTGATATACAAGTGTTGGACCACTGTTTACAATTAATAATAACTAATTTTGAACCCTTGTATATTTATTTATTTTTTTTTTTATGTTTTTTTTTGGTTACTTGTATATTTATTTTCCATCTATAGTTTTTTATATATAAAATTCATAAATACCAGACCAAATGTTAGTTGGTTTAGTGGTGATTGGTGCTGAACTTGGTAGGGAGGACCACAGTTCGATCCACGCAATTGCATTTGGGAGGGGACTGAAACCACTTGATGCCAGAACTCCCCCCAAACTCTGGACTACTAGGGCCCCCTTCTCCTATGAACCAGAGGGTGAAAACCAAAAAAAAAATTCATAAATACCATGGTCGTCAAAACTTTGTCTATAGGAAGTGATCATTTTCGGATATGAGATATGCATGATAAGGTTGTTTCGGGTTGTTGAAATTATAGAGTTGATCAAATAACTTTTTTGAGGAATGGATCATACAAGCATATATTCTGAAGATCGAGTGTCAATAAACATCGTATGTGAGAGGTATTAGGATTTAGATATTATAAATCTGGCTTATACCATAAGTTAAGCTTTTATAGAGAGAGAATTAGAGCTTTAGGGACCTAGAATCTTCTTCTGGACACCTGTCATTGGAAAAGGTTTAGGCGGATAGCCTAAAGATATGGCAGTCTGCATGTTCAAATCATATAGTTTAGAATGTCAACGCCTTCACATCTCGGTCCTTCTGTTTGATGATCTAAGATTTATGTTGTATGGCTTCTTAGTTACTACTCCCTCCGCCTCAAAATTATTGTTACAATTTGACTGTGTGCACTATTCATACAAGCTACATTGACCATATTTTTTTACTAATGTATAAAGATAAATATTTGTTGGGTTTTTGTATATTGGCTACATTTTGCAAAAACATATTTTAGCCAAGTGTTGAGACAAGTGTGCTGACCCCAAGTGTTGTGACAAATGTTGTGACACTTTGGAACAACACCTGACTCTGTTCTGCGCGCGCCAGCTGGATGTTATTATTTTCTACTCAACCTTTTGAAGATCTGGTTGAAGAATTATGTCAAGGTTTCTTACAGAGGAAGGCGCACGTGTTTAATGTGTTTCATGAGGCAGCTAAACCCTAGTTTTATTTTCCAAAAGAATTATATTTTTGGAAAATATATTTTTGCGGTTTCAAAAATATAACTATTGTTTTCAAAAATATATCACTGCTGCCGCAATTCTAGAAGCCCTAATTTTTCTTGAAGCCCAAGTCGTTCAACTACTATAAATACGAAGGCAAGCATATGGTTTCAAGCATCTAAAATCGAGTCTTACAAAGCGTGTGTTTTAGGATTTTAGAGTGTTAATTGTGAGCCTATCTTGTGTCTCATTGATGCAAGCTTAGGACCTGAGTGTTATTGAGTTGTAAGTGTGAACTTCTCCTAAGCTTTGAAGTACGGAGATTGTTCTATTGTGTTGTGTGGTTTACTCGCAAGCTTTTAAGCAAGAGTGAATCCTAGTTTGTAGGAGTGTGTCTCCAATCGTTGTAATCGTCTGAGTTGAATAGCAGCGCTGTCTGTGTTGCTAAGGTGGGAATTGGGACGGGGTCTCATATCTAGGAGTTCCTAGGTAGAAGGGTCATTGGGTAGTGATTAAGTGAGAAGTTGTAAACGGGTGAGTTTAGCTTCGAAGTAATACTGCTGATAGTGGACTTCATTCCTGGATTGGTATCCCCCAGAGTAGGCTTTAGGCTGAACTGGGTTAACAACTCTCGTGTGTTATTTACTTTGCTGTTTGTATTGTTTTATGTTATTTGCTCTGTTTATAGACAAGTGTTGGCGCACTAGTAACAACATCTGTCTACAACAGACAAGTGTTGCTACACCTTGAGCAACACCTGTCCACTGTGTGCCAGGAATTTCAATTGGCATCAGAGCAGGCACCCTGTTCTGAATTTTTAGGGTGAGCTCCAGGGAAACTTTTTCTGGCAAGGATGGACAAAGAAGGAGGTTTTGTTACCAGACCACCTCTTCTGGTTGGTGCTTCAAACTATGACTATTGGAAGTCCCGCATGATGGCCTTTCTAAAACAAATTGATAGCAAGACTTGGAAGGCAGTTCTGAGAGGGTGGACTCCACCTGTGAAGATGGACAAAGATGGCAAACCAACTCTTGAGTTGAAATCTGCTGAAGAATGGTCCAAAGAAGAGGATGAGCTTGCTCTTGCAAACTCAAAAGCATTATATGCACTATATAATGGTGTTGACAAACACATATTCAGACTCATCAAAAAGTGTGTTTGTGCTAAGGAAGCTTGGACAATTCTTGAGACTGTTCATGAAGGTACCTCTAAAGTGAAGTTGTCTAAGCTACAACTCCTAACAACTAAGTTTGAGAATCTTAGAATGAATGATGATGAAACCATTCAGGATTTTCACATGACCATACTTGACTTTGACAATCAATTTGATGCCTTGGGTGAAAAGATACCTGAAGAAAAGCTGGTAAGAAAAATGCTCAGGTCTCTACCTAAGAAGTTTGACATGAAAGTCACAGCTATAGAAGAAGCAAAGGATATCACAGATATGAAGCTAGATGAACTGGTTGGTTCACTACAAACCTATGAGGTAGCTGCAAATGAAAAGATGGATAAGAAAAACAAAAGTATTGCCTTTGTTTCAAATGCTGAGGAAGAAGATCAACTGAGTGACACAGAGTCTGAACAAAGCATCTCTGATGCAATGGTTCTTTTGGGAAAACAATTTAATAAAGTACTGAAGAGAATGGACAAACGCCCTAAGACAGGTGCAGCTGACATTGGGCGCAACACTTACAGGAACTTCAGAAAACCTGTAACAGATGAAAAATCAGCTCCAAATAAGGGTGTTCAATGCCATGAATGTGAGGGGTTTGGTCACATTAGAAGTGAATGTGGTACCTTTCTGAAGAAACAAAAGAAGGGGTTAACTGTAACTTGGTCAGATGAAGATTCTGAAGGAGAAACTGATACTGCAAAGGCTATACATGCATTGACAAGTGTTTGCACATCTGACACTGAATCATGTGAAGAAGAACTGACCTTTGATGAACTGGCTGAATCATATAAAAAGCTGTGTCTAAAGAGTGCAGAAGTCTGCAGAGTCTCTGAAGAACAAAAAGAAACAATCACTAAGTTGCAAACTGAGAGAGCTGCTAATATGTCAAGAATCTCTGAATTTAGTACTAAATGGGAAGATAGTTTAAAGATCATTGAGGAACAGAAGGCTACCATCATCAACTTAGAAGCTGACAAGATCAAACAACTGACTGAAATAGCCCATCTAAATGAAGAGGTAACTGAATTAAACTCTCATCTTGAGAATTTAAAGAAACATGTTCTTAGGCTATTCAAAGGAAGTGATCTAGATGAAATCCTGGAAACTCTGCCAGTTCCTAGCAAATCCAAAACTGGTATTGGGTATGAATACAAAAATGTTAATAGGATTATGGATTACAACAAAGAGGGGAAATATATGCCTGAGATAAGGAAACAACCACCTCCAAAAATGCATGACAGGATGTCGCCACACCTGTCTCCTAGACAGCAGAGACAAGTGTTGCCACATGTGGCACCACATCAGCAAAGATGGCAGAGACCTAGGTTTATACCTAGACCAAGAAGCAGGTACCATTCATGGAGATGTCATCACTGTGGAAAAAAGGGGCACATAAGGCCTTATTGCTACAAACTGTATGGTTATCCAAGTGAAACTCCACAAGAACCTGATCAGTCCATCACTAAAACAAAGATGGAATGGAAGCAAAAAGATGATGCAACCAATACCAAGGAGTATACAGCTGAAAGCAGTGGGAAAAGTCTGATTGCCCATACATCTCTCAGAGCATCATCAAAAGAAGATTGGTACTTTGATAGTGGCTGTTCCAGACACATGACTGGTGTTGAAAAATATTTAAAGGAAGTAAAATCTTATGCCACAAGTTTTGTGACATTTGGAGATGGAGCAAAGGGGGAAATCAAAGGTATTGGAAGACTTATTGACCATGGTCTACCAAAACTTGAAAATGTTCTCCTTGTAAAAGGACTAACTGCCAATCTAATCAGTATAAGCCAACTATGTGATCAAGGCATGCAAGTCAACTTTACAAAAAATGAATGTCTTGTTACCAATAATGAAGGTGACATCCTGATGAAGGGTGTTAGATCGAAGGATAATTGTTACTTGTGGGTTCCTCTTGAAGAAGGTAATGTATCTACATGTCTCTTAACTAAAAATGAAGAGGTTAAGCTGTGGCATCAAAAATTAGGACACCTTAACCTGAAGAGCATGAAGAGAGTCATATCAGAAGAAGCTGTCAGAGGACTACCTAGCTTACAGATACAGGAAGGCAATATCTGTGGTGAATGTCAGATTGGAAAGCAAACCAAAGTGTCGCACCAAAAGTTGCAACACTTGTCCACCTCTAGAGTTCTTGAATTACTACATATGGATCTGATGGGGCCCATACAAGTTGAGAGTCTTGGAGGTAAGAAATATGTTCTTGTTATTGTTGATGACTTCTCTAGATATACTTGGGTGAATTTCATTAGGGAAAAATCTGAGACTTTTGAGGAATTCAAAAATCTTTGTGTACAACTTCAAAAGGAGAAAGACTGTGGTATTGTAAGAATCAGAAGTGACCATGGTAAGGAGTTTGAAAACTCTAAATTTGCTGATTTTTGTGCTGCTGAAGGAATAATTCATGAATTCTCTTCACCAATTACACCTCAACAAAATGGTGTGGTTGAAAGAAAGAATAGAACCTTACAAGAATCTGCTAGAGTAATGTTGCATGCCAAAAATGTTCCTTACAAGTTCTGGGCTGAAGCCATGAATACAGCATGTTACATTCACAATAGAGTAACATTAAGGAAAGGTACTGCTACAACGTTGTATGAACTATGGAAGAATAGGAAGCCTACTGTGAAGTACTTCCATGTGTTTGGGTCAAAATGTTATATTCTGGCAGATAGAGAACCTAGGAGAAAATTGGATCCCAAAAGTGATGAGGGGATATTTTTAGGTTACTCAACCAACAGCAGAGCGTACAGGGTTTTTAACTCCAGAACAAGAACGATGATGGAATCAATTAATGTTGTTGTTGATGACAGTGATACAACAAGTGCAGATCCAGCTGAAGAGACAGATGTCATAACACCTGTCCCAACACCTGATGATGATCAAACTGAACCTGAACCTGATCAACATTCTGAGTCTACTACAAAGGTTCCTAGACCAAACAAGGGACCATCTACTAGAACACAGAAGAATCATCCTCTGGAACTTGTCATTGGAAATCCAAATCAAGGAATTGCAACAAGAAGATCAAAAGAAGCAATCTCCAATTCATGTTTCATATCAAAGATTGAACCAAAGAATGTTAAAGAAGCTTTGACTGATGAATACTGGATCAATGCTATGCAGGAGGAACTAACTCAGTTCAAAAGAAGTGAGGTATGGGATCTGGTACCTAGACCAGATGGTATAAATGTTATTGGTACAAAGTGGGTGTACAAGAACAAAACTGATGAAAATGGTGATATTACTAGAAATAAAGCCAGACTTGTAGCACAAGGATACACCCAGATAGAAGGAGTAGATTTTGATGAGACTTTTGCTCCAGTTGCTCGCTTGGAGTCCATAAGATTACTCTTGGCTGTGGCATGCATTTTAAAATTCAAGCTATATCAAATGGATGTAAAAAGTGCATTCCTAAATGGCTATCTAAATGAAGAGGTATATGTTGAGCAACCAAAAGGGTTTGTAGATCCAAGCTTTCCTAACCATGTTTACAAACTAAAGAAAGCACTTTATGGATTGAAACAAGCCCCTAGAGCATGGTATGAAAGGTTGACTGAATTTCTTGTCAGCCATGGATACAAGAAGGGTGGTAATGATAAAACCCTATTTGTAAGAGAAGAGAAAGGGAAGCTAATGATAGCTCAGATATATGTAGATGATATTGTATTTGGTGGAATGTCGCGACAAATGGTGGAACATTTTGTGCATCAAATGCAATCTGAATTTGAAATGAGTCTTGTAGGTGAGCTAACTTATTTTTTAGGTCTTCAGGTCAAACAAATGGAAGACACCATATTTATCTCTCAAGAAAAATATGCAAGAAACATTGTGAAGAAATTTGGTATGGAAGGTGGTAGTCACAAAAGGACACCTGCACCTACACACTTGAAGCTTACCAAAGATGAGAAAGGGGTTGATGTGGATCAAAGTCTCTATAGAAGTATGATTGGAAGCCTACTATATCTCACAGCTAGCAGGCCGGATATCATGTTTGCAGTTGGAGTTTGTGCTAGATACCAATCTGAACCCAAGATGAGTCATCTGACTCAAGTAAAGAGGATCTTCAAATATGTCAATGGCACATGTGGCTATGGAATTCTATACTCTCATGGTAATGATTCTACCTTAATTGGATATTGTGATGCAGATTGGGCTGGAAGTGCTGATGATAGAAAGAGCACCTCCGGTGCATGTTTCTTCTTAGGAAACAATCTAGTATCTTGGTTTAGTAAGAAGCAAAATAGTGTGTCTCTATCAACAGCTGAGGCAGAATATATAGCAGCTGGGAGTAGTTGCTCTCAATTGTTATGGATGAGACAAATGTTGAAGGAATATAGTGTGGAGCAAGATGTCATGACACTTTACTGTGACAATCTTAGTGCTATAAACATTTCTAAAAATCCTATTCAACATAGTAGGACTAAGCACATTGATATACGTCATCATTTTATAAGGGAGCTTGTAGAAGAAAAAATTGTTACACTTGAGCACATTGCATCGGAAGAACAATTAGCAGACATTTTTACTAAAGCGTTGGATGCAAGTCAATTTGAAAATTTAAGAGGCAAACTTGGAATTTGCCTTTTTGAAGACAAATAGCAGTTACAGCAGGCAATGCGTGTAACTACCTCTCATCACTTTAAGTTACACGCAAATCAAGGAAGTTCTCATTCAACTTCCCACAACCTCCTTCAACCACAATCATTACTGCTCATTCATTCTCTCTCTCACGCTCAAAAACTATCCATCTTCCGCATCAACATTTCTCCACCCTTGTCTTTTCTCAGAAAACTTCAATTCCAAATCATGTCGAACTCTGTCAAATCTTCACCAACAAAGTCAGATGCTACTCCATCACTACAAAAGGTGGTAATCGATGCTGTTCCTCTAACCACCATACCTTCCACAAGTCCAACGATGAGGAGAAAATCAGTTGCGAAAAAGGAAAAATTATCACGAACGAGCATAAATCCTTCATCTCCCTCCTCTTCAATTAAGAAAACGAAGAAGAAGGGCAAGAAATCGCGAACTGAATCGAGAAGAAGTTTTACAATGTCTGAACTGCATGTTGATCCACTTCCATCGAGTGGTGTTGCTACTCCTGTCGTAAAAGCTGCAGAGGTTAATGTTGACACATCTGGTAAGAACTCACTTAATCAAAACTCTGATGCTCCAAATTTTGTTGAAAACCTAGGTTTAGAGAAACCTACTGTGTCTGAAAATTTGGGGAAAAGTGTTCCTAACTCCCCTGTTGCTGATGATGATAATATTGGTGCTTCTACTGAGACCAATAATCCTGTTGCTAATGAGTCCATTAAGAAAACTGCTCCTGAGACACATGTTGCGCCGAATGTTGCAACACATGGCGCTGCGCCAAATATGGTGCCAGATGTTACCACATCTTTGGCACAAGAAAACCTTGTGGACTATTCTGAGTCTGATGAGAGTCCCCCACCAAAGGATACTGATAAAGAAGCTGGTTCTGATAAAGTTGTGAATGAAACTCCTGAGGTGATAATTGTTAATGAAAATGAAACTACTGTTAGTGATAAGGCTGTTCCTGCACATTCTGAAGCTAGTGTGGCTAGGAGGACTAGAAGTAGGGCTGGTAAAGCTGTAGAGACTACTAACACACCTGTCCAAACTCCCAAACCCTCTAAGACTGGAAAGGCTACTGGTAAAAAGCCTGTGTATGGACCTCCAAAACCTGTCAGTAAAGTGGTCCCTAGGTCAGAGACCAAGAAAAGAAAAGCTCCTCCAACTAGTGATTCTGATTTTGAACCAGAGACAGATGTTGCTGCATCTGGCAGCACATCTAGGAAAAGTGTAGGAAGGAAGAAGGTTCCTCAATCTGTTCCATCTGCCCCATTAGATAATGTTTCATTTCATCTGGAAAATGGGTCTGCAAGGTGGAAGTTTGTATATCATAGAAGGTTAGCTCTGGAAAGAAATTTGAAGGCTGATATTCTTGAATGTCCTAGTGTTGTAGAAGCTCTTGAGTATGCAGGTTTGATGAAAACTGTGGTTGGTTTGGACAAGTGCTATGACAGGCTTGTGAAGGAATTTTTGATTAATGTGGCTGCAGACTGTAATGATCCAAAAAGCCCTGAATATAGGCAAGTTTTTGTACGAGGAAAGTGTGTTCAATTCTCTCCAACTGTGATCAACCAATATTTGCAAAGGGATTCTGAAGAAGTGGCTCCTCTGAAAGCCACAGATAATGAAATCTGCAAGGTCCTCACTGGAGGAAGAGTTAAAGTATGGCCAAGCAAGGCTAAGTTGTCTGCAACTTCCCTCTCTCCATTTTATGCTGTTTTGAATAGGATAGCTGCACACAACTGGGTCCCTACAACCCATTCAGGTGATGTGGCCAGAGGATTGGGAAAGTTCATATATGCTGTGGGTACAAAGGCAAAATTTGATTATGGGTCATATTTCTTTCAAGAAACTTTAAGTCATGCTTTAACATATGCTGTTGAGAAGCCAGTTGCTCTCCCCACTCTGCTATGCAATATTATACTTGAACAACACCCTGATATACTAAGAAGTTCTGATGTTCCTTGCAAAAGGAAAGGGGTGTTGGTGATTGAGCAGAGGCTGCTGGATGGGACAAATGCTGCAGCAGGTGTTGGCACATCTGTCCAGAGTGGTGTACTTTCAAGGAAACAGATGATTGCAGACTTGACTGAGACCAGCAGAGCTCTTGAGGCCAGGAAGCTGAAAATAGACCGTGTGATTGAGGCACTCAAGGCTGAGGAAGCTGCTGAGATGGCTGAGGGTGAGCCAAATGGACACGAAGAAGAAGAGGCTAGTGAGTCTGAGGATGGTTCTGAGGATGTGATGGAGGACTCTGATGAAAGTTCTTCAATATAATTTCTGATGTTTTCCTTATATTTGTTTCTGATGTACTTTTGTTGTTTTTCTTTTGTTGTTCCTTTATGGGCAAGGCCCTGGATTTCTAGATGGTCTGTAATAACTGCACACTGATGTTTGTCTATGCTCTGGTACACTACTATTTCCTATGCATGATGTTTGTCAAAATTATGGCTAAAAAGGGGGAGTAGTGTGTGTGTGTGACAGTGTGTGTGACAAGTGTGAAGACAGATGTTCACTGTTGACTGTTTTTGCATGAATTGTTCGTATGCTCGTATTGAGGGGGAGTGTGAGTAATATGCATGTACTGAGGGGGAGTAGTAAATATTCTTTCTCTATCTGGTGTGTGTATGCATGAATTCAGGGGGAGTGTGAGTGATATTATCTCTTGATCGCCTGAATATATTTGATGACAAAATGTTGTGCCAAGTGTTATGGCACCTGACTATTGAGTCCACTATCTATTATGACTGAGAATTTATTTTTCTCAGATGTCTATGGGAATTTATTTTTCCCTGTTGTTCTTATGTTGAAGAAATGCGCTTTACACTATTAGGAGTTTATTTCTCCTACTACTTAGCATCTACTATGGGAGTTTATTTCTCCCTTGTGTTGTTCCATGAGGCTAGTTGTGTTTTATTCCGCTGTTGCATTGCCTCTGATGCTACTTGACTATCTTGGAAGTATTGTTTATTATGTGTTACTCGAAGGAAAGGTAATACTGTATCTCTCTATATACTGGTCTAATATTGTTTTAGCCAAAATTTGCCAAAGGGGGAGATTGTTGGGTTTTTGTATATTGGCTACATTTTGCAAAAACATATTTTAGCCAAGTGTTGAGACAAGTGTGCTGACCCCAAGTGTTGTGACAAATGTTGTGACACTTTGGAACAACACCTGACTCTGTTCTGCGCGCGCCAGCTGGATGTTATTATTTTCTACTCAACCTTTTGAAGATCTGGTTGAAGAATTATGTCAAGGTTTCTTACAGAGGAAGGCGCACGTGTTTAATGTGTTTCATGAGGCAGCTAAACCCTAGTTTTATTTTCCAAAAGAATTATATTTTTGGAAAATATATTTTTGCGGTTTCAAAAATATAACTATTGTTTTCAAAAATATATCACTGCTGCCGCAATTCTAGAAGCCCTAATTTTTCTTGAAGCCCAAGTCGTTCAACTACTATAAATACGAAGGCAAGCATATGGTTTCAAGCATCTAAAATCGAGTCTTACAAAGCGTGTGTTTTAGGATTTTAGAGTGTTAATTGTGAGCCTATCTTGTGTCTCATTGATGCAAGCTTAGGACCTGAGTGTTATTGAGTTGTAAGTGTGAACTTCTCCTAAGCTTTGAAGTACGGAGATTGTTCTATTGTGTTGTGTGGTTTACTCGCAAGCTTTTAAGCAAGAGTGAATCCTAGTTTGTAGGAGTGTGTCTCCAATCGTTGTAATCGTCTGAGTTGAATAGCAGCGCTGTCTGTGTTGCTAAGGTGGGAATTGGGACGGGGTCTCATATCTAGGAGTTCCTAGGTAGAAGGGTCATTGGGTAGTGATTAAGTGAGAAGTTGTAAACGGGTGAGTTTAGCTTCGAAGTAATACTGCTGATAGTGGACTTCATTCCTGGATTGGTATCCCCCAGAGTAGGCTTTAGGCTGAACTGGGTTAACAACTCTCGTGTGTTATTTACTTTGCTGTTTGTATTGTTTTATGTTATTTGCTCTGTTTATAGACAAGTGTTGGCGCACTAGTAACAACATCTGTCTACAACAGACAAGTGTTGCTACACCTTGAGCAACACCTGTCCACTGTGTGCCAGGAATTTCAATATTAATTAGCATATGAGATCTTGTTAGATTTGTCTCGATGAGTACTATCAAAATATCAAATTTTCATAATTTTTAATAATATATAACTAAAGATATTAATGATCAAAATTGTGCATCGACAAATGTGCAGTAGTAAAATGTGACAATTATTTTGGGACGGAGGGAGTACCTTTAATCTTCCGAATTGAGTCTCGCCTCGCAATGACTAAGATTGGTAATTATGAGATCATTTTTTCTTTGGCTTAGGGTCCTATTTATAGTCTATATATAGGGTTATCACTTTCATATACTTCAGTAGCTACTACGACATTATTACAAATTAAGTATTTTAAAGCATGACCTGAACAGACGAAAAACGATAATAGAAAATAAACAAAAAACAAGTAATAGTCCTAATAAACTTTGATAATAGCTTAATTTATTTTATTTTTTTAACTGAATTAAAAGCACAATGACATCAAAAAGTATAAAAGAAATTCAAACTAGGCACTCCTTATATATACTCTAATCCTATGCATATGTGGCGCCCCGCGCCACCCTATGGATGGCCACTAATTTAAAGCCATGATTTGGATATTCATCTGCGCCTTAAATTGTTATCTTAGGCGTAGATTTCTTTCTTGGCTGTACTTATAGTTTAAAAATTAGAGTTTTTAAAATAATTTTGTGGCATAAGTGTCTTTGGATCGACCACATCTATCCCAATATCTTATTAAAAAGAATGTGTAATAAACCAAATATTTGAAAAGAGTGAAATAATGATGATAGGCAATGAAATTTAACATATGTGTCTCGCTTAGCGATAGATTTCTGACTTAGTCACGGTGAAAGCATCTAATTTTCTGCACTTTCTGATTGTGTCACTTATGTTATCGTTTTGTCGTTGCTTAGCCAACAACTCAAACCCAAAATCTTTACTCTTCATTCTAAAAACCATTAAATCCAAATCTACCTAAAAAAAAAATGTTGAAAATAGGTAGAAATAGCATAAATGGCTAATTTGTTCATTATAACTAATATTTACAATTAGTTTTGGTTTTTTTTATAGGCAAAATTACACTAAAGATCATTTATCTTATTTTTTTGTAACACTTTGGTCCTTTATCTTTTTTTGGTAACAATTTGGTCCTTTATCTTTTTTTTTGTAACACTTTGGTCTTTGTCTTATTTATTTATAAAAAATAAAGGACCACAATGTTACAAAAAGAAAAAGATAAAAGACCAAACTGTTACAAAAAAGGGACTAAAGTGTTACAAATAAAAAAAATAAAGGACTAAAGTGTTACAAATAAAAGATAAAGGACCAAAGTGTGTTACAAAAAAAAGATAAAGGACCAAAGTGTTACAAAAAAATAAGATAAAAAACCTGTAGTGTAATTTTGTCTTTTTTATATGAAATTACTTGTTTACTAAGTTAATAAGTGCTTCAAAATAAGTATCTAAAATTGTTGTGTTTAGCACTTATCACTCACATCGAGATATATACACATTCAATTCATACAAAGTGGCCTAATGTTTGGCATGCATTTTGTGTTTCAAAAATTTTTAGAATTCAAATTTTTCTGCCTATGAAAATCAAATATTTGAAAGTTTAATATTAGGAAATAAAATATTTTCAATCCAAAAATTCTTTTTGTAAGGATTTGAGAAATTGAAAAACTGAGAGTGGAAGAGATTATTTATTTTAAATATTTCTTAGATTTAGGATTTAAGCTGCAGTTTGAAAAATGTAAGTGTGTACATAGCACTATCCTATACCCATGCAAGATTTCATTTCATGGGTTATTTACCAAATTTTTGCTTTCATAGGCTTTCTAGTTTCCGATGGCTTCTCTTCGGGTTCCTCATGATTCTTTTCTCCCCTCCTTCTGAAAATTCAATTTTATCATTGAAAAAAAATTCGGAACGCAGAAACCGAAGTTTTTCATATCAAATTTAGGAAAAATTTGAGAAATAAAAACCAGCAAAAAAAAAAAACCGATAAGCAGAAACTGAAATTTTTATTAAAGGACGAAAAAGAAAATTCAAGGAAAAAAAGAAACATGCATGGGGCCTGAAGAGAAACGTTTCTATGCTTTCTAGACCCAAATAAAGTAGCTTCCACACTTTGAAAATTTCTCTTTACCCTCCTGGATTTCTTTCGGGACTCTCAAAAGACATTTTTTGCTCTTTAAATTAATTTGGAATCTATTTTTTGAAGTTAAAAAAGTTTTAAAAAACTTCGGTTTTTAGAATATGATTTTTTTTTTTCATTTGTGTTTTATTTATGTTTTTTTATGAATTTAGTTTATATGTACAGCCGGTGTAAAGTTATTTTGCACATGCGTCCAATAATATACCGACACATAATGTATGGTAATTAAAAACACATGATGTGTCACATTCATTAAATGATGTGACAACGCGTCATTAGATGTATGTGTAAAAAAAAATTACACCGACGGTGCACAACAATTAAACTTTTTTTTTATTAGGAACTAATGTTTTCATGTCAATCTTTGTTGTATACTGTTGCATATTTATATTATTTGAAGTTGTTGTTTTTAATATGCTATATTAAGATTTTTGTTGTATTTTCAATTATTTTATAACGCAGAATTCAAACCACATAGGTACATACTACGGATTCTATTTTTCAAATTTTTTTTAAAAAAATTTCGGATTATAGAACCCAAAGTTTTTTTTGTTGTTGTAATTTTGTATGGTTTAACCATGTCTTTTATCTCTGATAGCATATTTTACTCTTTCTCTCAACATGCTCTATTTACCATTTTAGTAACAAAATTATCCTGAATGTACGTGGAGTTCCTTGATGTTTTGATTGTGTGTTGGAAATAAGATTTTCGTGAAAATGGTAGTTTTTGGAAGGGTTTAGTGGAGGAAAAAAAGTTGATGGACAGTTTTTCTTTTTTTGTGTCTGAAGGTCATTGCATAGTTCACTGTTTAAGTAGCGAATTGGCTTAATGGTATACCAATCGTTCACTACTTATGTAGCAAATGGAAAAAAGGTCAAAAATTTCTCAGGGATTTTCTGGGGGCATTAAATCTTTAACACCATTCTTGCTATTAAATATTTTTACTCATTCGCTTCTTTGGTAGCGAAGTTTGTTCAATAGTTAACTGGCGGACCAAAATACTTTTAGAATTTTGCAGGATGCGTGAGAAAATACAGGGGGTGGCAAAATAAATTATTTTTATTATTTTTTGATAAGCAAAAATATATTATAAGAGAGTACAAGGGGTACTCAAACCCTTACAATACAAAACATGTTATTATAAGCTTTCGATACATGTTAGAGGATCAAGACACCAATCAGAAAAAGATAATAACAACTTACGGCCAGAATGACCGCTAAACCAAATCCAAGAAATAGCCTTAACATCATCCAATAATTGGGAGGCATTCGGCAAAACTCCGTTAAAGACCACGTTGTTTCTAAGCTTCCAAATACTCCAAGAAGTAGCTAACCAAATCAAATGCCTTAATCGGCTAGCTTCTTTCGATTTAATCAAATTACCGAAAGATAAAAAATGATTTCATCCTTCCAAATCAGCCGGAATGGTTTGGCCTAACCATTTGTAAATGGCTTCCGATACACCTTTAGCAAAATGGCAATGAAAGAAAAGATGGGAGCAATCTTCACTATGTAGAAAGCAAAAAATGCAAGGAAGATCATGTGGGTTAAACAATATACCTCTATGATTAAGAGCAGCCTGTGTCGTTAGCTTCTCTAGTAGTAATCTCCAACCAAATACATTAACTTTGGACGGAACATCGTTCTTCCAAAGCTTTTTGGCAGCTATTACTACATTTGAATCAAGAACAATGGTGTTGCAAGACTGTAACAACAAGTTATAGCCGAAATTAACAGAAAAGAGACCGGCTGAATTATTATCGGTGGAGGGTATTAGTTTTTACACTTTTTATATTTCAAGAATTTAGTGATATTAATTAGCATTTATTTGAAAAATAAACAATAAATATATTTATGTGCTTATTTAGGCTTAAATGCAATTTTACCCCTCATATTTTGATTGAATTGGATTTTACCTCCTATTTTAAAATCCGGAATTTTAACCCTTCTATTTTGTAATTCTTTAGATTTTGGCCCCTTATAATATTTGACTTATATAAACGCATATGATAAACACGTATTCAATACTTAATCTCCTTCAAGAAGTTTAAGACATATTTACTATGTAAGTGGTTGGAAGTTACATCATAAATCACATTAAATACTTAATCTCAAAATAAGTTTTGATGATTTCACCAAATAGAAACAGTAATTTCACTTGTTAAGTGAACTGAAAATTAAAAAGTATATATGGGTTTGCCATTTGCAAACTCTACTGGTAATACTATGTTAAACATGTATTTGTCACTAGAGTCTCAAATTGGTTAATTACATATAATAAAATATGAGTTAAATATTATAGGGGGCAAAATCCAAAGAATTATCAAATAGGAGGGTTAAAATTCCGAATTTTAAAATAGGAGAGTAAAATTCTGATTTAATCAAAATAGGTGAGGAAAATTGTATTTAAGCCAAATATTTATGGGCTTATATTTAAAGACAATGGGAGTGTAGTTAACAAGATGCATTTTATATCTCATCTCATTCTAATAAAAATAAAGCTTAATTGCACATTTGGCCCCGTATGTTTATTTTAGGTTTCTGATGACAGTCAATTATATGTTGTTTTTAGTAGTAATTTAGGTAGTTTTAATAGCAATTGAAGCCCAAAAGCAAGCAATCCTGGAAAAGTGAAGTTACTTGGCCCAGAAGCAAGAAAACTGGAAAAGACAGCAAAAAAGGGCAAAAATGTAATAAAGCAGCGCAACCATCGTACCCACGATGAATCCTGGTGTGGCGCGATGAGAAGTCGATTAAATTGAAGAAAATCTGCAACAAATCTTTTCCATCGTACCACGATGGCTTGTCATCGTGACACGATAATGTCTTGAAAAACACACAGAAAATCCTGAAGAAATCTTCCATCGTACCACGATATGATCCATTGTGGCCACGAAGAGGCGAAAATACATGTCATCGTGGCCACGATGGGTGCGATGGACGCGCAAAAAAAGTCCAAACTCAGCTGAAAAACTATAAATAGAGCTTTCTTCCTCCATTATTATTCATTCAGAAATCACTCAACAACAGTGATATTCACTCTAGAGTTAAGAGAACTTTAAGGAGGAGGCAAGGAGGCCAAGGAACTCCAAGACCAATAAGGTTCTTTTCTTTCTGTCTTTGTAATTTATTATTCCTAGGTTAGGTGGAGTCGAGGAACTCTCTTACGAATGCTTGGTTTTGTATTTTGTACAATTTGGGTATATATTCAATTGCTTTCTGATTGCAAACTCTTGTATTGTCCGGTTTTATATATATTTTAATACTGATCACATTAGAATAAAATCTAAGGACCTAGTGGATATCGCATAGGAAACGAAACTAGTAATCCCGAACGAATGACGGTATGCTATGGCCAATATGAGACCATTAAATTCAGTATCTGAGGTCTTAGTATAGGATTAGAAAGAACGATAATTTCTACCTGAGGCAGAGTTAAAACTAGCTAGAGGCACACGTGACGGCTTATGACACATGGAGCCACTAAGGTAATGATACCAACGTTTTTAACAAAAAAGTGGAACTTGGGGCGATGATACTTAAATAGAGTAAGTGTAACCACTAACTAGGCTCTGAATAGTTTGTAATTGAAATAGGGAATCGATATTGCCTCTAACCCTATTTTCAATAGTCTAATTCCTGATAGAGGGAAACAAGGGAATAACCACCAAGCAGAGTAAGGGAGGGATCCGACCACACTTAACCACCTCGTGTGGTCACACACACAACATTTATTTTCCTGCAATTTAATTTCTGTTCTTTAATTATTGCAATTTACTTTTACCCGCACAACTACTTTCAAACACCAAAGCGAATGCAATTTATTCATAAGAGAAACTAGTAACTTTGGCACAATCCCTGTGGAGAAAGATAAACTTATCACACTATTACTTGGTAGCGATTCTGTGCACTGGTAAGAACCACCGTCAGTTTCAATTTGGTCCCTTATGTTTAAAAAGTTTCAAGTTGGTTCTTTTCGTCAAATTTTTGTTTAAATCGTCGAATTGTCTAATGAATTTGCGTACGTGAACCACTTAGGAGAGTACTAGCTATGTGAAAGTTTTAGAAGAAATTAACTCAAAAAATTAACAAAAAGTTAGAAAAAATTAACGAAAAGGACCAACTTATGTTGAAATCAATAACATAAGGGACCAACTTGAAACTTTTTAAATTTAAGAGACCAAATTGAAACCTAAAATAAACATAAGGGATTAAATATGCAATTAAGCCTAAAAATAAAATAAACATGTTTTAAATTTTATCTCCCTTAAAGGTAAATTATGTAGGAAAATCTTAGTTTGATTTTTAGAAAAAATACTCCCTTATTAAAAATAAAATAAAAATACTCTCTCTATCATAAATTATAAGAGACCAACTTTAAATCTAAAATAAGAGAAACCTAAAATAAACATAAGAGACCAACTTGAAATCTAAAATTTGACAGGAGGACTAACTATTGCAACGAAAGAAAAGATAAGGGACCAACATGAAACTTTTAAAAGATAAGGTGTCAACTTGAAACCTAAAATAAAGATAAGGGACAAAAGTGTAATTAAGCAAAAAATAAAAATTGCACGTATAATAAAAACCAAAACATAAAAATTACGAATATGTCTTTTTGTATTTATCTTGAAATAAGTTTAATGTGAATATGTAAAAACAATTGTCATTGGTTATTGCTTATTGTAAAAGAAAAGATATAGAAAATTAAATGCAATTTATCTTTAATTGGGTTAAATAAATAAATGATCTCTATAGTTTTTAAGAATTTTGTTTTTAGTTCCTAAAGATTTTTTTCGCACTTTTTGGTCCCTAAATTTTTTTTCTATCACAACTTTTGGTCCGTACTTTTAATCAAATTATTGTATACTTTCACATTTTATAATGATTTTTTGTATCCATGTTTATAATATTATAAGAAAATCTCTGATAAAAATTTGGAATTTTTTAACATAACATGAATAATTTATAAATGTTTATGTGCAAAAAACTAAAAAAAAATTCATATTTTTCATCTGTTGTTAAAAAAATTTTAAACTTTATTCATCTGTTGTTAAAAAAAATTTAAACTAAACATGACTGCAGGAAAAAAAAATTTAATTTCTAATGATATACACGTTTTGATTGAAAAGTATGGACCAAAAGTTGTGATAGAAAATTTTTCAGGACCAAAAAGTGTGAAAAAAATATTTAGGGATTAAAAACAAAATTCTGAAAAACTATAAGGACTATTTACTTATGTTAACCCTATTTAATTTGAAAAAGGTAAATATCAATTTTTTTTGTTTATAATTTGATTTTTTTTATAAACTAAGATGAAAGGAATAATTTTTTTGTCAAAATCTATTTATTTTTCAATCAAATTTTAATTTTTTGTGGAGTTACATACTAGTAAGTAGAAGGATTTAAAAACTGCAAGATTTGATCTAGTGATAAAAAATTTAGACAGTATGTATGAAGTTCTATATTTGATTTTCATCGGCTTCATTATAAACGAAATCAAATAGAAAGATTGAAGAAAAGAATAAAAATTAAAATAAAAACAAACAAAGCAAGATACATTCACTTTTGTTGGACCAAATACATTCATTTTTGTTGATCAATTTTTGCTTATATTTTAGGACGGAGGAAAATATATAACGTGTGGTAACTGAATTTGATGTCCTTTGATTAATTATCATTTCGGCCTTCGTTCATAATGGAAATTGTGTAATAATAATGGATGACGTGTGTGAATTTGCTTAATTTTCTATTCCCAGAAAAATACCTGCCGGCATGATGTACGAATTTCCTATTCTATCCTCGCCGAACAATGAATTCTTTATCTACCTTTTCAAAAGTCCTAATTATGCGTTAAGCATATGATGTCCATAAAAAGAATTTGGTTCTGCAGTCTCCACAATTTAATCAGAATCTTTTATTAAAATAAAAATAAAAATAAAAATGATCTCGTGTTTCAATTGAGAGTGATAGAGCAAACCTGTTTTTCCATGTCCCTCATTTTCAATTTTCATTGGAGTAAATGAACATTTCATTTCTCAAAATTGTCTAAGAGGTCAATTTTATTATTTCTATTTTAATTATGTATTAAACTCAAGGATCGAGTAATCTTAGAGATCAATTTTACCATTTGCTAACAAAAATGCAATTGAAGTCGAAACAAATCAAGTATGAATTGACTCAACATAAAAATTGACACCATAAGAATTCAAATTTGAGAAAATAAGATGTGCCAACTTAATAGCAAGAGTTTACTTGTACTCTAAAAGGAGATAATTCTAATCCCACTTATGATGATAATTTGTATCATTGATATTAATAATAATTTTACCTTCCCTAATTTTTTTTTCTTTAAAAGAAAATTTATAAATGGTAAAAGTAAATTTAGTTTTTTTTCCTCTTTAAAATTCGGTATTCAGCTCTATGATCGACTAATTCGAGGGATCAATCACACCGTCCACTAGAAGGAATCAAATGTGAAACCTTAATATGAGCATACTCCAATGACTCAAACAAACACCACTAGATCAACCCAAGTGGTTTAGACTTTAGAGTAAATTTAGTTTATCACATTAAACTAAAGAACATCAATCAATTTATTCTTCCAAATAAAATACTTTTTTTAGTCTCTTATTAAGTTATTTAATCAAAATATATTTTTTAATCTCTTATTAAGTTATTTATCGTCAAAATATATTTTTTAGTCTCTTATTAAGTTATTTAATAAATACAAACAAAGATCCTTTGAAATTGTGGTGTAAAATTTGGAGGAGGGAATTGAAAATTCCAGGTTATTTCTAATTTTATTTAACTCATTATTTTATTATTATTGAATTTTATATTTTGTAAACATATAATTTTACAAGTTTAATTCACAAATTGCAGATCTACAAATTAGTGAAAATGATTTGAAGAATTTGTGTTTAATAGAGATTGAAAAGCTGCTTATTTTAAATGGAAAAACTCTTGAGAATTACAAGTCTATGCCACAGCCAGATCGTACCGGCATGGCGACCTACAACAATATGTTTATCGTAGATGCCCTTAATTATGACAAGACTGAATTGGCAAAGACACATGATTCTCTATTATCCATGTTGACCAGTGAGCAGAGGGATGCATATGATAAGATTATGGAATCCGTTCTTTCAGGTTATGGTCGTTTCTTTTTCTTATATGGTTATGGGGGTACTGGAAAAACATTTATATGGAAAACATTGTCTGCTGCTGTTAGATCAAAAGGTTTAATTGTATTAAATGCAGCTTCTAGCGGAATTGCATCACTGTTATTACCAGGTGGAAAAACTGCACACTCATCTTTTGGAATCCCTATTGAGATTAATGAGTTGTCTACATCCAACTTTAAAAAGGATAGTCTACAGGCAGAGCTAATTTCTGAAGCCAAGTTAATAATTTGGGATGAGGCACCAATGATGAATAAACTATGTTTTGAATGTGTTGATAGATTTTTGCGAGATATTATGGAAAAGAAACATCCGCTCAACAAATACAAACCGTTTGGTGGTATAACAGTGGTTCTTGGCGGTGATTTCAGACAGATATTACCTGTAATCAGGAGAGGGTCAAGACAAGATATTGTTTCTTCGGCAATTAATTCTTCAAAATTATGGGCTCATTGTACTGTAATGCGACTTAATGTGAATATGAGATTGGGTGCATCATCTATACCGGCTGAACAAAAAGAAATTGCAGATTTTGGTAAATGGATACTATCAATTGGTGACGGTGATGACAATGCAGATGTAGATGGTCAGAGCAATATTAAAATCCCTGAAGACTTGCTTATAACTGATACTACAAATCCGTTGATGTCTTTGGTCGATTTTGTATATCCAAACTTTCTGGATAATATTAACAATCCACAATTTTTTCAAGAAAGAGGAATTCTTGCCCCGACTCTTGAATCAGTTGAGTATGTTAATGATTATCTTATGTCACTGATTCCCGGTGATGAGAGAGAGTTTTTAAGCTCTGACTCCTGTGTTCGATCAGATGAAAATTCCGAGATTCAAGGAGATTGGTTCACAACAGAATTTTTAAATGATATCAAGGTTTCGGGGATTCCTAATCACAAGTTGAAACTAAAAGTGGGATGTCCTGTTATGCTCCTGAGAAATGTTGATCAGGCAAAAGGTTTATGTAATGGTACGAGGTTAACAGTGACCCACCTAGGGAAGAAAAGTATAAGTGCTACGGTCATTACAGGAAAAAATGCGGGGGATAAAATATTTATTCCTAGATTTGATTTGCTACCAAGTGATCCTGGCCTACCATTTAAATTTAAGCGTAGGCAATTTCCAATAACTCTTTGTTTTGCAATGACCATCAATAAAAGTCAAGGCCAGTCTTTATCTCATGTAGGCATTTATCTTCCGAAGCCCGTTTTCACTCACGGACAACTTTATGTTGCTGTCTCTCGCGTTACATCTAGAAAGGGATTGAAGTTGTTGATTTTGGATGAAGATGATAATATTTGTAGTGAGACCACAAATGTTGTCTATCGCGAAGTTTTTCAGAACGTATAAAGATTTCTAAACTTTTCAGGTTATTTCTTAACACTATAATATACTATTAATGTTCCTTAAATTTCATTTATTATTATTTGTGTATTTTTTTTCTAACTTCGTATTTTTTTTTCACATCATTTTTTTTGCAGTTCAGACTATTATGAATAACAGATGACTATTATGAAACACGCTTCAAAATAATATGTTGAAGTTTCAAATAGTGTTGACAATTGTTTTATTTATTTCTCCTGTTGAATCGTTTTTTTTATAAGAAAACATTTATATTTTGTTAAGGTGGATTATGTATAAGTGGTATACACAACCAACTACAGTGATATAAAAATAACTTTCATCGATATTATGCGAAGATGCATCGAGATGTGTGAGCTCATGTAGCACAAATCCGTTATTACTTTAAATGAGATTCACCGTTTGATGATATATTTTTGTTAATGGTGTCAATAAATCGTAAGTTTGATTTCCTAAAATTTGACCATTAGTTTAGATATCACGAAAAGAAATTATATGAGTTATTTGATTTTCTAAAAATCGACCATTATTTTTTATCATGCGTTTTTTGTTACTCTATTCATCATAATTTTTATTTATGTTGTAAACAAAAATAAGTAAATTTTTAAAGTTTTGCCCCGTGCTTGGCACGGGTATCATACTAGTTAATTATCATTTCGGCCTTCGTTCATAATGGAAATTGTGTAATAATAATGGATGACGTGTGTGAATTTGCTTAATTTTCTATTCCCAGAAAAATACCTGCCGGCATGATGTACGAATTTCCTATTCTATCCTCGCCGAACAATGAATTCTTTATCTACCTTTTCAAAAGTCCTAATTATGCGTTAAGCATATGATGTCCATAAAAAGAATTTGGTTCTGCAGTCTCCACAATTTAATCAGAATCTTTTATTAAAATAAAAATAAAAATAAAAATGATCTCGTGTTTCAATTGAGAGTGATAGAGCAAACCTGTTTTTCCATGTCCCTCATTTTCAATTTTCATTGGAGTAAATGAACATTTCATTTCTCAAAATTGTCTAAGAGGTCAATTTTATTATTTCTATTTTAATTATGTATTAAACTCAAGGATCGAGTAATCTTAGAGATCAATTTTACCATTTGCTAACAAAAATGCAATTGAAGTCGAAACAAATCAAGTATGAATTGACTCAACATAAAAATTGACACCATAAGAATTCAAATTTGAGAAAATAAGATGTGCCAACTTAATAGCAAGAGTTTACTTGTACTCTAAAAGGAGATAATTCTAATCCCACTTATGATGATAATTTGTATCATTGATATTAATAATAATTTTACCTTCCCTAATTTTTTTTTCTTTAAAAGAAAATTTATAAATGGTAAAAGTAAATTTAGTTTTTTTTCCTCTTTAAAATTCGGTATTCAGCTCTATGATCGACTAATTCGAGGGATCAATCACACCGTCCACTAGAAGGAATCAAATGTGAAACCTTAATATGAGCATACTCCAATGACTCAAACAAACACCACTAGATCAACCCAAGTGGTTTAGACTTTAGAGTAAATTTAGTTTATCACATTAAACTAAAGAACATCAATCAATTTATTCTTCCAAATAAAATACTTTTTTTAGTCTCTTATTAAGTTATTTAATCAAAATATATTTTTTAATCTCTTATTAAGTTATTTATCGTCAAAATATATTTTTTAGTCTCTTATTAAGTTATTTAATAAATACAAACAAAGATCCTTTGAAATTGTGGTGTAAAATTTGGAAAAGGATTAGATCAACTTGCGTTAAGTTAATTGGACTAAATTGCTATTTTATAAATTTGAAGGACTAAATTAATACACTTACAATTTCAAAGGTTAAAAATAGTTAATTATA
This sequence comes from Trifolium pratense, assembly GCF_020283565.1. Classification (NCBI taxonomy): domain Eukaryota; kingdom Viridiplantae; phylum Streptophyta; class Magnoliopsida; order Fabales; family Fabaceae; genus Trifolium; species Trifolium pratense. Next base: position 12,689,087 of record NC_060065.1, on the reverse strand, counting down.
TTACTCTTTTTCAAAGGAGATCCTATATCTAAATTTATTTTCGTTGTTGTTGCTAAAGATCTCTATGCTATGTTTTTTTTTTTTTTGTTGACAATTTGCGGTGAATCTCAGGTCAACATTACCTATTTACAATTTGCGGATGATACTTTGATTAATGGTGAGAAAAGTTGGGCGAATGTGCAGGCGATTAAAGCTAACTTGATCCTCTTTGAGCTTATATCTGGTTTGCTGGGTGAATTTTTGGTTGAGGTTAATGTGTCAGACTCATGGTTGAGGGATGCAACTTTTTCTCTTAATTGTAAAGTAGGTCCATCAGTTTTCGTTCTTGTATCTAGTAGAAATTCGGTTAATTGCCTATTGGTGGTAACCCTCGCCGACTAGCATTTTGGAGTCCTCTTATTGATAAAATTCGGATAAAGCTTTCTAGTTGGAATAGTAGATATTTATCTATGGGGGGTCGTCCGGTCTTGCTTAACTTTGTCTTGTCGTCAATATCAATTTATTTTCTTTCCACTTTCAAGGCTTCTGCAGGTATTATTTCTTCCATTGAACTTCTTTTAAAATCTTTTTTATGGGGTGGGAGTGAGTGTTGTGGCAAGTGTGAGTTAAGTACCACATTGTTTAGAAAAGTGGAGGCTGAACATTTTATAAGTAAGAGGACCCATAAACCTAACGCCTTAAGGTTTTGGGTTAAAATGTGGTGTCCAACTCACTTGTAGAGTTGTTCTTAAGCTCAATGTGGATGATCCTCAGGCTGCCCGCTGGTGATGACCCAATAGTGAAGAGGCGACAAAAATTTATTTGGTTCATTGGGACAAGATGTGTCTTGATCGCGATAAAGGTGATTTTGGAGTTAAGAGGGTGAAGGAGTTTAATGTTTCTCTGTTGCGGAAATGGTGGTGGATGTCCCTCGTGGACAAAGAGGGGTTATGATATTATAAGGTGTTAGTAGCTAAGTATGGGGAAAGGGAGGGTATGTCTAAGAAGTGTGGTGGGTAAGCGTCAGTATGGTGGAAGAACCTTTGGAGTGCTTGTGAGGGAGATAGGGGAGAGGACGTTCGTTGGTTTGATAATAATGTTATTATGGACGTCAGAAATGGGGAAAAGTTATTCGTTTTGGAAAGATAAATGGTTTCCAAGAGGAGCGTTGAAATCTAGGTTCAGAAGATTGTTTGATCTTGCGGTAGACAAAGATATTTCGATAGCAGAGATTAATAGGTTAGTGTGGATGAGTGGGGTGGGTGGGGGTAGGCTGGAGATGGCGTATGAGGTTGTTTGCTTGGGAGGAGGAGGAGTTGGAGGAGTGTTGTGGGCTTTTGGCTAACATTGTTTTGCAAGTTAATAAGCATGACAAGTGGTGGTGGGTGTTTGATCCATTTGAAGGTTATTCTGTAAAATAGACGTATGCTTTCTTCACATCTTTTTTCAAGAAGATGCAATGCTACATAAGGAAGTGACGTGGAAAAAAACTTTTCCTCTAAAGGTCTCTGTTTTTCTTTGGTGGCTTCTCAACAATAGGTTATCAACAAAAGACAACTTAATTCGGAGATGTGTTTTTTCTTCGGATCTCTCTTTATGTCTGAGAGGGTGTGGGACTCATGAAAGTTCTAATCATCTTTTTTTACTATGTAAAGTTTTTGGCGATATTTGGTATAGGGTGTCTAATTGGTTGAGAATTTATGATGCTATCTCAATCTCTATAACTTCTCATGTTGCTCAATTTGGAGGTTCTTTTATGTTTCAAAAGGTTATCCGCCAGGGGTTCCAAGTGGTGTCGGGGCGTGCTGTTGGGTTATTTGGAAAAAGCGTAATAATCATTTATTTAATAATGTGGAGCGATCGATAGATCAACTTCTTAACCATATTATGTCTTGGTGGTGGTTTAAGGCCAAAAATAAGGGTGTTTTTGTTGTATGCATTGTAAGACTCCTTATTGGTAGGCACTTCTTGTGCTTGCATATATATATATATATATATATATATGAGTCAGGATCCGTTGACACCAACTAGTTTGACACCAAATGTTACACCTCTCAATAACGTTTTATCCGATATAAATTTTATAAAATCCACCGTTGGATTGAAAGTTTACATCATATAGATCATTTGTGTAAAATTTCAAATAAATCCAAAATCATTTGATATGTTATTGAGATACATCAAAATTAACGGTTTTTGTATTTTTTTAAATGCCGTTAATCTTTATGTGTCTCAATAGCATATCAAATGATTTTGGATTTGTCTGAAATTTTACACGAATGATCTATATGATGTAAACTTTCAATCCAACGGTGGATTTTATAAAATTTATATCGGTTAAAACGTTATTGAGAGGTGTAACATTTGGTGTCAAACTAGTTGGTGTCAACGGATCCTGACTCTATATATATATATATATATATATATATATATATATCGCTTTCGCTTCTTAAAAAAAAAAAAAATACTCTTTTCTTCTTTGGCAAATGCAATTGGGTCATAATCAACAATTCAATCATTGGCAATACATTGGGAAGTATATTACTGTCTCTAGTTAGATTTGCATCAAGTAATAAATGTGATGGTTATATAAGTACCTCTCCTACTTTTAAGGGTAGGGGGAATGCTCAAAATAAATATTCAACAAATTCAAATTGTAAATTAATCAAGTAATTAATGAATTTTCTTAAAATGAATTGTTTGAGAGAATCCAATTTTTTTCTTCAGAGAATCAGAGAATTAATAACAAAAAATAATCAAATTGTAAATTGAACTACTACTCAATAATCCAAAATTAACTCGGAAAGGAAATTATTCCATCCTTCAAGGTAAGAAAATTTATGATCATGAAAATCAAATATCTAATTTTGTTCATACAAAAAAATAAAAACTTACAACAAACAACACCAATAACCTACAATTTGTGTTGGAACTTGAATTATTTAACCTATTCCTGTGCTACATGATATCAAGGTTTGAAAATTTTCATGTAAATGGAAATTGGGGAAGATACCAATTTCAATGGAAGAACAAAATAGTAACTGAAAATTGTAAACATAAAAAAAAAAAAAAAAAAAGACCAAATAGCTTCTTCCCCTGAAAACTTTGAGCCAATCTTTGTGAGTATAATCTGAATTTCTTCCCCACATTTTTTGAAAGGAAAATATCATCATAGTAAAAAAAATAAGGAGGAAAGTACCAATTAGCAAGAATCTTTGTGTCAATCAATTTGAGAAGCATCAAAATGTGCAAATTCATCAGCATCCCATCACAGCACAATTATAAACAAAGTTACCAGATTGTTTTCTTGCAAGTAGATTCCATTGTGGAGGTCCTTCACTAGGCACCCATGAATTGAGTTCAATAAAACCCTCACCATGACTCCTTGGTCCACCAATAACAATAAGCCTATTTCCACATGCCCTAAATGCAAGACCCCATCCGTTCATTGACGCCGCTCGCTCCGGTAATCTACCCATTGTGATCCATAATTTGCTATCCTTATTATACTTTTTAACCTCCATGTCAGCATAATCAGCGGCATATAATTCATTATTTACAACGGCAACTAGAGGCGGTGCCTCGGCCGTAGCAGGCATCTCTGATCCCCTGGCACTACGTCCAGGGGACATGTTAGGGATTTCTTTCCATGTTCTAGTTTGTATATTGTACTCCTCACCGCATGTAAGAAGCTTGGATTCGCGCCCACCGATTCCCCCAATAACATAAAATTTTCCATCCATGAACACCCCTGAGCACATCTTCCTCGGCTTGTTCATACTTGGGAGTGTTTCCCATGTTTGATTCTCGGAATTATAGAGCTCAGCCGAGTCGAGGATATGTCCTTCTGAATCACAACCGCCAGCTAGAATTGCAATCTCTCCGAGGCTAGCAGATCCAAACAAGCATCTTGGAAAATTCATCCTCATTCCGGATTCCCATGAGTTTGTCAAAAGACTGTATCTGTATATGACATGCGATTGCAACTCCCTCCCAAACACAAGAAGTTCGGTACCTACTGCTAAGGACTCCTTATCGGAACACATGAAGCATTCATTAGAAGCCATTCTAGGTAAATGCATCCACCGGTTGCGAATCGGATCATAGGCCTCCCATTCGAGGAGGGCACATGAAAAATAAATCCAGTGCTCTATGATACCATTCAGTCTCCTCCATGCATAGAGCTCACCACTCCGAATTATGTTACGGAAGCTCCTATTCAGCGAGGCAAGAGAACCATAATCAGACCTAGAACAGCGGCTTAGACAGGTAATTGAACTGTCCCGATTCATGCGCGGCAAAAGTGAACTGGAATCTGATGAATCCCCTGCATAACGCTCCTTCTGCTCATCCGACGGCTCGTCGTTGGAATTCATCAAATTCCCATCATCAAGTTGCCGCTCCTTCTGTTGTTCATCGCCGAAAATCGACAATGAAAGCTGCAACAATGAAAGCTGCGATTGTTCAGCAGAAAACTGAACAGAAAAAGCAACAGCCTTTTCAACTATTCGGCAATTGTTCAACGGCTCAAAATCCTTCCTCTGATCATCATCCAGATCGATTTGCGGAACAACAGAATCCATCTCACCTTGATAACAAGAATCCAATCTCCTGTTAACCTTCCTCGGCATCCGTTCGTCTTCATCATCAATATCTATATGTCGCTTGCCATTTGTCATGTCCAAATCCGGCATGAATTTCATGAAAGACCAATTGTTGTCTGCCTGGCAAGAACTCGAAAACAACCCGGGAACCACGCAGGATCGACCGTCCAACATAGTCTTTGCAACAACAACAACAAGTATTCAATCCTCAATCAACAGCACAGAGATGAAAAATCTCAGCTCAGAAACAAGAGCCTGTTGAAACAGAATTAATCAAATTAAATTCAAGTCATAAATCCCATATTAAGTTTCTGTCTTAAATAACCCTTCTTCACATAAACATAGATTCTTCTTCAAAACTTAATGACCCAGAAACGCAAATACCACAAAAAAAACAAGATCACAGATCAGAATCAATTCAAAATCACTTTTTTATGAACAGAATCAAAGTGGCTTAACACAGATAAAGGAAAGGAAAAATAATTCACACATACTAATAGAGATCTCAGAAATCAAAACAAAGTAACAAAAATAATACTAAGGTCAATTGAACAAAATGAATCCAATATTCCAATGTAGAAACTAAAAAAAATCAATTTTTTCACAAACCCATTAATCATTATAATCACTATTCAACAAAAAAGCTAAATTTAATTAGATCTCATATAGCAATTAGATCTCAAAAAAATCTAGCATCTTCAGAGCATAGAAAACAAAACATAGAGAGAGAGAGAGGAGAGAGGAGAGAGATAGAGAGAGAGAATGATGTCAGAAACTTACTACGGTAAGATTTGAGAAGCGAAACTGAAAACAAAAAACATGAAAAGTACTTGATGTTGAATTTATGCAAAATTGAACAACAATCTTAAACTCTTTCTTTGTTTCTATATCTCAACAAAGTCACTGTTTTGCATGTATGTGTGTACCCTTTCACACATACGCACACATGGAGAGAGAGTATAAGAGTTTCTCTCTCCACACACACACACAGAGAGAGAGAGAGAAACACAACTCTTAGAAGGTGTGGTTGGTCCTTTCTTGAGTTGGGTTCTGCAAATCAGATGAAAGAATGGTTTGGAGCTAAATCTATTAGAGGACCCCTCACATGGCCTTATCTTAATTTATAATTTTAATAATATTACCTTCATTTCATTTTTTTTCTTCTTCTTATTTAATTCCGTCATTTTAAACCATTAAACTATTTTTTTTTAGTTTAATGGTAAATAATTTAGATAGGATGTATAAAGTCATGATTTTGATTCTCTACTCTATTATAAACCAAAAAAATTAAATAAATTATTTGGTTTTCGCGTAATTCTCACATTACCATATTATTATTTGATAAGAAAGATTTATATAGAAAGAAAAAATTTTAATCAATTTGGTTAATCATACATAAAGTAGAGAATGATTTTAATTTTTTTTTAAGCAAATGATTTTAATTTATAAATGTTAAATTTTTCCGTATAAAAATTTTCTCTTTCACTTTCCTTCTCAAGTTATTAGAAATATTTAGCTTAGTCCCGTGATGGTAACTTAGTTACTATGGACATTTTTCATCAAGAGAGTGGATTGGAAATTCAAATTTCTCAGGATTTCTTCTAATCACTAGGCTATTGGAAAAAATGTTTAATTTAAATTATATTTACCTTAAAAATCATATCATCGATGTTGAGAAATACTTACTTAGACACAAACACAAATGAAAATAGTTTATGCGCACATGCATAGACATAAAAAAAAAAAGAATAAGTTAAATAATGTGTTTTTTTTAACGGTGATAAGTTAAATAATATGTTTTTTCTAAATAAATAAATTATATTTATTTGATGAATGTGTACCTAAATTATTTTTATTTAGGTTGTGTCAAAGTAAGTGTGGATCTATATATTCTGTCTATCACCATTATTAATAAAATTTAGTTTTTTAGGTAGATTAAATTATGAATGTATTTGTTCTATAATATATATTGCATATATTATATGTCTAAAAGAAAGTCTAGAGGAAGTATATAATTAATCGTGATTTAGTAAGATTATAATTTTTTATATTAGGGTGTATTAAAATAAACTTTTATTATTAATTAAAGAGAAAGCTTAGAAGTAGCATGTTTAAATTATTGGCTTGACGGTGATTCTGCAAGTACACAGAATCGCTACTAAGTAATAAAGTGATAAGTTTATCGTTCTCCATAGGGATTGTGCCAAAATTAGTAGTTTTGCTTAGGAATATGGATAGTTGCCTTCACTTTAGTATTTTGAAAGGTATATTTGTGGGTAATAGTAAATGACAGGAAATTAAAGTGCATAAAGTAAATGACAGAAAAATAAATATTGTGTGTGTGACCACACGGGGTGGTTATGTGTGGTCGGATCCCTCCCTTACTCCTGCTTGGTGGTTATTCCATTGTTTCCCTCTATCAGGAATTAGACTATTAAAAATAGGTTTCGGAAACAATCGTTCCCTATTTTTATTACAAACTGCTCAGAGCCTAATTAGTGGTTACCCTTACTCTATTTAAGTATCATCGCCCCAGGTTTCACTTTTTTGTTAAAAACGTTGGTATCATTACCTTAGTGGCTTCATGTGTCATAAGCTGTCATGTGTGCCTCTAACTAGTCCTAACTCTGCCTCAGGTAAAAATTATCGTGCTTTCTAATCATATACTAAGACTTCAGATACTGAATTTAATGGTCTCATATTGGCCATAGCATACCGTCTTTCGTTCGGGATTACTAGCTTCGTTTCCTATGCGATATCCACTATGTCCTTAGATTTTATTCTAATGTGATCAGTATTAAAATAAATATAAAATCGGACGATAAAAGAGTTTGCAATCAGAAACAATTGAATCTATACCCAAAATGTACAAAATACAAAACCAAGCATTCGTAAAGAAGTTCCTCTACTCCACCTAACCTAGGAAAAATAAATTGCAAAGACAGAAAGAAAAGAACTTTGTTGGCCTTGGAGTTCCTTGGCCTCATTGCCTCCTCCTTAGAGTTCTCCTAACTCAGGGTGAATATTGAATAATATTCTCAATATTTTTTTGGAATGAATAATAGTGAAGGAGGAAAGCTCTATTTATAGTTTTTCAGCTGGGTTTTAAGTTTTTCTGCGCGTTCATCACACCCATCGTGGTAGGATGGAAGATTTCTTCAGGATTTTCTGCGTGTTTTTGAAGTCATCATCGTGCCACGATGACAAGTCATCGTGGTACGATGGAAAAGATTTGTTGCAGATTTTCTTCAATTTAACCGCCTTCTCATTGTGTCATGCCAGAATTCATCATGGGTACGATTGTTGCGCTACTTTATTACGTTTTTGCCTTTTTTTGCTGTTTTTTTCACTTTTGTTGCTTCTGGGCCAAGTAATTTCACTTTTTCAAGTATTTGCTTGTTTTTGGGCTGCTATTAAAACTACCTAAATTACTACTAAAAACAACATATAATTGACTGTCATCATGGTTAAACATCAAAAAGGTAATTTTGATCATAAAAATAGTGTATTTTCACTTTTTTTTTAAGAATAATGTATTTTTATATCAACTAATGTTACAAAATTTTCCTTCATAAAAATATTAATTTATTCTTTAATAATAAAATAGTTTTAGAAAAATATTTTACTACCAATATTAGATTTTCCAACTTCAAATAGCTCGATTCCTTCATCAAGTGTTTTTGAGTTTGAAATTTTCAAGGATATGTTTTTGTTAAGAAGTGAGATTTCATTTTGTCAAAAAAAAAAAAGAGGGATTTCATTAATTTGATGATTAGTTAAATTCTCTGTAAATGCAAAATTTTTGGTGAAATTAGTAGACATTATGATCTAATAACAAAAAAAATCAATTAGCCAAATTTCTTTTTTTTTTTCCTTCTTATTTAATTCGGTAATTTTAAACCATTTTGTTTAGTCTAATGATGAGTAATTTCGATAATATATATAAAATCATGATTTTGATCCTCTACTCTATTATAAACCAAAAAATAAATTCAGTCATTATGAAATAAATAAATTATTTGACTTTCACGTAATTCTCACATCAGCATTGTTATTTGATAAGAAAGATTTATATAAAAAGAAAAAATTCATAAAAATAAAAATTTAATCAATTTGGTTAATCAAACATAAAGTAGAGAATGATTTTAATTTATAAATGTTAAATTTGGCCATATAAATTTTTTCTCTGTCACTTTCCTTCTCAAATTATTAGAAATGTTTAACTTAGTCCCGTAATGGTAGCTTTATTCTATAATATATATTGCATACATTATTGAATTATTGACTCAATATGTCTAAAAAGTATAGAGGAAGTCCATAATTAATTGTGATTTGGTAAGATTATAATTTTTTATATTTTTATATTAGGGTTTATTAAAATAAACTTTTGTTATTAATTAATTATTAATTAAAGAGAAAGCTTATAAGTAGCATGTTTAAATTATTGGTTAAACAAAAAGGTAATTTTGTTCATAAAAATAGTGTATTTTCACTTTTTTTAAGAATAATGTATTTTTATATCAACTAATGTTACAAAATTTTCCTTTATTGATTATTTAATAATGTCTCCATTCATTAGTGAGACTTGTAATTATTTAATGGGTACTCCTTCGACCTTATTTATTGCAAATTTTTCTTATTTTACGCATATTAAGAAAATTATTATTTTTACTAAACTACCCCTTACAATATATTAAATTTGCATTGAAATTATAAAACATGTTAAAAGTAGAACAATTAATTAGGGGTATTTTTGGAAGAATAACATTAAATATAGTTATTTTTGGTAACTTTTGCTTATATTTGATGCCATTTTTTTTTGTTGACTTTTGCTTATAAATAAGCTCGGAGGGAGTATTCTGAAAGACTTTTTAAATATTCTATTTAAAAAAACTATTTATTTAAAAGGTGAACATTTCAAATATTTTTTTTTTTGACAGAGGTGAACATTTGAATTCTTAATATGTTGATTTCATACATTTTCATAAAAATTTCACAAAATCTTATTATTTAAGATGTTTAAGGAGTTCCCTAAGAGCACTCGTTGCATTTTCCTTACTAATGAGTCCCGAGACACACTTTAATCATTCCATTTAAAAAAATTATTTATTGAAAAAATAAAACATTTTAATTCTCAATTTATTGACTTCACAAATCTTTATAAAAATTTCACAAAAATTTACTATTTAGAGTACTTGGAAAGCGTCTATGGAGGATTTTTCTTTATTGATTAATTCATTCAACTTTGTTCTAACTTCTTTTTTAAAATTGTGTACTTTATGTTGTGTTATTGGGCTGCGCAAAATTTTATAGAGCTGGTGGCTTTGGGGTCCACAAAAGGTTCGACGATGACCGGTTACGGGTTACCGCCGGTATAGACACGTGTTGACCATTGAGGAGGAGGATCAGTTTTTATTTTTTTTTATGGTTGTGCATGCCTCGCTGACTCAACCTTTTTTGACTTTTTCTTTTTCATTAAATAAAATAGAATAAGTTCCACCAAACACTTTTATAAAAAAATATTAATTTATTCTTTAATAATAAAGTAGTTTTAGAAAAATATTTTGCTACCAATATTAGATTTTCCAACTTCAAATTGCTCGATTCCTTCGTCAAGTGTTTTTGAGTTTGAAATTTTCACGGATATGTTTTTGTTAAGAAGTGAGATTTCACTGTTTCAAAAAAAAAAGAAAAGAAGTGAGATTTCATGTTGTCAAAAATAAAAAAGAGGGATTTCATTAATTTGATGATTAGTTAAATTCTCTACAAATACAAATTTTTTGGTGAAATTAGTAGACATTATGATCTGATAACAAAAAAAAATAACTACCAAATTTTTTTCGTTTTTCTAAAAGGCTTAATTTGATATTTGAATCCCCATGCAGTTTGAAACTAATATAACCGATAATATATTGAAGCATTCGGTTGGATTTGGATCGGGTCTCAGGTTAACAATTGTGAAAAATCAGTCATGTACGGTTGTATACAGGCATATGCGAATCAAATACAAAACATCCTACAAATACAATTGTGAAAGATCACAGATCCTATAAATACAATAGAAACAAAGACAATCTTATAGTTGCATCCTACTAGCTATTTCCTATGCCTATCTATTCTCATTATAACAACAAAACAACCTTGCAAAATGGTCTGCACCATGAAACAACACCACCAATAACAAATGCCAAAATTAAGATCAAGGCCACACACACCATCACCAAAGGTAGATAGACAAGTCCAACCTAAAATTAATGAACAGACATGCAAAAATTCAACAAAAGGTTCTTTTGTGTCCTACTATTACATAGCGGACGATGTTTTTACCTAAAATTTTCATTTTTACTCATCTACTACTTAATTAATGGATGAGTATAAATAGAGCGCACGAAAAAATACATAGGGTAGCAAGATAAACCCTCAAATTCAACAATACTTAAGTTTAAATCAACAATTGGATAAACAACCTTACACTACAAGAAAATGTATGATTTGCAACCAGAATTTTGCTACAACCTGCATTCTAGTTAATACCAATTAAAAATCCCTCTGTTTGACCGATCACTACAACAAAAATGGGATTTAGTAACATTTTTTAAAGGCTAAATTGCACTTTTGGCCCCCTATGTTTTAGAAACTTGCGAATTTGCCCCATATGTTTCAAAATAGCAGTTTTAGCCCCTATCTTTACCCCGTTTTGCAAATGATCAATTTTGACCAAGTCAACACTGATGTGACAAGCACTTAAGTGACCCAGCTGCCACATCAGTTTTTTTTTTTCACTTATAATATTTTTTTTTAAGAAAAAGATGTTAAGAATATAGATAGTTAGTTAATCAACTAGAGTTAGTTGATAGGTTACCAAGTTGGTTAGGAGGTTAGAAAGTTAGTTAGGGAGTTAGTTACTCCAAATAGTCCTACAAATAAGCTACTTCATTGTACATTTTACTCATTCTTTTATCAATCTATATTCATTCAATATGAATCAATATGAATTTCTATGAGTATCTTCCTCATGAATACTCCTATGCACTCTATCTTGCCGACATCTATGATCTTTATCCCTTCGATTCCATGATTCATAACATGGTATCAGAGCGATACCCGAGGGAAGAAGATGAAGTTCAAGAAGCTGGTTCAAGCTCTGGTTTTTCAATCCATATGCAAGATTCAAGTGATTCAATTTCAGAGGCAGCAGGGGAGATTTCATCATCACCTACCTCTGTTCTAGGGATGACAAAAAAATTCAAACCCGAGAGACTCACCCGAACCCAAACTCAAGTCAACGGGCGAAACTCAATTTGACTAGGTTTGAGTTTGGGTTCGGGTGACACCCGATAATATGGGTGTGGGTTTGGTATCAGTCAAACCCACACCCGAAACCCATACACCCACCCGAAATATTTTATAATTACCTAATTACCCCCATAGTCTCCCTCAATTTCCTTGGAAGACCTTAAATTTTAGTTGTAATTTAATTTCTTGAAAGTCTATGTTGTAATTTCTTGAAAGTCTATGTTTGAATTTCCTTGGAAGACCTTAATTTTAGTAGTAATTTAATTCAAAGTCTATGTTGGAATTTAATTTCTTAAATTTGCAAATTATTTTCAAATGTGCTGCGGGTTTGGGTGAAAAAAACCCGAACCCAATGGGTGTGGGCGTGGATGTTGTTTTGCCACCTGAACAGCCTTTGGGTTTGAGTTTGGGTTTGGGTGATGATTTCGGGTGTGGGTTTGGTAAGTGTCAAACCCGCACCCATGGGCGCCTGTTGCCATCCCTACTCTGTTCTTGTTTCATCTACAGCATACAATTCCTGCAATTTCAGTTTCGGTATAATTTTCATTCTTAAATTGCTCTGATCAGATCGATTGAGTTTGTGAAACAAGAGATCAAAGGTTGCACCGTCAAGATTGGACAAATTGAATGTTTCTTGAACAAATTCACACTAGCAGAACATCATGATTTTGTGATTTCACAATCCACCGTTCACGCGTTTTCTTCTCCGATCAAGGTCGAGTGTCAACACGAAGGCAAGGCAAGAATGAACCGAAAGTAGTTTGGTACGATCAACGACGACAACGTCCAATTCTCGCGAGATCAATATCAAAACAGCAAGAAAGGCATCATAGTTTATGATCCCGGAGGAACAAATCTGTTCTGATCCTCTTTGTTTACATCGACTGAGTTTGCAATGCTTCTTTGTCTCCTTTTCCTTGCGATGATGATATTGCTAAGATCTTGTTATTTCAAATCATCGCACTTCGTTTTTGATCCTGGACAAGATGTTCTCCATCATCGTTTATTTGCCGGAATCTGTTGTCAATCTATCCAGAATCAGTGTCATCTGTATTGTCGATTAAAAACACTGCGACGCCATTGAAGAGTTCGCGAGAGAGAAGCAGCGAATCCTGTTTGCAGAAGTGCGTTTGGAGGTTAGAAAAACTGGTTCTGCAAAAGCGCGTTTTGAATAAGCTATTTTGGTTCAGAAGCACGTTTTACATATTTTTGGAGAAGTGAATCGCGTTTGTAATTCAGGAAGAAAGAACAACACCGTGTTTGCCTGCGTTTGTCTATTGTGCTTCGTAACAAGGATCTAGCTTAATCAAATTGGGTTTGGGCTTATCAATTTTGTTGACCTGCAGTCTGGGCTTCCTATCATTTCCTATCAGTTTTATGTTTTGTTTTTGCTAGTTTACCTCATTTCTAAGTTAGTTACTACAGTACAGTTAATCTTTTGTATTTTCATTGTAATTCAAACTCAAATTGGTAATTTTCCAATGTTGAGTTTGAGGGAGGCTGTTAAGAATATAGATAGTTAGTTAATCAACTAGAGTTAGTTGATAGGTTACCAAGTTGGTTAGGAGGTTAGAAAGTTAGTTAGGGAGTTAGTTACTCCAAATAGTCCTATAAATAAGCTACTTCATTGTACATTTTACTCATTCTTTTATCAATCTATATTCATTCAATATGAATTTCTACGAGTATGTTCCTCATAAATACTCTTATGCACTCTATCTTATCGACATCTTTGATCTTTATTCATTCGATTCCTCACGAGATTGTTGTTACAAGTTGTATCCAGGAATTTGTGTTTTGCGTTATTGATTAATCACTATTAGAAGCAATTTCTAGATGACCAATGTTTAGGCTTTTTTTTTTTTAATCAACTAAATTTTATTGGTTGTGAAAATAATAGCCAACACAAAGAGACACAAAAAAGAGATCAACAGTAGGCGATGGTAAAAAGCCAACCACACCAGATGCTCCTGTAACAGAATAGCAAAAACTAGACACAAATTGGGTGAGAAAATTCATACATGATTTCTTCCTTTCCTTATTATTATTTTTTAAAAATTATAAGTGAAAAAAAAATTGTGGGGCAGCCGAGTCACTTAATTGATTTTGCCAAATCAGCATTGACTTGGTCAAAATTAATCATTTGCAAAAGGGGCAAAAGATAGGGGGCTAAAACTGTTATTTTAAAATATAGGAGGCCAAAATCACAAGTTTCTGAAACATAAAGGGTCAAAAATGCAATTTAGCCTTTTTTAAATGATACTAAATTCAAAAAATGTTACTATATAGATTTAGTAACATTTGAACACAAGCCTATGTTACTAAAGATGTTTAGCAACACCTTAGAGTTTTATTTGTAACATTTAAAAAATGTTACCTGTTTAGCAGCTAATTCCTAGCAAACCTGTAGCAAATAAGTTTAGTTAAATGAGGCATTAATTAAGTGGCCAATTGGCTATGAAATAACTTCCTAAATAATTTGTAGTTAATCTTAAAAATTCATAGCTAATTCAAATTGTTCAAATCAATCACGTGTGTTTGATTTGTTAAAGGGTAAGTACTGGACAGAACAGTACAAGACAGAAAACAGCACAACACATGACAGAACAACACAGAACAAACTTTTGGGATATTGAACATTTTTTTGTCTTATACGATATTTTGTTAATAAAATGGTATTTTGACATTTTAGACAACTTGTACTGCGGATAAAAAGTTGTGCTGTGGTTTAGTGAGGTACAAAAAATTCTGTTTTTGTCCTGTCCATTGCTTCCCAGTTTGTCCAGTTCCTGAAACAGTTTTACAATCAAACACAGTACAACTATAGTTGTCCTGTCCAGTCCCTTATTTTTTGGCGAATCAAACGGACCCTAGATCAAATATATAGTAACACTAGTTTTGTAACCAAAAAATATATATAGTAACTCTAGTTTTGTAACCTAGAAAAACAATCCAATGTCAATACATAATCATTTCACCAGACAAGGAAAAAAGAACATTGATAAGCTTTACAAGTTAATGTTAAGTGACAAATAATTTAAAACAAACAAATATTCTAACTAGATTATAGAAAACTTTATAAAAAGATAGCCTACCTCTAGTACTTGAACTCGGAGTTTCAGATCCCCTGCCTCACTATTGTTTCAGATAGCCAAAATGCCTGCAGACTGTTAAATAATGGCCATACTTGTGACGATGCGTGCCACCCTGTATATAATATATACTTGACTATGCCTTTTACACACCAAGTGAGAAACCAACTTGTTCTAGCACAGGACTCTGCTCAATGTGAAGCTGCAGCACATAAGAAACAGGTTAGTAAATTCTAATGATTGGCTTAATTCTATTAACTCTTTTTTGACGCGTTTGACCGATTCACTTAAAAAACTTCTATTAACTTTTTTTTTTTTTTTTTATTGTTCCATCACTTATTTTTCTTACTCCATTACTTATTACTACATTTAACAAATTAAAATTTCCTTTTTAATAACTCAAAATCATCTTCCAAAAGTCAAAATTGAAAGGGTAAATGATCATTTACCCCCTGCAAAATAGTCAAATTTTCGTTTACCCCATATGCAGATTTTTTTTCTGTTTACCCCCTGCAAAAACTAGATTCCCTCATTTTGCCCCCTCGGTGTATGGCAGGACAAGTGACTGTGCAAATTTGCTGACGTGGCTTGTACACGTGGAAAAAAATCATCTATATTTATTTTTTAAATTCCACGCCAGATAATATTTTTTTCCTACAAAATAAAAAAAACGAATTTCCTTATTTATTTTTTTATCCAAAATAAAAAAAATCCTACCAAAAAAAATTAAATTTTGTTTCCTAAAAAATTAAAAAAATGAATTTTCTTATTTATTTTTTTTCGAAAATAAAAAAATCCTACAAATCAAATTTTTTTCCTACAAAATAAAAAAAAATTCCTACAAATAATTTTTTTTTCGTACAAAATTATTATTTTTTCCTAAAATAAAAAAAAACAAATTTTCTTATTTTGCTCCCAAAATAAAGATCTACTCCCAAATAAAGTTTATTTCCAAAATAAAAATTTTAAAGATTTATTTTCAAATCTTTTTGAATTAAAAAAAAACTTCACCAGAATCGTTTGCTTCCACCGTCGTGATCGTATTCGTCGTCAACTTCTTCAATCGCCAGAATCGTCTTCTACTTAGTTATTGTCTTATACTTCTTTCTATTTTTCTAGTTCTAGGGCAAATGGTTTTGGTAGATTAGGAAAACACGAATAAAACTTCTTTTTCTATTTTTTTAATTCAAAGAGATTAACAAAAAAATAAAGTTTTTTTTTAAAAAATAAAGATTATGTTTTTTTTAAATTCAAAAAAATTTGAAAATAAATCTTTAAAATTTTTATTTTGGAAATAAACTTTATTTCAGAGTAAATCTTTATTTTTGGAGCAAAATAAGAAAATTCATTTTTTTTTATTTTGGGGGGAAGTTTTTTTTTATTTTTTTTTGTTGGAAATTTTTTTAAATTTGTTTGTAGGAAATTTGCACAGTCACTTGTCCTGCGGTACACCCAGGGGGCAAAATAAGAGAATTTATTTTTTACAGGGGGTAAACAGAAAAAAAAACCTGCTTAGGGGGGTAAACGAAAATTTGCTTATTTTGCAAGAGGGTAAATGATCATTTACCCAAATTGAAATAACAAAATCATTTATCATTCATCTCTCAAAATCGCACTCTCCCTCATCACTCTAACATCATTTCTCATAATCACTTATTCACAATCGCTTCTTCGCTTCTTCACAATCTATTTCATCACGATCAACACCGAATCCCTTACTCAGTCTCGTTCAAAATCTCCTTCATCACCAACTCCGATTCATCACCATCGTCGATTCATCACTGATGACAGGAATTTATGTAATGTTTTAGTAGTATTTTAGATTAGTTTTTAGTAGTTATTGAAGATAAAATGCAAGCAAAAATCTAAAGATATGAAGTTACTTGACCAAGAAGTAATAAAAGTGGAAAATGCATTAAAAAAATGGCAAAAAAGGAAGAAATACGCTGTTACCATCGCAACACGATGGATTTGTTTTTATTTTGAAGAAAAACTGTTATTTTTATAAAAAACAAATCCAGACGATGGTGATGAATCAAATAATTAGATGAATCAGAGATGGATAGGAGATTGTGAATCGACGATGGATAGGAGATTGTGAATTGACGATGGTGATGAACGACGTTGGTGATGAATTAGAGAATGCGATGAATCAGAGTTGGTGATTAACTGCAGTCTGACAAGTGGACCAGTCTATCGTCGAGTAATAATTCACAGCGATGGATTCGTATCCACAGTGATGTGCCAAAGCTATTAGTTTCGGTTAGGAATTTGTATTCACTTTGTTTGTTTGAAAGGGTTTTGACTATTAAAAGTAAATGGCAATTAAAGTAAAAGGTAAGTTCAGATGAGATGAGTAGGTTAAGTGCTTTCGAATCCCTCCCCTATTCCTGCTTGGTAATCTGGTGTTATATTGCTCATTATTCCTTTATTATCTGGAGGATTAATTTCTAAGCGATAAGTTCAGATGTCTCGTTCCTTACCCTATTGCAACTGAAAACAGTTATTGGCGCTACCTCTCGAATCTGGAACTCACCATTGCACCATCGTCGATTCATTCCTGATTCACCGATCTCACATCAAAAGCGTTCTCCATTTCGCAACCGACGCCACATTTTTCTAATCTATTATTGATTTAAGACGCCACATTTTTCTAATCTATTATTGATTTAAGGTATCTAAAACTATGCTTAACTTCTCTTTTATGATTAATTAACTCAATTTGTTATTCTGAATATTGCAATATTATATTTGAGTGATTGATTATAAAGTAGAATTTAGGTGTTTCAGCTTAGATGGAACATATAGGATTTGTGGACGATTGGTATTTCAGCTTATATGTGTTTGATTTTGGTGTTTTAGATTTTGCAATTACTCCAACCATAGATAAGATGAGAGAAGTGGAATTATTCTAGGTAATAGTACGTTGAGAATAATTTGATTTACTAAAAAAAATGAGAGGGAGGAAGTACTCTGATTTGCAAATATGAGAATTTCGTTAGTGCTCATTGAACCTCGAAGCCTTTTGTGAATTGTTTGTGATATACTTTTACTAAGTCTTGTGATATCCATTAATTGCTCCAAGTACTCTTAAGATGATAGGG
This sequence comes from Trifolium pratense, assembly GCF_020283565.1. Classification (NCBI taxonomy): domain Eukaryota; kingdom Viridiplantae; phylum Streptophyta; class Magnoliopsida; order Fabales; family Fabaceae; genus Trifolium; species Trifolium pratense. The sequence continues at coordinate 12,671,012 of NC_060065.1, read as the reverse complement.
ATGTCCTATTTCTATAATAATAATAATAAAAAATCTTAATAGCTTGGATGTAGCTGCGAAATCGCTAGGAATATGTAGCTAGAGATTTATTGCCAAATTGTTGTGACATAGCGATTTAGTTAGGAAACATAAACTTTTGAACAATATTTAACTAGGTATTAATTAGGAACTAGCTAAGATATTCTTTATATTATTTGCCAATTAGCTAGGAAATATTTTGATAGATGATTTGCCACCCAATACATGATACGCCCTATACGACAGCTGATTCACAACAAATAGGTAGTAACTCTGTTTTACTAGAGATTAGATACCAATTAGCTACAAACCCCTTCGTAGCTAATCCCATATTTTCCTGTAGTGTAATGGACATTTGAGCCATTCAGAGTAGCCCGCATTAGACTTCCAACCCGTCCTACCAATAAACCAATTCCACGAAACCACTTTAATTTGGGAAAATTGCGAATTGCAATCCTCGACCCACATCGACAAATATAACTCCATTAATTTCGAGCCAACTTTAATTAACACCACACAACGGCTGTCCAAATAACATAGCGGGATCTTTTGAATTTTCTACAACCATGCACCATGCATAAAGAAGTGATAAACTACATCATTGCGTTGAACATCTTGAACACCCAACCCAACCATTGATTAATATATGGTTACTAGATTCAATGTGATTTCAACAAAAAACACATCAAATCAAAGATATGAGAGAGATATGACCCTTCATTTGGCTAATTCATCTCTTGTTGCTGCTAACCTCCCACAAAGTAATTTCCATACCATGACTTGGATCTTCGACGAAACATCTGTCTTCCACACTTTTAAAAGTTTTGATTTAAAAGTAATTTATTTAATTTGTGAAATATTTATTTATTTTTTGATTGAATAGAGGGCCTAAACCCAAAAAAAAAAAAGAAATTACACATAAATTACAAGTATTTTTTTTTAATGACTATGATATATAGTATAAATTTTCACCGTGGTTATTAATTGTTGCTAAAAAATTTCATAAAACACAATGCAAGTTTTCTCCTTCCAATAACCAAATTTTGTTCATAGAAAGAAGGCATAGATCGAATTCATATCCACTTACTTAAAAAGTCTAAATTTATCACCACTTAAACAAATTCATTTTTGGCCAGTTTAATTGTAATAACTATAAAAAATTTAAAAACTAGAATTACTATAAACTAAAATCATGATCAAAATACCAACATATTGTCACCACACAAAAAAATACCAACACACAAGTGGTAGATACTAATTAAATCCTTTAATCATTCGGTTCTGGGTTCGATTCAGTCGGTGCGTATGGAAAAATATTTGTTGGGAGATGTCAACCCCTTAAAATTAGTATCTGCACCTTTGATTTAAAAAAAAAAAATGATCAAAATTAAAATTGCACATGCTCTACACTTGCATCAAAAGTATATCTATTAGTATAGCTAGGCGCACAAAATTCTGGATAACAACTATTTTTTTGACAAAAGGATAACAACTCTTTTGTTATCAAGCCTTTTATAGTGTATTGTGATTACTTTAAATATTATCGGTTCATCAAAAAATTAGTTAAGACAGTTAAACACCTCACTTATCTTTTGGAGATATATCAATATTGTTATCCCTTATCTATTGACAACACCTCATTTGCTACATTTAGTAAATAAAGTAGTTATCATGAATCACGATCATGCTTCATCCAACTATATATGTTCATCCCTTCAGCAGAGTATAATTCTAATTTCCTAGACGGTAAGAGGTTCTTTATCATTTCTTAACTAATTGAGGGAATCAATGTAGTTTGAGTTAGATTTTTATAAATTAAGAACATCTTGGCACACTTAAATACTCTTATCATATACCTATATCTCATATTAATATAAATAAATAAATAAAAAAATGAATACGAGAGGCTAGACCTTACCACCAAAAATAGCAACAAAAAAAAAAAAAGTAGCACAGAACAACCATCCCTACAAAGAAAATTCACAAAGATTTGCCAAAACCTCCCATTTTAAAGAGAATTTAAATATAGTTTTTTTTTTTTATTATTATTCAAGTTTGAGTTCAATATTTTTTTTATAATAAGTTCGAGTTAGCTATTAAATAAGGTCGTGCACAAAATGTATAAATATACTAAAGATTGGAATTATTTAAATTTACATGCACTAAAAAAAAAAGTTTACAAATAAAACAATATGTTTAAAATTAAATATAATAGTTAGAGATGAATATCCAATACAAGAATAAAAATATAATAAATAAATAGACAATAGATATACAAATTGTCTCTTTAAAAAAGTGTACCAATTAAGTGTGAATTTTCGTACTTAACTTTAAAAATATCATTGTACGGTGTGAATTTGAATGCATAAAAAGGAACATTCAAATAACAATCAGTTTTATAGTGTTTATATTTTTTTAAAAATAGTCTCTAATTGAGAAGTTGCTTTATATTTATAGTTGTTCTTAGTAATTGAGATATTTATTATCTCGTAATATAATGTAAAATCATATTAGTTAATTAAAATGGTGTTGGTTTGGGTTCTTAGAATATGCTCCTCTCAAGGTCTCAGATTCGATTTCTCCTGGTGCCAAATTCGGTGGGCTAACTAAGTCTATACAAATCAAAAAACTCTAACTTTAAATGGGGCGCCCCCGCAAGTGGGCGGTGGGATTGGAGCTCCTTGGATTAGTTGGCTCTAAAGTCGGATACCAAGTTTTCAAAAAAAAAAAAAAAACTGATAAAGAAAAAGAAATTTATGCATATTCTTTCATCCATGAAAGTCATATCGATTAAATCAATTTGATCTTGATCTTCGATATTCAGCAAATAAATATCGATTCAAATTTGACAACCTTCAAAAGAAATAAGCAAATAAATATTATTGAAAAAAAATAAAAATGATCATGTGCTTGACGATGAAGCTGGTGTATATTTTCCATAAAGAGACGGTTGATGATGAGTTAGCGGACAATCATCTTTGAGAAGATTTATTGCAATAGAAGAATCATGATATATTTTGATTTTAATTTTAGGGGAATTGAAGCTCCTAAAAAAGGTGAATTCTTCAGTACACTTATTATGTGGATGTGTACCGGTACACTGCTGATGTGGTTAACAAGTGGCAGACATTTAGGGTATGTTTGGTTCGGGGTTTTTGGAGGGGAGGGGAGGGGAGGTGAGGGAATATTTTAAATGTTTTGTGTTTGGTTCAAATTTTATGAGGGGAGAGGAGGGGAGGGGAGGTGAGCAAAATCCCTCCAATGACCAATTTTTGCTTCCCCCCAAATTGGGGGGATTTGGAGGGGAGGGGAGGTGAGGAGAGATGAATTATTATAATCTTAATTACATTGACATAATTATCCTCATATTTATTTGAAAATACCAAAACTTTCCTTTTAAAATTTATATTAAATCATACTAAGTTATTTGCTTGTTGCCATTTTTTTTACGTTGCTAATATCCTGTGTTTATTTTTTACCTGTACTATTTTTTTTTTTGTTTTAATGTACTTTTTTTTACAAGATACTTGTTTTTATTTTTTACCTATCCTACAACATTTTTGGATAAATACTTTTTTTTTTATATATAATAAAATGAACACTTTTTAATTCATTTCACTGTACATATATATATATATATATATATATAAACTTTCAACAAGTTTTTTTAGGAAAATTAACTATCAATAAATTGTTTTATACATATTTTCATATTCTACACATTATATTTTAGAAGTGCTCTAATATTTTTGAACATAAAAATTTTTGTTAGAATTTTGTATTTGATTATTTCTGGAGTTTTCGGTTATTGAATTTTCATATTTAATTGTTTATGTAGTGAATACTGAATAATTTTAAAATGTTGAGATTTTGTAAAGATGACAAGGATAAAAAAGTAAATTAATTTTAGAATCTCTCCCCTCCCCTTGTGAACCAAACACATATTTAATAAAAATCTGTCACCTCCCCTCCCCTCCCCCTCTTTTGAACCAAACATAAATATTATCCTCCCCTCCCCTCACTTCCCCTCCCCTCCATTAAAATTCCTCCCCTTCCCTCCCCTCCCCTCCTTCTATTTCGAACCAAACAGACCCTTAATGCAGATTTTGTTTCTTTATTAAATTTTCTATATTAAACACTACTTTTTAATATTTGCAAATATATCCTTAACATAAATATAACAATCAATTTTGTTCCACAATATAAATCAAACCTTTCAACCAAGATTTTCTCGTTTTTTAAAACAATTTTTTTAACAAGATTAAAATATTTTGATATTATTATAATATCCTATCAAATAATATGATATTAGTATTTTAACAACATGTGGTATAATTTTCTTTTCAAAAAAATGTAAGATTTTAACAACTTATTATTATTATTATTATTATTATTATTATTATTATTATTATTATTATTATTATTATTATTGTTATTGGATCCAACTATGATTTTAATATATTTCAATATTATTAACTTTCAATTTTTGTTTTAATGTTATTGGTTATTAATACATATAATTATTAAAATACATTTATTTATTTTTTTTGCACAAATTTTTTTATAATTTTTAATGTGTATATATTTTATTGTAATACTATTAATATTTAGTGATTCGTAATACTCTATATGGGCATCGGATTAGCAGGTATATAATTATTTTTTGTCTCTGCAAAATTACTAAATTTAATTTTTCTTCTTCATAAATGAATATCATGTTTTTATCCCTACAAAATATTTATGCATGCAATTTTAGTCATGTTGTTAAGTTGATGTATATTTATGATGATTTTGCAAATTTATTATATATAGAGTATTATAAAAAGTTTGTCCAAAAATAAGGAGCTCAAAATTTGATTTTTAGGTCAAATTAAATATTCTTTACTTTTATTTTGATATTTTGATTTAGAAAATTCATATTTAATTCATCTCATTTTGAAAAATACTAAAGTTTTGTAAATGAACTTTTTGCATTATTTCAATTAGGTCAAGTTGAACCACTTACGCAAATAAATAAACTCTTATGTATTATTCATAAGCTTGTCAAAGTATTTATGAAAAAATAACTTATGAAGATACAATTTTTGTTAGGTAAAATTTATAAATTAATATAAAAGTTTACTTATTTGTATAAAATATTTGTTATAAGCTAAAAAATAAAAGCAAAATAAAATTTGGCCCATGAGGTATTCTTAAGTAACGGTTAGTTCAATTAATTGAGATTTGACCATTATTTATTTGTACAAGTTATTTTTTATCTTGTTTCAAAAACAAACAAAAAAAATAGTTACTTTTTATAAGCAAAAAAATAAGTTAATTTAAATAGGCCCTTAAAAGATCGAAATTTTCTAAAGATTAGAAATTTATTAAAAAATAAAAAGTAAAATAAAAATTGGCCCATGAGTGATTAGAAACCATGGCCATACATTAACAAAGCATACATTTTACCAACAATAAAAATGATCATCTTGTTAATCAAATCTGTTTGTCGTTATATTATATTAATGTTTTGTTTTATATTGTTTAAAAAAAACAAAAAACCTAATATTAAAACAGCGTCCTAACTTTATTCCCTAATGTCATTTATGTATGCGCTGTTTTGTTTGAAGCTACTCACGAACTAGACTCATCAAGACCCAATTTGGTCTGATATGCTTGAAAGGATTAGGTACGTAGATACTCCATGTTTGTGGTAGTAGTTGCTGGCAATGTTTTAAAACCCGGACCGGTGATCGACCCGGTCAAGGCACTAGATCACTGGTTCACTGGTCAGACCAATGGGTCAATGGTCAGACCGCATGACTATTGACCCGGCTTATATAAAAAATTTAAATATATTAACTTGAATTTCATAACAATAAAATTTAATAAAAAAAAATATTTCTTCAAACTTTTTCAATAAAATTTCATATATTTAAAAGAAAAAACTCAAAAGCTTTTCATTTCATCATTATTTATATTTTGATTCACATATCTAACCGTATAATATTATAATTTAGTCAATAAAAGTATTATTATATCATAATTTTTAAGTAGAACAACATGATTTATAAGTCCAAAAAAAATAATACATAATTTAATATATTATATTAAAATAAACAGTGAATATATATTAAATTAAAAATAATAAGGAAAAAAATATCAATGTATTTATTAATACATGTCATGGTGTTTTATAACTAATATACTAGTATTAAATATATTTCAGTTATTTAGAATAACACATAAATGTGAGTGGCCTAGTGGTAGTAGTGATGTTGTTGTATCTAAGTGACCTGAGTTCAACTCCCATATGCAACATATTTAGAATTTTTTTTGAAATAATTGATTTCCTCTTCAAACCGGTTCGGTTCACGCGTGCGGGTTAACCCGGTTCCCGGTTCAACCATCAACCCGGCCGGGTCACAGCGGTTTTCGACGGTTTTAAAGCAGAACCGGTTCTGCATGCTAACTGAGCCGGTCACCCCACTGGTTCCCGGTCCGACCTGTCAGACCGGCCGGTCCGGTCCGGTTTTTAAAACTATGGTTGCTGGTGTCTTTGGTTTTTCCTGTGCTCGTGGGGCTCAGCCCCATTGATTGATCATCCCTCGATCCGGCGTTCAATTAGTTATGGGTTACTTTAACAATATTTGATGTGTCAGAGGTTGATACAAAGTTCCCACTTTGTCGGTTCTATCTCAATAATTGTATCATTTCATGATTTCAGACTTTTTATTTTGAAAAAGTCATCATCACTTGTTGCTTGTTGTAGGGAGTAGTGGGTACGTGTGTCGTTCCATGCTGATGGTTGGTTCATCGCCTTAATAGATACTAGGGACTTCTATTTTGTCTTCTAGGATTAGATGAGAGTTTATATGCTTCATTTTTCTACGTTTATTTCCTTAGGGTAAGGCTTAGTCCCCACTTGTAATTATCTTTTTTTTTTTCTTTTTAATAATAAAATGAGCTATAAGTGGAAGACAGAAAATGATAGGGGTGCCAACATTGTTGGGATATCTATTTCTACCTTGATATATAGAAGCTTTTAATTTATAAAATAAAAAAAAAAGAAAAAAAAAAGAAGTTCTTAGTGATTATAAAGATAAAAAAACACACAAGACAAATATTTATCACTGATGCATAAAAAAATTGAATAAATATTTATCATTAATAATTATAATTTATTAACAAAATCAAACACGAGACATATAATTATCAAAAATCAATAAGTTAAATTTATTAACATATTAAAATCATAGTAAACATCAAAAAGTTCATATGAATGCACGAGTTTTTAAACAAGTTAAAATATTAAAATCATATTTTTTTATAGAATATTAAAACCTTAGTTAGATCCAATAATAATAATATTTGACAAAAAAAAATATACGTTATTTTTTTTAAAGAAAATACCATATGTTTTTAAAATACTAAAATCATATTATAATATTGTTATAATATTATATTATTTGAATCTTGTTAAAAAATAGTTGAAAAATCTAGGTTGAAAGATTTGATGCATACTTTGATTTATTGTGAAAGATGATTGATGATTATATTTATGTGAAGGATACATTTGTAAATATTAAAAAGTAGTGTTTAATATAGAAATTTTGTGTAAAAAAAATATATATAGAAAATCTAATAAAGAAATAAAATCTGCAATAAATGATTGCCATTTGTTAACCACCTCAGCGATGTACCAGTACACATCCACATAATATGTGTACCGAAGTGTTCACCTCTAAAAAATCTTAAGGCCATTAAAAATTGGAGCATATTTTCATTTGAGAATAGAAACATTTCATACATATATTTATATTTATATTTATTCTAAAAATAACAGAGTTTATAATCTATCTATCTATTAATATATTATCTGAGAGTTTTTTCTCAAAGTCTCATGTACACGTGACATTATGTAAATGATTCTCTTCTCCTATGATTTTGACAATTAATTCTTATACTCATATATTAAAATAGATCAAATGATTCTCATATTATTAAATCAATTTTAATAAATGTAATTATTCCTCTATGATCAGCATAATTATTAAATCAATTTTTAACAAATGCGTAGTATTTTTTTTTTGTAAACCATTTGACAAATAATTAATAGCAATTGAATGAGAGTTTCCTTATATGAAATCAAAATTCAAAATATGATTCATTTACTTTTAATAGTATATTTCGGAAGGTCTACTATGTAAAAAAATCATCATTGTTTCTCTTCTATTTTTCTGTCTCTCTCAATGCTCGCTATAATTTGTTTTTATCTTATGTCACCTTTTTTTATTTTTTTTCTTTGTTCAATATTTCTGATTTCTTATGTTGCTTTTTTACTATTCAGTTTTTTCTATTTTAAATTTTCTTTCGGTGTTTTTATATTTTTCTATTGGTTTTTTATTCTTGACAGAGAAACTAATTGAGATACAAGAAGTTTATTATTGACAAGGAAGCTAATTGAGATACAACAAGAAATGCACTACTAAATGGATTGAATCAAGAAATAACTCAGAGATCGATGTTTTTAACATGTAATTTTTTTTTTCTTTTAAAATTTTCCTTATAGCATTTTATTAATAACAATAAGTTGGATAGAAGTTGAAATATCAATAAAAATGCAGATATGATGTAAAATATGACTTATTTATGTGTTTATTTGATGAATCTACCAACAAATATTAATCAAACTAGAACTTTAACCCATGCGGTGCATAGGTCTAATTAGGTATAATATGTAACAATAAAAAATAAAATACAAAAATTCTAAGAGCATTTTCAATAAGAGTAGTATAGGGAATTTCATGGACTAATTATTTTATATTTGTTTATGTGCTTATTTTATATTTTATATATTTTTTAAATAATTTTGGAACCCCATCGTTTTGTTTACTTATTAAAAAAAATTGCTGATAACTAAAGGTTAAAAAAAATTAAAGACATAATCAAGAACATAAACTTAAGTAGACATCCATAAATAAATAAAAATTGTGATTAATTCCGCCGTTCAAATTCTAAGAGCATTTTCAATAAGAGTAGTATAGGGAATTTCATGGACTAATTATTTTATATTTGTTTATGTGTTTATTTTATATTTTATATATTTTTTAAATAATTTTGGAACCCCATCATTTTGTTTACTTATTAAAAAATTTGCTGATAACTAAAGGTTAAAAAATTGATGATAATTAAAGGTTAAAAAAAATTTAAAGACATAATCAAGAATATAAACTTAAGTAGACATCCATAAATAAATAAAAATTGTGATTAATTCTGCCGTTCAAATTTATTGAAAACAGGGTTAACATATTAGGATTCCTAAATTCTTTCATAATTGAAGCACATGTTTTAGCGGTTGAAAGGTTTTATTGTAAGTAAGGGATGCAAGTTCGATGACAAATCTGTATTTTTTTTAATATAAAGCTGCAATAAAAAGAAAGAGAAAATGAGAGGGGGAAAAATTTGGTTTAGGGTTAGCTTATGTTGGCAAGCTTATAATATAAGAGATTATCGGTTTTTAATTGTTTAAACTGTGCAATGAAAATTGATGGTGCTTAATTGTCGTATGAAATCTTTCCTATGAAAGTTGATGGAGCTTAACACTTTGTGGACATAATTTAAATCACAATTGGTCTGCTAGTGCATATTGTATCAATTGATCATCGGTTAATATTAAATCTACAATGTTAAAATCAAAATAATGAATGTGATTAGTGACATGACTATGGTTGTGTTTGGTTGTATTGCAAAAAAAAAAATGATTTAGCAGAATTGAGTTTGATAATAACTTTCTAAATTACACGTGATAATAACTTTCCAAATCTCACATGATAATTATTCTCTAAATTTATGATCCGGTAGAAAAAAAATCATTGATCAGGAAAGACATAAAAATATTTCGTGATGAATAATATAGTCAACAATAACTTTGATATGATATACTTTTAAAATTGATGGTGCTTATCAATTATTGCACATAATTTTAATCACAATTGTTATACTTGTCATAATGGTTGGAAATATTGTCTTGCACTAAAGGGTTGCAGGTTCGAATCATAGTCAAGACAAAATTGTATTAATTTTTAATAAAAATTGTAAGATAAAATGGAGGGAAAACAGAAAAAACAAATTAGGGTTTAAAGTTTGTTTTTGTATACAAGCTTATAATATAAAAGATAATGTTTTTTATCCAATAAATAAATAAGTAAAATGAGATAGGAATTCTATATAAAAAATGAGATAGGAATAAATCATTCTTTTGTTTCAAGAATTCATGCTTGATTCTTGGACTCATTATTTTGATTCTTGAATTCATTCTTTTATAGCTGTAAAATTATAGCTGTAAAATTTAATGTGGATGAATGAGCTCCATTATAAGAATTAATTACCGCAGTTATTAGCTATTTTGAATGAGCTTTATTTTAGGAATTAAATTATCACAATTACATTATCCTCTAGTCTACTACTATTTATTTATGGTGTTTGCTTCTTCTTGCCTTTTGTTGTTCTAAAGGCTAAAAGCTAATAATGGATAAAAACATCATATTTTCTTCTTTCTTTTTTTCCGCCGCTCATTTTAACTATATTGGCATGAATTTTAATTTTTAAATATGTTTCTCTTGATTATCCTTTCTTTTGTATGCAGGTTCATTAGCCTTTGAAAATAAATCATAGATCATATATATAAGTTTTTTTTTAAAGGTTTGTGGTCTTTTCTGATCATTTTTATTCTTATTTTTATTCTCTACGTATTCTTATTTTTTTTTTGAAAATTTTACATACATGTGTTTATATGTAATGTGCATTTTTATTCACACATAATCGGACATTGAAAAAAAGTTCTTTGATTTTTTTTTTTTTTTTTTGAGGTTGTAGTTGTTTTCTTTTCCATGTTTCATTGTTTTGGATATATGAATTTGAATTAAGTAACCATTTGTTTTTTGTGATGTTGGAGCTTACGTACTATGTTATCTATCGAAGAGTTCTAATTTCAAATAATGTTCTAATTTGAATTAATGTTTTATTTTTCTAAACAATATATTGAAGTAATAGTGAATGAACTTCATCCAATATTTTGAAAATATATATTTTCTTTGTGTTCTTATTTTTTATTCTCATATATTAATTCTTATTTTTTTATCGGTAATAACTCCCTAATTTTTTTCATTTTTATTATGATTTTGTCAATATTAATATGATATTTTGTATTCGATTTATTAATTTATTATATTTTATTTGCAGATGTGTAGAAAGACTATGAAAAAAATGAATTAAGATCAAGACGGTTGCAATTCAACTTGACGGATCAATGATATTCTGTTGGAACATGATGTGAAATTGAAGGAAGAAACTTGATAGAGTATAAACACAAGCTATGAACTAAGTGAAGTGTGAATTTGAAAAAAATAATTTTAAGTCCCACATTGGAGGGAACACAACCCTTAGTAGTGTTTATATATTGAAAATGCCCTCTTAGGGTGTGCCCCAAGGGGTACCCAGTTTTGTAAACGGGTGACCACGCACATGTTAATTTTCGCACATGTTAATTGTGCGTGAGACCAAGTCATCGATGTTGTGTCAGCGCATATCCACTGCTTAGTCAAATTTTTGTTCCTAAATATCTGGTCATGTTTTTGATCAGTTTTTTTGAAATTCAACTGATTCCTAAAATTTTGAAAAATGCCCTATTGGGGTGTGCCCCAAGGGGTACCCAGTTTTGTAAACGGGTGACCACGCACTTCTTGTCGAATATCGCGCGTTGCCGTCGGGCCGGGCCGGGCCTCTTTAAGTGCGTGAGCTTTAAATTTTCGCACATGTTAATTGTGCGTGAGACCAAGTCATCGATGTTGTGTCAGCGCATATCCACTGCTTAGTCAAATTTTTGTTCCTAAATATCTGGTCATGTTTTTGATCTGTTTTTTAAAATTCAACTGATTCCTAAAATTTAGTAATTTAGTTCCCCACTTCCTCAAATTTAGTTTTGAAATTATACGATAAATAGCAGCATTTTGTTTTGTCATTCATCACTTAATACAAGTTTTTGATAATAATTTTTTCCTTCTCTCTGCTTGCTTTCTTCACGAAAAAAAAAATCTTTCTTTCTTTGTTGTTTCATCGAGTGGCTTTGCAGCCATAGCGAATTGATACTCTTGTATCAATTATCGAATTGATTCATCGAATCAATAGAGAAGGGTGTATCTCTGCCTGAATTCTACAGTGCAGTAGCAATTCGGTATTAAATTGTGAAGACTGTTTTATCTTGGAGACTTCACGGTTGATAGTCTACTTTGCACAATTTTGAGTAGTACCATGAAACGTCTTAAAGAAAGCGTATTTACCCACGACTCAGCCGATAATATTTTTACAGTAGTAGCATTTTCGAAATTTTTCAAAATCAAAAACAAGATATTCTCTTTTTATTTTATAGTTTTTCAATGAGTATAGTTTATTCTTGATCTTAACCGTTGATCCGAACAGGTGGATGGCCCAGCTAGCAGTCCGTTGAGCAAGTGTTTGACGGCGGGCCGAGCAGCTGATCCACGGAGGGGGTTGTACCTCCAGGTGCTCCGATGCCAAAGTTTGAGAGAGAATGAGAGCAAGATAAATACAAGAGAGAGAAAGTAAACCCACTTGGGTTGGTGCATTGGTATTGGCTTGGGATCTGGGAGTGTGCTCCTCTTGAGGTCTGAGGTTCGATTCTCTCTGGCGCCAATTTGAGTGGACTAATTTAGCTTCTTCAAAAAAAAGAGAGAGAAAGTAATTGAGAGATAAGATTATTATATTTCTTATTTTTGTATGTAGGTATTAATTTGAACTTTCAAAACCATTATCATGATTGTAGATTCATTAATTTAAATATTTTGTACTTATTTGGAAAATTGATATTGTACTCTATCATGTGAAAAAATACAAAAAACACAAAATATGCATATTGCTTTTGATCCATATTTCAGTTATAGACATCACACATAAAACCGGTGTTTGTTAAGCTTAGTCACTATTTTTATTTGTAGGTTATATTTCTAGTCGTTTTTTTTTTTTTTTTTTTTAAAATAATTTATAATGTAGTTTATATTTCCACCGATGTTAATACGAAGACCTATTTTTATTTTTTTTATGAGATCTATATTTCTATTGTTACATCAATATGAAGATCTATTTTTTTTTTTTTATTAAAACCGTATATGGGAACATATATTATTACTCACATATTAATACGAATGACTTTTTTTTTGTTGGTAATTTTACGGGAACTTATATTTCTATTAATATATAATAACATGAATATGAATACCCATAATTTTTTTTGTGTTTTTACTAAATCTATATTTTTACTCATATTAATATGTTGACTATTTTTTTTAATTACTACATAAATTTATATTTTTTTTCATATATTAATACGGGATCTATTTTATTTTTGTAGTTTATACGGGAGTTTATATTTCTACTCATATATTATTACGAAAGCTTTTTTTTTTTTTTAATTTCTACGTGGCCTACATTTCAACTCATAAATCAATATGGGAGCATATTTTTTATTATAATTTCTATGTATTTTTTTATTGTAATTTCTACGAGATCATGTGTTTTTACTTATGCATTATTATAGATGCATTTTTTTTTATAATTTCTACTTAGATCTATATTTTTACTCATATATTATTATGAAGACCTATTTAATTTATAATTTTCACATAATCTATATTTTTAGTCATAAACTAATAGGGAACCTATATTACTGCTTAAAAATTAATACGGAAATCGATTTTTTTTTGTTATTTATATTATAGTCTATATTTCTACTCATATATTGATACTCAAATTTTTTTTTATAATTCATATACACCTAAGAAAATCTATGACACTATACATAAATTTTACAATTAGTTTTTATCACAAAGTATTATTTTAATTATTAAATTATATAAGATTGTAAGTATTTATGTAGTTGTCATTAATTATCTCATTAGCAATTAAAATTAAAAAATTTCAATTCAAAGTAAAATATATTAAAATATATTATTTATAAATCAATAAATTTACAAACGCATTTCTACCCGTGCTTGGCACGGGTCTAGATACTAGTTATTTTTTATATTTACAAGGACCTTATATAGTCTAAGAGCATCTCCAATGGTGATACCACTTTGGGTATCATACATTATTAACAAGTGGTTCCTACAATGCCATGTAATATTTATGCAATTCATACATATTTTGCTCCAATGGTGATACCACTTCTTTAGTATCATACATTAATAATAAGTGATCCCTTCTATATTTTTTTTTATTTTGTCTAAATAAAAATAAAAATTATTTAATTTAATAAATATGTAGATAAATAAATTAATAATTAAATATAATGAGAAAAATACTTGGCAATAAATAAAAAATACTGAAAATGCATAAATATGACGAGAAATACATCGTGAAAAATATAATAATTAATTTTTATTATTATACATATTATGATCCATTTGATAGAAAACAAATAATATATGACTTGAGAACAAAACAAATAAAAATTGTGTAATATATAGAAATAACATGAAATATCATCAAATTAACATGCAACTACAAGAAGAAAAAAAATCTTTTATGCACTATTGTTGAAGAAACGAAATTGAATGAAAACTTATGAAATGAAAGGCAACAAACAAATAAAACCTTCCTATAGTAGAAAAAGAAAATTTGGTCATTGAATGTCAACGGTAATATTTTGACATATATGGAAGCTAATAATAACATTAAATTGATGATACGGTACCTTATTTAAGGTGCTGGTGTCATCAATTTTGATACTCTATGTGCCACTTCATGGAACTCCAATGATAAAACAATAAGGTACCGTATCATTAGTCTATGAAACTCTCTTAGATACCCTTACCGAAGATACTCTAAGAGTTTGTTTGGTTCTATGGAAAGAAAGTGAAAAGAAAAGAATATTACGAAAGAACTTGGACCAAACGGACCCTCATAATAGTGTAAAATGGGAAGCAAAAAATACTCTTTATTTGGCGCTACCGTGTAACATCATTAAACTTATATCATATAAAAATTATCTCAATTTTATCGTAAAATCTTAAACTAAATAATTCAAATAATATTTTAAAATGAACAAATAAATAATATTTTAAAAAATAAAATAATTCCATACATAGCACGGGTACTAGTTTTAGTTTAGAACAAGAATTTAATTTATATGCACGCATTTATATGCACGCACTGTCGGTGTAAAGTTATTTTGTACATGCGTCCAATAATATACCGACACATCATGTATGGTAATTAAAAACACATGATGTATCACATTCATTAAATAATATGACAACGCATCATTAAATATATGTGAATACACAACAATTAAACTCTTAAACAAACACGGCTGAATGAAATGATATTCATATTGGCCAAGTCAATAAAGCATATATTGTGCTCTCCGCTTTGAATTTCCGCTTGTTGCGTTTTCGGCTGGCTCTCTTCCTTTTCGTTAGCCTCCTTTTTACGCTGTGTTTGATTTTATTGATGGGATATTTATCTATATATTCTTCAAAATAAAAATAAAAATAGCCATATATTCTTCATTTAACTTTTTATGAATTCGTAAATTAAAAAAACTTCTTTAAGAAATAATATTCTAAAAATTTAAAATATTTATATTTTATGCTATTTACTAGTATTTAATGTCATGTATTATTATGCTATTTTACTATTTAGCAGGTAATGTCATGCATTATTTTTGTTGTGGATCGAGTCTAACTGTCTAAGGCCCTCCCACATAGCTGAGGAGATTCATTTCCTCCGCCGCCGAGCACGGTCCAATTATGGAGTACCCCAAGACATGCAAAGCGGCCAGATACATTATTATCACTCTGTTTTTCTAGACTCAACATTATTTTCACTCTTAAAACCTCGGCTTCACACTCTTACTAACTTGAACGGAGCACTTGCAGGTATAAAACTCATCTCTCATTCACCGGAATGGAAGAGAAGCATCATCGGCGAAGTCGATTCTGATGCAGACATGACCCAATATTTTTGTGTACTGCCAGCTAGATTCAATTTCAAAATATATCACAACATATAACCCTCCATTCTATATTATGAGTACTTCTAACTTTTAACATAAATTTTACTCTTTGATCTTCTAGAATTACTCTTTGTATAGTAATATATGTAACTTCAATTTTTTATATTTTAAGAAGAAATATTAGTATTAATAAGAGATACCTGCATAAAAATAATATTAAAATGCACCTAATTAATAAACCATATAGAGATTTATATTTAAGCACGATTTTTTTTCAAAAGATGTTTATAGTTAGAATAGAGGAAGTAAGATTTGACTAGCCATTATTTGTGTTCCATAAAAAATGACTAAATTTTTCAAAAGATGTTTATAGTTAGAATAGAGGAAGTAAGATTTGACTAGCCATTATTTGTGTTCCATAAAAAATGACTAAATTTAATTTCATAGAGAGACCACATGTTAGCATATAACTAGCATTTGCTTTATTATTATTATTTTTTTTACAAATTCAACTTCGCTAAAAATAAAAAAGGATGAATCTGCGAACAAACTCACAACATCCAAGTTAATAGCATACAACAGCAAAATGCCTACAAGTAATATGATAAATTTAAAGTCACCAGAATGTCCATGCTTCCGGATCTGCAACGTTTACGTCCAAATCATTGATTGAATCTGCATTGATTGAAGTTGATCTTTCAATATGAACTAAACAAACACCGTAACACGACGGATAATCCAAAACGCCGCACCAATTGGACGACGACCAACACACTGCCGCACTTTGACGACTAAAATCACAACAAAAGAAAAAACTAAAAAACTTGGTTATGTGAAAATCACTTATTGAAATTAAATGGGAGGAAAATAAAATGCGGAGGGGGTGATTTTAGGTCAAAAAAGACTTAAAATCACCCCTCACCACTCAAGGAAGAAGGAGGAGGAGACTCGAAGAGAAAATGAATTAGGGCCAGCGCAGAGAACGAGAGAAAAGGAGGTAACTGCTTTATTATTATTATAGAGAATATTTTTTTGGTACAGTTTATTATATATATATATATATATATATATATATATATATATATATATATATATATATATATATATATATATATATATATATATATATATAACACCGCTCAATAATAATTTTGATCGATCTCAATAACATATCAAACGATTTTAGATTTTTATAAAATTTAACATAGACGATCTATATAATATAAACTTTCAATCTAACGGTGGATTTTGTAAAATATATATATTTGTTAAAGTGTTATTGATCGGTGTAACATTACGCAAATGTTATCCCGGTGTAATTTAATCTCTCCCCATATATATATATATATATATATATATATATATATTGCAAAAATAAAATAAAATATCAATATGCTATTAAAATGTGTTGTTGTGCGTCTTCATGATCTTAACTCAATTGATAGCCACATCGCATATATAATATTATGCAGGGGTTCGAACTCTGGAGACTCTACTTATTTCCTTAAATAAAAGTAGGGATGACAACGGGCGCCCGTGGGTGCAGGTTTGACACTTACCAAACCCACACCCGAAATCATCACCCAAACCCAAACCCAAAGGCTGTTCGGGTGGCAAAACAATATTACCCACGCCCACACCCATTGGGTTCGGGTTTTTTCCACCCAAACCCGCAGCACATTTGAAAATAATTTGCAATTTAAGAAATTAAATTACAACATAGACTTTGAATTAAATTACAACTAAAATTAAGGTCTTCCAAGGAAATTCAAACATAGACTTTCAAGAAATTACAACATAGACTTTCAAGAAATTAAATTACAACTAAAATTTAAGGTCTTGCAAGGAAATTGAGGGAGACTGTGGGGATAATTAGGTAATTATAAAATATTTCGAGTGAGTGTATGAGTTTCGGGTGTGGGTTTGACTGATACCAAACTCACACTCATATTATCGGGTGTCACCCGAACCCAAACTCAAACCCAGTCAAATCAGATTTCGCCTGTTGACTTGAATTTGGATTCGGGTGGGTCTCATGAGTTTGAGTTTTTTTGCCATCCCTAAAAGTCAAAATATCATCATGAAAATAAAAATGAAGTGGAGTATTTGAGAAAGATAGTTGGGGACCATTGACAGAGTGTCATCGAAGGGTATTTTGGAATAGCATACATTGTTGAAAGACACGCTTGCACAGCTGACTCCAACGAATTCAAGGGTGGGGCATCGTCGCAGCTCACCTCTTTTGTTTTACTTTCTCTTTTTTATAGGGTTATATTAAACGGTATCTACGACTCCGTTTGATTGAGCGGAAAGAAAGCGAAAGGAAAGAAAATTACGAATTTCAATTAATGAACTTTAACAAAAGTTAGTCCACATTCATCTGTTGAAATCCGTAATTTCTTTTCATTCTTCTTTCTTTTCGCTCAACCAAACGAACCCACGAGTCATTTGTTAAGCATATAAAAAAAAGAAAATAAAATTATTAATAAAATTATTTTTTTACATTTTTAAGATATTAAATATGTTTAGTAATAAAAAGTATTGAATACTAAATTTTAAGACAAAATTTTATATTAATATGCTTAGTATTAGGGCATTGTTTAACTTTTTTTTCTTTTTAATATATATACTTCATTTTATCATCATCAAGTACAATCTGATATGAGCCATGTGATCATTTTGGCGACGACGCCGCATTCAACTTCTTTTCTTCAATTAGTAAAAAGAAAAGAAAAAAAACTTATCTTCTTCAAGTACCGTTATTCATTGATAAGTCTTATCAAGTATTCATATACTTGAATATGCTTATCCTTTTTAGTTTATCAAAATAAATTTTTTTTAACACGGAAAAATGAAATATACATAATCAATTAAATAGTTCCATTAACATAAGATGTGTAAAAAAAAACTACAACAATTTATAAATAGGGCAATCGAAAAGCAACATGAAAAAAAATATTAATCAAGTGCCCAAATAAAAAAACAGATTTGACGACCAATTATAATAGTTTGAAATTAGATTGATATTTGTTGTCTTCAATCACCAATAAAACTAGAATGCATAATATAGTTATCCGATAAACCGGTAATGTCATCAATATGTTACATTACCATTCCCAAAAAAAATCAACATATGTCGTCACATTGCATCTCACTTGAGTAATCAATATCTCTTGTTTGAAAAATCAATATATGTCACATTAAATAGTGAAAAACTTATCTAACTTGCACACCATAAACTTGAGCCAAGTTGCAAGTTATTATTCCAGAATCACATCACAATCCGAACCAGGTTCTCGGCTTAAGTTAAGGAATAGAATTACTTTGTGATTGCGACAAACACGTTGCATATTCTAAATACCAAACATTTAACAAGAATAAACTTTCTAATAAGTGCCATATTTGATGGCCAAAATTTGAACACGAAAACAATATTTCAAACTTGGTATGCCTTTTCAAATAACAGGAAGAATTTTCCATTATATACTTTTAAAGAATATATGATTCATGTTTCGATTTTGCCACTTGAATTGGAATAGTCTAAAGCAATGTATCAATAACTTCGAACGGATAAAAAGGAGTCATCATATGAGAATTGTTTAACGAATAGTTTGGTTGCAATCAACAGTTGAAAAGTTGACATTAATGGATTTAAGGTAGTTCTAGTGTGTTTGGATAATAATTCAAATTCTTTGATGTAATTATATTGTTTTGATGATAAATTCGGAAATTTTTAAAATGAAATTGATTGGAATAGAAGATGTGCACACTTAATCCCCTGTCAAGTGCGTGTGTGTGTTTATATATATATATATATATATATATATATATATATATATATATATATATATATATATATATATATATATATATATATATATATATTATATGAGTCAGGATCCGTTGACACCAACTAGTTTGACACCAAATGTTACACCTCTCAATAACGTTTTAACCGATATAAATTTTATAAAATCCACCGTTGGATTGAAAGTTTACATCATATAGATCATTTGTGTAAAATTTCAGACAAATCCAAAATCATTTGATATGCTATTGAGACACATAAATATTAACGGCATTTAAAAAAATACAAAAACCGTTAATTTTGATGTATCTCAATAACATATCAAATGATTTTGGATTTATTTGAAATTTTACACAAATGATCTATATGATGTAAACTTTCAATCCAACGGTGGATTTTATAAAATTTATATCGGTTAAAACGTTATTGAGAGGTGTAACATTTGGTGTCAAACTAATTGGTGTCAACGGATCCTGACTCTATATATATATATATAGGCGAAAACAACACAACCTCTCCCGATTGCACTTGCGGTGCACCATTTTAGTTAGATGCATAATTACAGTCCTCCTTGTGTTTTAGTTATGCATTACTTTTTTAGCTGAAGAATGCAGAGAATGTGCATGCTAAGTAATTGGATATAGAATGAGCACATTGACGAAAAGAACATTAAGATCAGTTTACTAGGTCCCTAAGAGAAAGTAGCTATACAATAGACAAAAAATAGCTGAACAAAATAATCCCCAATTGCAAGTTAAACATACAGGACTGTTGTAACATGAGGGGGTTGAGAAAAAGACCAAGATGAATAATGAATTGCACAACCCTCGTCGGTGAGTAGTGCGTACAAGAAAGTCCTCTATTCGATTTTGGGGTTGGGGTTAGAACTTTTGCTGGAACTAACAAGTTTTCTTCCTACTCTGGTTATCTGTCTAATTTGGACAAAAGATCCTTCTGAATTTTGGAAGAGGAGAGAAGGAATTCTTTTTACTGTTCCCATGGAATCACAGATAGAATAGAAGGTTTACTTTTTAATTCGAGTAAACAGGTTCTCTTGCATTCTACAAGGCAACTATATTGTGCCGTTCCAATACTTTAGTACCATTTTCGGCCCACCACTTTTCAGCTTCCTCTTCTGTGAAATGCCTTCGACTGTAAAAAAACAATTTTGAAAATGAACAAATGTTCAGGAAATCTGAAAACAAGAATAACGAATAAAGAAAATATAAACATCCAAAATTAATATTATATATTTCAACATATTGCCATATTAAACTTTTTCCTCGAATAGAAAGGTTGTGTCTGCATGTAAGCATAAAGAACTAACACTTTTCACCATTGCAAGGAACTACATAGTTTTCTAATCAGCTAGTTCTTATTATCACTCACTTAGGAATCAAAGGGTTAAATAACACTGACAAATGAAATTTAAAAAATATGCCGTTAGATCGATTCTGCAGCTTCATACTTCATCAACAGTAGATGGGTAAGGGGTTTTAATTATCCCACCGGTTGACAAAACTACTTGGTGATATCTAAGTTTTAATAGCCAATATTTTCCGAAACATTTGTTTTAGGATAATTGTAAAAGTTTTAATTGTAAGTATCCTAAAACATTTGTTTTAGGATACTTGGTGATATCAACAGTCTTCTTATGAATCTTCTATTTTAGCATGAATTATCAATTAATTTATAAATTACCATTTACCAGAGGTCTAACCAAAATAACAAATTGAATGAGGCAAAAGTTAAAAGAAAAAGGTTAATTTGGCTTGAATGAACATTTTCATCTTATATATATATATATATATATATATATATATGATTTTCCTCGTCTCTTTCTACCTATAACTATTCGACTATCATTGTTTGATTTACCTTCCCTACTAGTGCTACTAAGAGTCTTCAATATAAAAGTATTAAATAATTCCATCGTAACATTATTACAAGAACAACAACTAAGCCTTATCCCACTAAGTGGGATCAGCTACATGGATCAAATGACGATAAATTCTCTTACCACCCCATGTTTCTTTTTCACCCCTTGGATTTCTGTTTTTGCTCTTCTATAGAAAATTCGGTTTCTGTTTATCGAATTTTTTTTGCCTTGAAAAAAAAATTGGGTTCTGTTTACCAAATTTTTCCTGAATTTTCCTTACAAAAAATTTGGTTTCTGCGTACCGAATTTTTCAGCAAGGGCAAAATTGGAATTTTGGGGGTTAAAAAGAATCACGGGTGGTTGGAAGAGAATTTATCTCAAATGACACCATAATGTACTATCATATATCATATCCATATCAAACTCATTAATCTCCAAATTTTTCTTAATAGTTTCTCTTATACTCCCTCCCATCTCATTATAACTGTCCTCTTTGTAAATTTGCAATGTCTCAATATTTTCCCCTTTATTATATCAATGCAGCATTTATTAATTTTTTCCACCAACATACCCTTATTTATTGCATTTCAACACATCTAACTATTTCACTAACTACTCCCTCCGTGACACTTTATAAGTAAAAATACACTTTTCTAGGTTCATTGTATATTTAATGTATCTGGTCAATATTATGGACCAGATACATTAAATATACAATGAACCTAAAAAATCCATTTTTGCTTATAAAGTGTAATGGAGGGAGTACTACTAAAAAGGGTATTTAAGTAAAATTAAACTTATTTTATCATTGATATCAACACAATCATTATCTTAAGAAGTGTGCAAAACTCAAATAGGACCTAATATGATACGGAGGGAGTAGTTTTTCTAGGCCTTCTTCATTTGCCTTTAGTGATTTGACTACCCTCCATCTGATCTACTTTCCTTACTACAAATCTACAGGTTTTCTCTCTACATGCCCAAACCACCTAAGCCGAGTTTCCACCATCTTTTCTACGATAGGTGCTACTCCAAATCATCTAATATTGTCATTTCTAATTCTGTCATGTCTACTCTTACCATAGATCTAATAGAACATCCTCATCTCCTCGATGTTGATTTTATATTCGTGTTGGTTCTTTACTGCCCAACACTCCGACTCCGTCCCATACAACATTGCCGGTCTTATGGCTGTACAATAACATCATAACAATATTACAGTAAAAAAAGGCAAGCTCAGGCTACTCTAATGATAGAGTGTTGACAACTTGTCTTGTTATGTTTAAAATGAACTAAAATGGGCAAGCTCCGGCTACTCCAGTAATAAAGACAGTGTTGACGCTTGTCTTGTTACGTTTAAAATTTTTATTGGAACAACGTGCCAAATTTTTGAGATAACCATGCAAGTTTCACAGTCTTCTTATGAATCTTCGTAATTGAATATTATGTGACCTCAGCTCTATCTAGCCCAACGTAGAGCATTCCCCCACGTCAACCTGCTCTGATTGTATTTCAACATGTTTTCCGGGAGTGACAAGTTTAAGAGGGAAATATATGAAATTCAGGTCTGCTAATCTATTCTATATTAACATAAGCAATTTTAGATTCGGTAAGGCATTAATAACAGATAAAAATGGTTTAAAGAGAATGGCATGAGATACGTGGAGGTTGGAACTTGGAAGTAATATGAAAAATTTGATCGCCATCCCAATATAAATTGTCATGGACCAACTGTACAAAACAGAAAAGCCTATTTGTTTCTCAATTTACAGTTTGGAGGAATGAAACCCTCTGACAAAAGTTCCTCGGCACATGCAATCAGGTAACATTAATCTAAAATCAAAAGGCTCTAAGTTACACATGAATAATTGTGTATTGTATTTTTAACACGCCCTTCACGCAAGAACCATTTAGGCTTGAGTGAGAACAATGCACAAGCCAACCTACCTTGTACTAAAAGTAAATTTTTTATTAGAATAACGAGGTGGCGACAAACAAACCCTGGACCACTAAGTCATGGAGGTTCAAATACCATGTCATGAATCAATTATCCTACAAGCACTAATAATTAAGTAAAAACACACTAATGGTTTTATATTATATTTCAAGTAGTGCTTGTAGTTGAAGGTAGTGGTAAAATTTTAAATTTCAAAAAAAGGAAACCCTTCTCGTCAAAGTGGAGATTCTGTCAAAAACTATTCTGCAATAGTTTTTATGCTTTGATGACAAGGAGTAAATTATATTGTCGTAAATCTATTGTCAGAAAGAATGTGATAAATTTTTGACATATTAAACAAATTAGAGGGTAGCAAAGGATAAATACCTGAAGCGAACACGCTTAAGTTCATTACCACCACCTGGAAGGGAGGACAAACTTACGTACACACCTGGTTCATCTTGCACCACCAATTCTGCCTTTCCACTTTGTGTTGTGGTACCATTAGGAAATACCATATTTTCTGTGTCGCTACTGCGTTCATTTTTGGCAGTGATAATGTTTGTTAAATGACTCTCATCTAAGGATTGATCAACAATCCTATTACTGGTTTCAACATAGGAATCTGTGCTTGAGTCGGCATTATGTCCTTCTGGTAATCTTTGCATCATTTCTTTCAACTGTAACACAATTTAGCAATTATCTAGACCAGGATCCCTTCATAGCGACATCTTAAAAGCAATATAATTATAGATACATAATATCACAGTTACAAAGCATTAAAAACTTTTATTTAGTAGGCAAAATCAATTCTGTTAATGCTTTAACAAGTAAACATAATGTTTTTAACAATTATTATTATTACACATTTGTTAGCAATGACAACACTAAACTCGAGTTTTGGTGGTGTATTTCGATTTGTATGGGGGGAAATAAAAAAATGAAGGTAGGAAATTTTGGAACATGACAAGGAGAAAAAAATAAATAATAACGGCAAACTTAACAGCAGGGACCAAACTGACTAACGAAATGCAGATTCAGGGACTATTCAATAGTGGTTCCTCAGTGAGGGACCAAAATGACAGCAAATTGCACATTGAGGGACTAAAATGACTATTTCCCCTAATAATAATAATTTGAATTCCTTGATGTTTCAGTCTTAGAAAATGTTTATTTGGTGTAAACCAGGCCCGTTTCAGCAAACCCCCTTACGCAGAGGTTGGCACAGCACCTGCATGCACAATCCCACTTAGAACTTCACCTGCAAGCACATTTTACCGGATGAACGAGGATTACCGCTACTTATAAACCCTTAACACAAAAAACCGGCTTCTAAAGCGGCTTAACTCAACCCTATAAAATCGGCTTCTAAAGTGACGATTACCCCTACTTATATACATATCTCCAAGCCATCTCTCATCCAATGTGGAACTCTTAACAAACCCCCTCAAACCCAACAATATTGGGCTTGGTGGATGGATATAAATGGTGGGTGTCCTGATAGCAGAAACTTGACAGTCAGTAGCCCAACGGATCTTGAAGGAAGCTTTAATACCATCTTAAACAAAAATCTGATGTTAGTTCTATGTTTCTCCAATTTTTCTTCAATATTTTTTTTTTTTGAATGCCAAATTGTTAGTTGTTAGTATATTACAATGTTAGTTTTTCTCCTTGCCAGAACTTAAACCCTGGACCTCCATCCAACTCATTAACCCTTAGCTCAACTAGCTTAACCAGTTGAGCTACCCATCCAACCCATTAAGCGGATCAGATCTGATAATGTCAAATATTACTTTAATCACGGTCTTAATTCGTTCAGTCAAAAAGAACATGTATTAACAATCCACTTTACCCTCTATGCAACTACCTACGCTTTGAACACTTATCACCTACCCATAATGCCTTTCTCACAAGTCTAAACACTACCACAATACCTACATCCTTATGAGGCATTGTTTGACAGGAAATTGAAACAAGCCATGGATTTGGAAATGCAGGCACTTGATAAAAACAAAACTTGAAAATTGGTTTCTCTACCAAATGGAAAGAAACTTGTAGGATGCAAATGGGTATACACCGTAAAATAGAAGGTTGATCGATCTATTGAGAGGTACAAGGCAAGATTGGTAGCCAAAGGGTTCACTCAGCCTATGAAGTAGATTACTCAGAGACATTTTCTACAGTTGAAAAATGAATACCGTCAGGGTGATATTATCTTCAAGGAGAACTTGAAAAAGAGATCTACATGGATGTACACCCTGAATACCGTGAAGATATTGTTGCCAACATTGTGTGAAAGTTAAAAAAAGGCTTTATATGGGCTAAAACAATCACCAAGAGTTTGGTTTGGAAAATTGATTTTAAGTTATGGTAGGCTTGAGCTTCAAACGAAATGGAAGTGTGGGACTTGAAGCATATACGGATGTTGACAATGCAAGGTCAATTGTGGATAGTAGATCAACTACAAGATATTGCCCTTTCTTAGGTGGGAACCAATAAGACTCTATTGTGATAATAAATCTACTATTAGCATAGCTCATAATCCAATGCAGCATAATACTCCCTCCGGTCCTTAATATAAGATGGACTTTACTTTTTAGATTCATTAAGAATCTAATGTATCTAATCTATAATATGGACCAGATACATTAGATTCTCAATGAATCTAAAAAGTAAAAATCTCAATTATATTAAGGACCGGAGGGAGTAGGATCAAACATATAGAAGTTGACAGTCACTTCATCAAAGAAACATTAGATAGTAATCTAATTTGCACTTCATATGTCTCTTCCCAAGGCAACCTAGCAAATCTTCTAACTAAAGGGCTGAACAGCAATAACATTGAAAGAATTGCTTCCAAGTTGGGAATGATAGATATTCATTCACCAGCTTGAGGGGGATTATTGTAAATAAATAGTGAATCTTTTATTATTAGGAGTAATCTTTTGTTATTAGAAGCAATGTTTTATTTTAATTAGTTGTCTGTATTCGGCCCATTAATCCATATATACACATTAGTAGTTGTATATTATTCATAACCTATGAAGCACGGACACCTATATGATTAGATGTGTCAAAGTCAATTTTGATCGGTGTTCGATACCTGTAAGACACTGACATGACACATGTCGGACAAGTGTCCAAAAAAAATTGTTTTTTTTTCTTTACTTATACTCTCTTTATGCACATATCAGACATATCTACAAGAGTTAAAGATGTGTCAAAATAACAATATTGATCAATCAGGGATTAAAGACATTACATTTTGATTACAATATTTTTAGTTTTTTCGATAGTATATGAATAAATAAATGTAAAATATTATTATAACTTGTTTTAAAACTTTTTTTAAGAAATAACTTGCTCAACTTAGATTTACATGTATATATTTTGATTCACAATTTATATCTTTTATAAATATGTAGCGGTGTCGGTGTCCTATATTTTTTACATTAGCGGTGTCGTCGTGTCTGTGTCGGAGTTCGTGCTTCATAGTTCATAACCATTAACCTCTAAGTCTTTCTTAATAGTTTTTCCTATAATGTTTCCATTGGGACTAGCCGTTGGGCTACCTGTTGTGGCAAGTGTGAGCTAAGTCCCACATTGTTTAGAAAAGTGGAGGTTGAACACTTTATAAGTGAGAGAACCCATAAACCTAACACCTTAAGGTTTTGGGTAAGAGTGTGGTGTCCAACTCTCTCGTGACCCAACAGTGGTATCAAAGTCGATGGTTCGACGAAGGGTTCGACCGGCTCCTTGTATTGAAAGTCTTCCTGACAAAGGTGGTCAGGCGGTGACAAGGTAGTTAGAACCGAGATCCTATGCAAGATCGGGAAGGTGTCACAAGATCGTAAATCGGAGGATCGTAGCACGGATCGTAAGATCCTACCAATTTCACAAACATATATATATATATATATATATATATATATATATATATATATATATATATATATATAGGGACGAATCCAGAAACTTATCATACCGGGGGCCGAAAAATAGGAAAATAATAAAATTAACGAATTTATACAGATTATTTTTATTTACATCATCGATATGATTTTTTTTTGTTACCATAGTATAAATATGAATTTTCCACCGCCATTTAACAACGATTAATCTCTGTCAAAAAATATTTGAAGTATACAAAGTTAGTTCTTTCCTCTCAGCCGAATTTTTTAATTTATAATATACTAATACCAAATATTTGTAGTATTAGAGTTGAGATTCAATTGAATACATATAACATATATATGTATGTAAGAAAGGATGAGGGGGGGGGGCCTTGGCCACTGCTTGCCACCCCTAGATCCGTCCCTATATATATATTGTAGATAGAGCTGTAAAAAGGGCCTTAAGGGGCCGGCCCTTTAAGGGGCGGACCCACTTATTCCTGATTATTAATTTTATTTAAATTTTAAACAATTTTTCTAGTGTCGTGAACTTATTCTCGTTTTCTTCAATCAGCACTGTCCACGATCGGCACCCTAAAAAAACTGTGTTTAAAATTTAAATAAAATTAATAATCAGGAATAAGTGGGTCCGCCCCTTAAAGGGCCGGCCCCTTAAGGCCCTTTTTACAGCTCTAATTGTAGACAAGATAAATAAGTAAAAAAAAAAAAAAAACTAATAACATCCTAAATACTCAAATTCACAACATAAAGAAAATGGTAGAATAAATGGAATGGGTCTCTCATAATAGGATATGTTCACGTTTTTAATGTCTGTGTTCCTTTCACGAAAAATATATTAATGGGCAATTAATTAGTATTAATCAATATCAATTGGTAGTGAATGTGAGAATAGAAAAGGTCTCCTGTGAAAAGTAAAAAACGGAACAGTAAAGTCCTTTTTTACGCCTTTCGTTAATATTTTAGGTTTTTTTTTTACCCAAATTCAATGTTTTTCCAAAACCGGGTCATGTACCCGACCCGAGTGCCCAGTTAATGTCGTCTTCTTCGCAACTTGCTGGAGGCGCACAGGAGCGACGATCTCACCCGATTTCACGGTTTTGCACTCCGATTCCGCCGCATCCACCCATTTCCGATTCTTCCCATGCACGAACTCGCCCATGCCTATCAAGATCGCAAACTCGCACGATCTCACGAGTCGGATCGCGATTTTGACTACCATGGGCGGCGAGTCCCGTTGAGTAGTGTGGCTAACGGCGGTACAAGTGTAGGATGAAAAGAAAATTTCCGCTTGAGGGGGAGCATGAATTGAAGGACTCACACTTGAGGGGGAGATTGTTGTGGCAAGTGTGAGTTAAGTCCCACATTGCTTAGAAAAGTGGAGGTTGAACGCTATAAGTGAGAGGACCCATAAACCTAACACCTTAGGGTTTTGGGTAAGAGCGTGGTGTCCAACTCACTTGTAGAGTTGTTCTTAAACCCAATGTGGATGATCGCCCGGCTGCCCCTCGTGACCCAACACTACCAACCATCTAATTTACTCTCCTTACTATGAAATCTACAAGACTGCTCCACACATGCCCAAACCATCCAAGTCGAGCTTCGACATCTTTTCTACAATAGGAGTTATCCCCCTTGTTTTAAAAACCAGGCCGGCCGGTTCGAGTGGGAACCAGACCTAGCACTGGTCCGGACAACTTAGAAAAACAGGCAGTCTGTAGAACTGGGGAAAAACAAGGAAAACTGGTCAAACCCGGGGACGGTTTTCAAAAACCGATTGAAACTTATTTTCCTGCATTTCTGGTGCGATTCCATCCTCTTCCCTGCATTTTCTTCTTTGGATCTTTTCTTTTTCGGAATTGCTTCTCATGATGTGATGAAAATTAACTCTCTCATAACTAGTAACATCATAACAACAAAGCATATGTGATGAAAATTAAAAAAGTTTAGAAAGAAGAGGAAAAGGCAAACACAATGAAGAATAAGTAGAAATTAAAGTTGCAATGGAGTGATGGGCTGGCGGCTGGATTTGCAGAATGAAGTAGAAATTGAAGATGTAGGCACAACGGGTTAACATAAAAAAATATATTGGGCTCTAAATGAATTGAAGTATTGGACTCTAAGTCCATATCTCAGCCCAAAAGGACATATTGGGCTCTAAATAAATTGATAAAAAAAAAAGGGATTGAGCCCATAAAAGCATGGTAAAATAATGGTATTTGGTTAGAATATATACTTAATAAAATGTATAATTTATTTAGTATCCAGTTCAATAGCGGTTAAACTGGTCCAACCGGTTGAACCATGACCCGGAGGTCACACCGTTTCAACTTCTGGTCCGGTTTTTAAAACATTGGTTATCCCAATACTCTCATGTCATCATTCCTAATCCTATATTGTCTAGCATTTCTACACATCAAGCACAATTTCTCATGTGTCACATTAACTTTATTCTCGTACTGCCCAGCACTCTGTCCTTTACAACATCACCAATCTTATAGTCGCACGATAAAATTATCTTTTAGTTCGAAAGTTAGAAATGGA
This sequence comes from Trifolium pratense, assembly GCF_020283565.1. NCBI lineage: Eukaryota > Viridiplantae > Streptophyta > Magnoliopsida > Fabales > Fabaceae > Trifolium > Trifolium pratense. Next base: position 12,640,901 of record NC_060065.1, on the reverse strand, counting down.
AAGAAAAAAAATCATATCAATAGAAGAATACGCAACCTGAGCTGTCAATGACTTTATAACTTCTTTTGCAGATTTACACTTTCCAGCTTCATCTGCAGCTACTGCAGTCACTTCCTTCAATTGCTTTGATGTTCTCTCCAGTTCAGACTCAAGACTTTTTGACTTCCGAGTAAGATCCTCAACCTACTACCATGTATGTTTGATCAATTTGAGATGAAATACTTGAAGCCTTTTCAACATATAGAGTTCATAAATAAATAAATAACCCAAATGATATTAGAAAGTTGAAATCCATATTAATGTTAACTCAACGATTTGATAGTTGTCTAGTTCAATTATTATACAAGACTATACTCAAGCCTGAGATTTGAATACAAGCTAGTAGGTCAATATGCAAGCAAATGATGCAAACGGCGCCAATAACAAAGTTATAAATAGATTAGATAGTGGCTATTCATGGTGGCATGTAAAAACTATGCATTATAAATTATTTTGCAGCCTATGGCAGAAGTATAGCGTCTCGAATAAAAATCTAATACATCTCCAAAATGTATACCCAAAAGACTGCATAATATACATGTTTCTAGAATAGAGTCCCACTTAAGTTATTTTTGTTCCACTCAAGTCCCTTAACTATGTCTCCGTCAGCCATTCAAAAAAAAAAAAAAACTATGTCTCTGTCAGTCAAAATAGTCCCTTCCGTTAATTTTTTAACCCAAAATGTGTCAGGTGAAACAACATTGTAAATGGTCCACCATAGACCTCAATAATTTTTTAAATTTAAACCATTTGATCTTTTTGTCAAAATATAAACCATTGGATCTTGTAATGAACCGCAAACATCTAATTTTATTACTTTTCTTCATCTTCTTTCCTCCCCTTCTTCATCTTCATCATCATATTCATAAATTCATCCACAAAATCCAGAATTTCACCTAAACCCAGAAAATTAAATCAAATCCAGAATTTCTTCTAAACCCAAACCCATAAAACACTTTAACCCAAAAAGGTCAGGTAGGAAAGAACAGATCAATAATGACCATCTAGAGTACATGCACATGGCATGAAAATCCCCCTTCAAACAGTTCAGCTGGGAAAGAACATCACCATGAAGCAGAAATACCAAATTCATCATTAGAAGACAAGGTTGGTCGCTAAGACAGAACATAGGTATCATAGTATAAGGATTAATTAATCAGTTATATCTATACCGAAAAATAAAAAAAAAAAAAAAAAATAATCAGTTATATAGAAGGATATGCATAAAAAATAATAAATTAGATAAATTTGATCAGGCTTACCTGTGCTTTTAAACTTATAACTTCATGACTTAGAATATCATTTCTGTGTTTTAAATCATCATGTATAATATCTTCACAAGATTGCCGTGGGCTTGACTTTGATGAAACTGGAGAGGTTGACTGACAAGAAATTCTTGTAGCAAGCTCAGAAACAGACACATATTTCCTCGATTCCCCAGAAAGAGAGTTTGATGATTTTGAAATAACAAAACCCCCCAGCTGTAGTTTTCCATTAAAAGCTGGAAAAATATGGCTATCGTGAGAATCTGGAAGCTTTGAATGACTGCTTTCTGATTGAACAACAGAACCAAACGATGAAAGTCTTAATAGTGATCCCTGTATTTTAGCGGCCTTATTGTCATGCAAACTGACACTTCTCCAGCTAGGTGTTTGCGAGGATACTGATTCAGCAGCTTTCCTAAGTCTATAATAACAGTCATCACAAACACGATATGTCTTGTTGGAACTTGGAGCAAGGGAAGCCTTCATAGATTTCTTGCTAGTGCATGATTTGCAAAAAACAAGTCCACAGTTGTAACAATTATGACGTTTTCTTCTGAAATTAAAAGGATTATGACAGCCTGAACATGCTGAATGATTAATACTCGGTATCCATTTATGAAGGCAAACAACAGCAGTAAAGTTTGAACCACAAAACACACTCTTCACTTGCTTATCTTTTAAAAACTCGACAAGTGTGGGTTTATTCCTGTGACCGTTGTCACCATGACCTAATTGCCCATTTAAACCTTTTCCCCATGTGTAAACCTCTGACTTGGAAGTCAGGACTGCAACATGATACGAACCACAGGCAATATCTTCTATGAAACTGTCAGCAATTTTATCTTCAACACGTGTAGGGACCTTCCCACTTGCTGCAGGACAACCAAGTTGTCCGTAAGCTGTACTGCCCATTGTATATACATGTCCCGACATTGACAATGCAGCTGTAAGACTGTGGCCACAAGCTACACGACAAATGTCTTCATTAGCCAGTGCAATTACACACAAAGGAACCAGTCTAGGTTTCATATCAACATATCCAAGTTGGCCTTTATCCCCATCACCCCAGGTGAACAGTCTTCCAATAGATGACTGCGTAGAAGAATCCACGGATTCATTTATCACCTCAACAACTGCAGCAGTGTGCCAAACACCACATGAAACCCTAGTTGTTCTCAACCCTTTCAAAGTTTCTACTTCCCGGGGAATATTTGAGCTGCTATGATCTCCATGGCCTAAGGCACCAAAAGTTCCATCACCAAAGGTAAACAACTGCCCGGCTGATGTAACAATAGCTGTGTGCCAAGGTCCGCAGGACACATATGATACACGTAATCCTTCCAATGCACCACTTACTTTCTTAGGAATCCATTGACTAACTTCATTTCCATGCCCAAGTAACCCAGAATTGTGCATACCATCACCCCAGGTATAAAGATCCCCAGAACAAGTAACAGCGCAAGTATGATATTCTCCACATGCTACTAACTCAATGTTCGTGCCATTAAGACTATCAATGTGCTTAGGGTGAAAAACATCCACTTCTGCACCATGTCCAAGCCTGCCTCCTGACTCCTCGCCCCAGCTAAATATTTCTCCCTGCTTGGTAACTAGAACAGCATGTTTATAGCCACAACCAATACTATGAACATCTAGAACCACTTTTGATTCCAGTGCCTTGGGAAGGAATGCATCCATCTCTGAAATAGATAAGTTTCCAACCCTATGCAGGCCACCACCAAGAATTCCATCATTGATACCTTCTCCCCAAATAAAAACATCTCCTAAAGCATCAATATCTTCATGACAAGAACCCTGGCTGGATGAACTTACAGCACTGGATAAACTGATTCGAATTGCCTCAGATGCAGAATTTCGATTGCTCGAGTTATCCACAGACCCGGAGGAGGAAATAGAGGAATTGGTAATTGATTCGGCTTGACTGGAGCTCTTGCTAGGTGCAGTGTATGAAATTATTTCAGAGAAAGCCTTTACCCATTTATTTGGCGAAGAATTTTGAAAAGAAACTCTGTCAATATCTCCAGGATCCTGTTTTTTAAAAAATAAAGAGTGAAAATATAGTAACATTTCAATGTATAATAGTTTATGTGAGCTGTATGAAACAAAAGAAGATTAAGTTATTGTCACAGACAAATGGTGGAAATGATGGAGTGGATCTTCTGCTAGACTTTGGACTATCAGAACACAGAGTTTCAGGTCTTGGTTCGAATCGCCACTTGCGATAGTTACCTCGGGTAACTAATGATCTCAGACCGGCAAACCAGATCTCAGCTTCTTCTTTGTCCTTGCATATCTATACATAGATTAGTAGTGGAGTTAGATCATGAAGCTTAAAAGTTGCAAAATCTACTATCTAACTCGTCCACAATTTAAAAACTGACAGACTTAGCTTTTTACCACGATGACCATGAGTGAACAAAAAATTAAGACAATATTCAATAAAGGACTGGTGGGTTTAATTGGCAAAGCAACTAAGCAGAAAGTGTACGCACCAAATCCAGGGACCTATCATTGTTGTATATAAGAGAAAATGACTGATACTCCTTTTCAGGTCGAGGATACCGCTGAAATGTTGCCTGGATGATTATAACAAATCAAAATAATGAGTACGGAGCAGTAAGCTAATGGGGAAAAATAGCACCAAGGATCATTATACAATAAAGGCAAATAGTATTAGCCTGAAAAACTGTGTCCGGGGTTCTTACAAACTTACAGTTCGCTGCCCAGGAATGATCTTTGAAACAGTACTGAGCTTAATTTGTTTTTCTTCCTTGTCAGAGTACCATATGAGTAGCGACTCATCCTGAACACATGACCAAAAAGTATTGAATAGAACAGCACATAATATGCCCATATTTCTCATTCAAGTGGATTTTAAATTAATTCAAAAAACATGAAGTTTCATATATGTAGAACTGACAAGTGAATGGTTTGTCTCAAATCAGAAACAATTACATAAACACATTTAAGTGTTCCTAGCACAACTTAAATTTTACCACTCAAGAAATAAATATATAAGATCTTTACATTACCTATAAGTATAACATATAATACCAGACATATGGCACTAAAGAAAATGGTTTTGATAATTTCCTCTTCCGAAGCATGATTTTGCGTGCCTTTGGCCATTTGCACCTAAGAATATTGTACTATTTATCTTGAAACAAAATTTAATTGTTCTAGAATCCGTTGTTCACTACTTGATTATATATTTAACTACAATTCTAGTCTATTATCATGTTTTTATTGTCACCATTTCTATTATAGTTTATGTTAAGAGTCCCACATTGGATGAGATAAGGCGTAAACATTTGTTTATAAATGGGGAAATTTTCACCATACAAGCCGGTTTTGTAAGGGTTGAATTAGACCCAAATTCTAATATGGTTCAAAGCCTATCCAAGATCCGTAGGAGCACCTGCTATCAGGTCACCACTAACAGGCCACTCGGGTCATGCTCCAGATGTCTAGTCTTGGGCGTGAGAGTGATGTGTTAAGAATTAAGAGTCCCGGATGAGATAAGGCCTAAACACGTGTTCATAAGAGGGTACAATCCTCGCCTTACAAGTTGGTTTTGTAAGGGTTCAGTTAGTCCCAATCCAAATTTAAATAGTTTCCTAAGATAAGGAAGGATTTAGAATGCAAGTAAGCACCTGTTTTTATGCTTAGTCAAATCATCAATGTGGTAGTTAAAAGTCTACCTATATTTATGATGATAAGATAGTAAGCTACTAACTGTATGAAACTTTCAAACTGCAACTATTGGTCAATGACTTTGGCGTCTAATTTCAGGCTTCTAAGAAAAGGGATAGCAAAACAATTAAATGATTCATATCTTGCATGAAGTGGGAACACACGTGATGGGACTAGAAAATGAAGAAACTAATTGTTGTTGTGTGTACATCATTTTCCATTCCGTTAATGTTGTCAATATCTTATCAAATATGTTTCAAAAAATCAAGGGATTAGATAAAAAAAATCATCAAAAAAGGAAAAGGTAGCTTCGTATCATTTGATAGGCTAGCTAATACAAAGTTTTAGGAGAAGAAACAACCCAGAACCTTACATTGGAAAGCTTAAAAGGACAAAACTTTGGCCTCCCTCTTCGTCCATACTTTAGTAGATAAGAACCTTTCTTAAGAGATGTAATTGCCTGTAAGGGAAGATAAAAAGTTGAGTACTTTGCATAAGATGATTCTATGAGTACAAAACCACAAAGCATGGGGGAAGACCTATCGTTCATATTAAATCAAAGTATATTAATTAAACAATGAAAATAGCATATGACATATTTGTAAGTTGTTTCCAACTTATTTACGACTTATCTCATCTCATAACCATTTGTTTAAGTATTTGAAAAGGCTTATGACATATTAATGAGTTGTTTTTGTTCAAAAAATATTAATGAGTTGTTTTCAACTTATTTCAATAAGTAGATAACTTATGGGAACACCTTACAACTTAGTATAAAATAACAATTTGATCAAAGAACTGAAGTAAACAACTTAATTAAGAAGCACTCTTAGAGAAATAGCTAATACATAAGCATTTATTTAAGAAGCACTTAATTAAGTTGTTTATCCAAATGCAGCTAAAAAGAGAACGCAAATGTCACATTTTCTATCTTTACATTAAACTAGAAAAGAAATAAAGAAAGCAAAATTAGTCGAACCTGCTCGATATCCCTACTGTCGCCGACACCAGTTTTGTGAAGATCAGCCATTCAAGTTGCAATAAAAAATGCTTGACGTAAATGGACCCAACACCCATTTGAACAACAAACCATAACAAAACAGATACCATAAAGCAATGTCAAACCCTTCCCCATAAAAAAAAACTCACAAAACCAATTCAGCACTCGCAAATTGATCAAAACAAAAGCTCCACTATCTACCCCATAGCTAAGAAAAACACATTACACAGAAAGAAAAAAATTGCCTCAGAAAAACACATTCAGCTCAACAAAACCTCTAGCTTAATAAAACCGCAGAGAAAATTTCTTCAACGAAACACATTCAGCTCAAAACAAACCCTAGAAACGCGCGTGTACCTCCAACTCTACAAGAATCTTCAAATTCTCTTAACTGAAACGCCTCAAACGCTGCAAATGTGGGTTACAACAATACAGAAGGAATCAGAATCTCCGACATTGAAACAAATCAACAGAAATTGTGAAAATGTTAACCATTTTTGAAGAAATTAGGGTCGTTGAAACCGCGTTGAAGGGAATTTGTAGAAATGAGAGGTTGCGTTTGCAAGATTTTGTTGTTGAGAGAGACAATGCCTTTGGTTTTGATTTTGATTTTTTTTTTTTTTTAGCATGAATTGGAAGAGTTTTTGTGGAGAATGTTGACACGAGGCTCTGTTCTGAGAGGGAGGAAAGCGAAAGAGCAAGCTACGTAACTGATTTTTTTTTTTTTGTTCTGCCGGTAATGACACGTCAACAACTGAAATCTGTGAGATGGAGAGGGCTAGTTTTGTCGTTTTGTGTACATTTGGAGGGACAAATGAGTCCAATTTCGGGATTTGAAACAGACATGCGAGCTGATGTCGCTCTCTCTTCTCAGGTGTCGGGATCCTATGTGGCTCGGATTACGGTAAACTTTTTGTTTTTTTTTTTTTGGTTCTAAAGGTGAACTATTTGTTGTCGGTTTTTTTATTTTTTAATAAAATTATGAGTTTTTAAGTTTAGTTATTTGAAGGGTCAAAAATGTTTAGTTATTTGAAGAAAAAAAATTGGCAAATAGTTTAATGGTTAAAATTAGAAATTTCACCAATAAGGTAACAAGCGAGATGATCGAGTTCGAACCTCGGCTCCCTACATATAATGCAATGTCTTTACTAACTGAGTTAAATTTACGGGACAAAAAAAAATTAGTAAGAGGTTTGTTTTTGTTCATCTGTTCAATGATTTTTAAAATTAAAAATTGAGAACCAAACTATATCAATTAATTTTCAGTTTCATTTGGTTTGATCGGGTTTTTCTGAACTGCTTACGACCTTATATATTGGCATGCTATTATAATTGACGCACACAAGGTCAAAGATTTCTCATGTACTGTAGTAAGCAAACTCAGACAATTCTTAGGTTCTCCCATAAATGAACACATGCTAGCATGAGTCCATGTTCTTGATAGCAACAAGCAATCAACGACTCTTTCAAGCCAATCAGTCCGATGTCAAACCAAAGAATGATGATGATAGTAAAATACAAAGTACTATTAAAAATATATATAAAAGACAAATTACTTTCTTTTTTTCTTTGAACAAAGTACTTAAAATATATTTTAAATTGAAAAAAATAACAACGTTCTGCCTAAAATACACTAAGTTGAAAATTATAATAAGATGTCAGGATGGCCGAGTGGTCTAAGGCGCCAGACTCAAGTTCTGGTCTTCGAGAGAGGGCGTGGGTTCAAATCCCACTTCTGACATTTATTTTGTTTTTTCTCATTTTTTATGTTGAACAATTTCAAGGCTTGGTTGGGCTAAACTTGGCCATAAATTCCAAATAATTTACTTGTAACTTTTGGATCCTTTTGTCACCAACAATGTTAACCGTACCCCTCAATTTTTTCGATATATTCTTTTCACAATGATCATACTACCACTCAAACTAAATTTGACCCAATTCATTCAATTATAATTTTAAATTTCAACACAACTCTTAAGCCAAGATTCAAGAACAATTCCCATCTGATTCAAGCCTATTAGAACTTTGTTTGCTTCTTTTTTTTTTACATTAAATTAAACCTTTAACACCTACTCAAATCTCACATTATACCCCTTATTTTGTTTGTTTTTATTTTAAGTACACTCAAAATCATGAAGCCATGTGATCCAATCCAACTTTCCCTCAAATTCGATATTGTAAATCTTTCTCCTTGTATGTGTCAAAACAATATAGGATGTGTTTGTTTTACCCTTTTTTAATGAAAGAATCTATTTTTTTCATTTTAATAGTGTTCGTCATGGATTTTTTAGAAAATCATTTTGTGAAAAATTTCATTTTTAACTCTTGTTCGTCATGGATTTTTTAGAAAATCATTTTGTGAAAATTTTCATTTTTAACTCTAAAATGAAAAGCTAATCCCAATAGCTTTTTTAGAATCTATTTTTTTTTAAAAAATAATAATTAAGGAACCTAAGTGTAGGAGCTTCACATTTAAAAAGCAAAGATTTTTATTATAGTAAACCAACAGAAAGTAACTTTAATTTTCTTTAAAAATCTCTAAAAAAAAAATATTTAAATTTATCAAAACAAAATCATTTTTTTAAAGCTTAAACAAACTCACCCATAATTTCCTATATAAATGTCTTTTACTTTTTGGCATGTTGAATTCTTTAGACTATTATCATAATTAAAATTACATTTCTTTAGACTCTATAGACTAACATAATTCAAATTTCTTAAGACTATCTCTGTGAACAGAATTAAATAACAAACCATAATACTGAGTTCAATCTTACATCAACTTAAAATCTCAAAGTATAAGTATAGGCCTTACATTGTTGTAAAGTAAAACTTTTCCTAGAAAAACTTGTTGAAGAATAAGCCTTACATTGCTTTGAACAAAGAGAAAAGTGTATGTAATATGAAGATAAGAATGCAAAGCTTCTACACAGTACATGTAAGTTTAAGAGTGCAACCTAATAGGGTGGATGAATTAGGTTTTAAGACTTTTTGGTTATTTTAGAGATGTTTTGGATTCCTTTTATTTTTCTTGAAAGTTATGATGAAGATAATAACAATATGCTGAAAAATAAAAGAGAAAAGGGAAAGAGAAAAGCGACACAGGAGAATTATAGTGGTTCCCCTATCGGTACGTCCACTCCCTTCACACCCGCGAAGGAATTTACTATGTTAGAATCTTTGTTACAAGCAATCTTACCCCAAGACCCCCTAACAATCTTTCTAACATACACAAGATAGCACCCCACTACCTTTAACCACAAGAATCTTCACCAAACCCTATGGTGAAATTCTCATACAACACAAGATAGCACCCCACTATCTTAAACAACACTTGTTTCCACAACCTTGGAAAACAAGCAACAATACAAAGTTACAATGAAGAAAACTATGTATGGCTGTTATCAAATCAATATCACTTTAATAATGTATATATCTTAGTGCTCAGAAACCTTTTTGGATATGAAAATATAATCAAGGTTTCACAAGATATGTGTATGAAAGTTTATGAGAAAAAGTGATATTAATAACTTAAAAATATAGTGAATATGAAAGTTGTTCTTGATTGTAATGACCACAAATATATTTATAGAGGCTTTAGAAAATATCCATGAAGCAAGACAACTTTTAGAAAAAACTTATAATAAAAAGTTATGTTTAAAAAACGCAATGGTTCATAAAATATGCATTCTGTCCAGGACATATTAAGACTGTTGTTACGAACAGGCGATGTAAAAGGAACTGGTTTCAAAATTCAAACGTTGCACTGCTTTGAATTACCAACAGCAACAGATCATTTTAAAACGGTTAACGACCGAACAGATTTAAAAGGTCCTGACACCTATTTTTCAAAATCAGCTTTTTATAATTTTAAAAGCTTGCTTCATAGGACTTTTATATTCAACTTAGAAATTTATGTGTAATTAATTTTAAAATAATTTCTGAGCATTCTAAGTTATATATTTATTAAAAGTAATAAATCAAAGATAAGGACCATACTTACAAATAATTTAAATACTAAGTCTAATACTTTGGTCTTGATGTTGTTTCCTCATGTTGAGCCTCCATAAGCTTTCTTCTTTTATGATGTGAGTTTGTTATCATCAAAACCCAGCCAAGTTCAAGAAGGAAATCTTCTTCACAATCTCCCCCTTTTTGATGATGACAAACCATATCTTTTTGACATTGTTGCTCAATGAATCTCCCCCTATCTTGTATGTCTCCCCCTTTGTTTTGCAAATGAATATCCTGAAAAATTTTAACCACAAAACACAAGCATACAAGTATATACTCCTTCTCCCCCTTCTGACATCATCAAAAAGAAGAAAGAGTAGAATTTAAAGAATAATAATATAAGGGAAATTATATACAATATATATGAAGAAAAAGATTATTCACAATGATTTGATGTCAATGTTGATATCAAAGTGTCAATCTTTCTCAAATCATTTTTTTATTAATCAATGAAGCTTTAACGCTATCATACCATATGATCTTGTATCTTGAAGAAACCAATCTTAGTATGACAATTTTAGCATATGATCTTCAAGTACCTACAAAACAATTAATAATATTTTCTAGGTACCCATTTTTCTTTGGGTCCTCTTGGATTAGTTCCTTTCTTTATCCATATATACTCCCCATTAGGAACACCAATGTTCCTTACATAGCAAACATTAGGTGTATGGCCATTTATACCACAATAAAAACAAGTAGGAACAAAATTACTTCTATATCTAGGAATATAGGATTTCTTTTTAGAAAATCTTTTCTTAGGATAATGATGAACTTTTGGTGCTTTATTCACTTTCTCTTTGGTGGATTGATCAATTACCTTAACAAAGATAGTTTTACTTGTACTTGGTTTGTCAAAATTAGAATAACCAAGTCCACTTTTATCATTAGAAAATCTTTGTTGACTAAGGATATTGTCCAATCCAACTTGTCCTTTTTCATATCTTTCAAGAACTCTTTTCAATTGGACAATTTGGAAGGAAAGTGAATCACACTCTTTGCATGTAAAATTCTGTTTTTCTCTTTCAATATAACTTTGTTTTTCATTTTCAAAATTCTTTTCCATGGTGTCAATCTTTTCTTCAAGAGATAAAATTTGTTTCTTTTGTGTTGACACCGTTTTATATAGAATTTTACATTCATTAAGTAATTCATTAATAGCACCTTGATAATCATTATTATAAGAAGAAGATTTACTACTAATCTCTTCACTTTCATCATCAGAATGATGTGATGCCATTAGTGCAAGATTTGCATATTCTTCGCTCTCTGATTCAGATGATGAACTTATGTCATTATCATCCCATGCAATATAGGCTCTTTTGGGCTTTGACTCCTTTCTTCTTTTGAAAGTACTTTTCTTTGCAAGATTTGGACAATCCGTCTTTATGTGTCCTTGTTGCCCACATTCATAACAAATGATATTTTGTGTGGATGTAGATGCTTCATTCTTGTCAAAAAATTTCTTTTTTTTCACAAAGTTAGAATTATCATTATTAATAAGAAATTTACCTACCCGTTTTACAAGATGCATGAAGTCCTTGTCTTCCTCCAGATTATCTTTTCCATCTTCCATGGAATCAACCTTTAATGCAATCCCTTTATATTTTTTTTCTTGATTCTCATGCTTTTCAAGTCTTCTAAGTTCTGTCTCATATTCTTGAAGTTTTCCGAACAGCGTTGCGGAAGTCATTGTGGATAGACTTTTCTTCTCGGATATTGCCGTCACTTTTGGTTGCCATTCCCTGGTTAAAGATCTAAGCACTTTAAGATTAAGTTCATCGTTAGTAAGAGTCTTACCAAGTGCTTTTAAATGATTTGTCAAATGCACGAATCTTTTTTGCAAGTTGAGGATTGATTCTCCAGGCTGCATTGTGAATAATTCGTATTCTTGACTCAAGGTGTTCAATCTAGATCTTTTAACTTCAACGGTTCCTTCATGAGTTTCCACCAATGTATCCCATATTTCCTTTGCTGTTTCACATGTTGAAATACGGAAAAATTCATCCATGCTAAGTGCACTTTGAAGTATATTGATTGCCTTTTTGTCGTTGAGTGCTTTTTTCTTATCATCCTCATCCCATGAACTTTGGATTTTGGGTGTGCCTACACCATTTACAACACTCATAGGAACAAATGGTCCTTCAGCAACGGCTTTCCATATACCATCTCCTTGTGCTTCTAAATGTGCCTTCATACGAATTTTCCAAAAATCAAAATATTCACCACTGAACAATGGGGGCTTGTTACTGCTACCACCATCTCTAAAAACTGGTTGTGAATTTGCGGAAGCCATTCTGGATCTTTTAGGAACAGGTTACCTATAACCCGCTCTGATGCCAATTGTCAGTTTAAGAGTGCAACCTAATAGGGTGGATGAATTAGGTTTTAAGACTTTTTGGTTATTTTAGAGATGTTTTGGATTCCTTTTATTTTTCTTGAAAGTTATGATGAAGATAATAACAATATGCTGAAAAATAAAAGAGAAAAGGGAAAGAGAAAAGCGACACAGGAGAATTATAGTGGTTCCCCTATCGGTACGTCCACTCCCTTCACACCCGCGAAGGAATTTACTATGTTAGAATCTTTGTTACAAGCAATCTTACCCCAAGACCCCCTAACAATCTTTCTAACATACACAAGATAGCACCCCACTATCTTTAACCACAAGAATCTTCATCAAACCCTATGGTGAAATTCTCATACAACACAAGATAGCACCCCACTATCTTAAACAACACTTGTTTCCACAACCTTGGAAAACAAGCAACAATACAAAGTTACAATGAAGAAAACTATGTATGGTTGTTATCAAATCAATATCACTTTAATAATGTATATATCTTAGTGCTCAGAAACCTTTTTGGATATGAAAATATAATCAAGGTTTCACAAGATATGTGTATGAAAGTTTATGAGAAAAAGTGATATTAATAACTTAAAAATATAGTGAATATTAAAGTTGTTCTTGATTGTAATGACCACAAATATATTTATAGAGGCTTTAGAAAATATCCATGAAGCAAGACAACTTTTAGAAAAAACTTATAATAAAAAGTTATGTTTAAAAAACGCAATGGTTCATAAAATACGCATTCTGTCCAGGACATATTAAGACTGTTGTTACGAACAGGCGATGTAAAAGGAACTGGTTTCAAAATTCAAACGTTGCACTGCTTTGAATTACCAACAGCAACAGATCATTTTAAAACGGTTAACGACCGAACAGATTTAAAAGGTCCTGGCACCTATTTTTCAAAATCAGCTTTTTATAATTTTAAAAGCTTGCTTCATAGGACTTTTATATTCAACTTAGAAATTTATGTGTAATTAATTTTAAAATAATTTCTGAGCATTCTAAGTTATATATTTATTAAAAGTAATAAATCAAAGATAAGGACCATACTTACAAATAATTTAAATACTAAGTCTAATACTTTGGTCTTGATGTTGTTTCCTCATGTTGAGCCTCCATAAGCTTTCTTCTTTTATGATGTGAGTTTGTTATCATCAAAACCCAGCCAAGTTCAAGAAGGAAATCTTCTTCACAGTACATTCAAGTAAACTAAATTTCCTTCATAAATTATATGAACAAAGAAGAATATGTGATGACCCTTTTCAACGCAAAGCTTCCACTTAGTACATTAATCTAAAGTGAATTTCCTTCATAAATAAATATTAGGCTACTACTTAGTTGCTGCTATTGTTAGTTGTCTAGGCACAGCCAGAATATATACCAAAAGGTTAGTACATACTACATAGTATACATGAAGTCAGCATCAACTAGCAAATGATTCAAATGCAGGAAATTTTGTGAACTAATTAATGAGGGAAACCTTAGCTGAGACTTGTGCCACAAGAAACTATGAATATCTTAATAAACGTCTTGTGCCACAAGAAACTATGAATATCTTAATAAACGTAGCAGACCATTGTGACCCTCATAACAATGGCTGCATTGACATGACCTCAGACATTAAGTTTTGTCAATCCAAAGGTATCAAAGTATTGTTATCTTTAAGAGGATACAAATTTCTTGTCCAGGTGTTCTCGACGGAATAGATTTTAATATCGAAGGAGGCTCATCAAACCAACATTGGGGCAATCTTCCCACATTCCTTAAAGGGCATAACGGGAAAATATTTACATAACCGCAGCTCATCAGTGTCCTGTTCCGGATTCATTTTCTCTTACAACAGGCCAATAAAAAGAGAGTATAATTAAGAAAATGTATTTTCTCTTTCCCAGTTGAATGGCAAGGGAGAAAACAAAATTTCTTTTGTAATAGTAATAGCTGACAGTAATGAAGGATAAGGAGAAATATTGGGCGCAAATAGAGAAGCTTTATATTAGGTTTGTGACACCTAAAGAGTTTACATAGAAATTTCAGTCATCAAGTTGGAGAAGACTTGATTGTAATAATGAACTTGTTACATCAATGAATGGAACTTAGAAAATAAATCTGCATATCAACAAGGCATAAACTCATAATCATGATACTAGTGCTTAGCAGTATATAACTTGCATTATGATGTTAAACTAAATTTGACGCATGGAATTCGCACGTGTAGAGCAGTGAAGAATCCCGAGTTCAACTCCAAGTCTCTGAATATCAACGTCTTTGCAACTACCAAGTGAGTTGTGCTTATAGGACAACAAAAATATATTTTTTATTAGCATCAAATATTACTACCTCTGTCATCCATAAATATAATTGATGTGAGCACTTCAAAGTTTGTTGGAGCCTGATGCAGTCTAATGATGTCCTATGCAGCCGTTGCACTCACTATGTTGTGACATATTGATGCAGATTACTTTGATTTACAATCTCAGAGAAGTTGCGGACACCACCACAACCGCAAATATTGTGTCCACATCCACATGGGTGTTTTCTGTTCTTCTAAACAAGTTTCTAGGCTCAAATACAAAAAAAAATGTTGTGAGGATCTGGGAGGTTACTGGTTATGTTCTTGTTGATGCTATTAATGATCAAAGTTGTGCATTGACATATATGCAGAAATCTAAAACGACAAATAAAAATGAACGGAGGGGGTGACTATTTTGAGACAAGGAAAAAGTGCAAATGAAACATTTTTTATGAGACAAAAGTAAGTAGTACCATATATATACTTGTTGCAACTCTAATCACAAATAAATAAAAGTTTACTTGTCCCCGTGAACTTAGCTCAGTTGGTAAAGACATTACATTATATACGTAGTGGTCGGAGTTCGAACATCGGATATCCCACTTATTCACTAAAGGGTGGAATTTCTAACCATTAGACTATTTGACTAAAATATAAAAAATAAAATAAAAGCTTATTCTATGTTAGATAAAAAGTAACATATGATCAATAAGCAAGTTGATAAGATCAGTTTATACACAAACTCAAAAGATTAGAGAAATATTTTGGGTTTTTCTTTCTTTTAACTTGTGTGTGAGATCCACTTGAAAAAGGACCCTTCCAACGTAGAGCTTGGCATATGGCAGTAGAAATAGTGATTTTTTTAAGGTTCAATTTCTCTAATTTTATTTTTTTAACAGCAAAAATATGTATGTATGTGCAAACCATTTTCCTCTAATTCTTAATGGTGCAGCAAAAGAGACAAAAAAAGGATCAGAAAATTGGAAAGAAATTCAGCTACTGCATAGTACATAATGTGTCATAGTTCAGTGATAAATTTAATTGCACATCAACATTTGTTGCCTATCTAGATACAAGAGATTCCATTTTTACATTTTTCGCAATATCTCCAAACATTTTTCGTCAAGCCAAGGCTGAAATCGTCCTGGGTGGTTGATTTGCTGCAAAATTGGACAGACAAAAGTATATAAAGACAACTTCCATCGCAGGCAACCGTAAAAAAAAACAAGACAAAAAACTTCCATCGCAAGCAATTAACAACAGTTAGCAGAAGATGTATAAGAAACTCACATATTCACCCGTGTTAGAAACAAAAAAATCAAAACTGAATTATGAAACAGTGAACCAAATAAAACTCTACAATAATCTAGTGAATTGAATGCAAGGCTCTTTCTAATATGCACAAGTGAACTAGGTCTTGTATGGTACACTATTATGATTGGTGGACCTTTTTGTCTAATGATGATAAATGGTGTTGTACAGTGCAAGACTCATACTTGTGCACCAGTACCGTAGAAATGTCTGCATGCAAAGTTTATGTGAAAAATATACCCTAGAGGTTCATCGTTTAAGAAGAACGATCATACCCCATTAAGGATCTAATACTGGAGATTATGTGAACATAAATTTATTGGCTTACTTTCATGTAGAAAAAAAATCCACGCAAGAGAAACAAAACCCTATGCTTTTCCTTGGACACCTCAGCAATAGTTTTGGCTATATCTGCACAATTATGAAACAAATATTTGATAGAGGCCAGAAGATTATAAAAGAGTTGAGCATAATGAGAATAGAAGTTGAAAATCCGAAAAACAAACTACAAATTGGAATATAGACTGAAATGACACTCTTTCAGCAAAATCTAAACCAAGTATACCGACCGGTGATTAGAAATCAGTACTAGCTAGTCACAGAATGAGCCAATGCTTAAAAGGTAATCTACCTTGACTAAAGAGAAATCAAAGATTCCTCTACTGTTATGTATTAAGTTCAATAATAAATTAACTCACAAGTTCATCAGCAAATTATATTATTACAATACGATGAAAATGAGAGTTTTGTAATGCTAGCGGTGAGGATTGAATCGAGAGCAATGAATCTTGATTGCATAGTTAGGATCAAACTTTATGCTACCATTTTTATTCATAAATGAACGAAGAAATCTAAGAAGTCGGAAGAATACTTGAGAAAATATGAACCTACCAGGGTACTGATCAAGATAAGATTTGCAAACACCTTTAGAGAGATATGATTTAACCACCCCCTGCCGTGTTTCTACATGGCGTTCTTTCAAACGTCGCTTAGATATGTCGAGCTTAAGGAGATCATACTCTTCTTGGTCATAAGGCTTGTCAAGACATTCCATAAGACTTCTCCTAAATTGAGAATCATAACATGCAGATATTTGCATGTTGTTGTGCATGTTGTCGGGGTTCATTTCTTCTCCAAAACACTAAACACAAAGAGCATAAAACGTTAGGAAAAACGATAAAAATTAACTCGTTGCTAATTATGACTAATACAGATACACTGTATAAATTTTTTTTTGAACAAGCTACACTGTATAAAGTTGAAGATACTTACAGATAAATCATATGCTTTTGAAGAAATGAACGGAGTGTTTTCACAAACTGGAATAGAATCCATAACAATTAGATCAGAATCATAGGAATTACTCCTATCCTCCACATTGGGCGTGTTTGTGGGATTCTTAACACGAAAATACTCCTCCTCATCATCAACATTATCCTCCACTTTAGGAGTATCAAACGCCTGATCAGAAACTAGTGAGGTTCGCCTAACACTTGACCTTTTTCGTAGTAACTGATCATCTTCATCTTCTTCTATTTCCTCATTGACATTGTCATTGCCAAAGTCGGCGTCAATGTTTGAACCATCATTATGATTACTAGCACAATCAATTTCAAAATCAGGATTAAGTGTAGCCAGATAGGATGCGTAATCTGGATCCACTTCATCGCTATCACCACTCTGATTACTAGTAGCACTATCGGCTTCGACATCAGGATTATATGTAGCTAGATAGGTTCCGTAATCTGGATCCACTTCATCACTGTCACAACTCTGATTACTAGCACGATCAGCTCCAATATCAAGGTTACTATTAGCCAGATAGGCTCCATAATCCGGATCCACTTCATTGTCACCACTTTGATTACTAGCACTATCAGCTTCAATATCATCATTATATGTAGCCAAATAGGCTTCGTAGTCTGAATCCACTTCATCATCGTCATCACCAGTATATGTAGCCAAATATTTTGCCCAATCTTCATCTATTTCATCATCTATCGCGTCATCTATCATATGATCCTTTTTATCGATTGAAACAGATGTATTTCCACAAATATTTGTAGTTGTCCTTGTAGCACTAGCAACATGGTTGTTCTTCAAACTATCATTTCTGGCCTCCCGTCTCCTCCATCGCCTTTCTAACCTTGTTATTTTATCGTCAGGATGACAACTTTTTGAATTCTCACTAATATGAGAATCATCAAGGTTAAGTTTGATTAAAGCATGCTTCATTTTTCTTGAATGGGAACAATATCCTCCTTTGAAAGGGGAAAGAAAAACTCACTGTAAAACTCACTGTAAACGTTAGTAAAAAACAGAGAAACAATCAATTTTCGGGTTACAATTGATATCTTAAGGAAAATATTTATCTACAAATTTAAAGCACTCGTTGCCATTGACAGAATTCATATACAGTCCTATAAAATAAAGGTAAGTTGTTTGTGTTCAAGTTATTATACATTGCTTTCACAAGCTATCTTGAAACATTATGAAAATAAGCTGAAAATAACTTATGAACATGTCATAAACTATTTTAACAAGTTCTCCAAACCGTCTGACAGACAAAGTGCTCATATATACCATTAAATAAGCTCACATAAGTCAATCCAAACATACCATATTTCTATATACAAAAAATGAAATAGAAAGAAACTATTTTCATATAAGCTACAAGACATTGTCATAAATTATCCTAGATAGCAGTGGATACATGTTATAAGCTGTTTTCATAAGCTCAAATAATTTGATCCAAACAATACTTAAATCAAGTATGCTCCCCTTCTGTAATATTTTTTTTTCAAATAATAATAATAATAATGTGATTGACAAAAAACACCTACTATTTTTTTTGTTAGGTAGTCTAGTGACTAGAATTCCACATTTTAAAAAGTAAATAATTGGAATGTCCGAGGTTCGAACCCCATCCCCTGCATATAAATATGATATCCTACAAACTGAGTTAACCGGGGGGACAAAACACATGCTATTTTTTTAAGTATTTTAAATTAAAAAACTATGTATTTTTATTTTAAATAAACAATTGCAATAGTTTAATTGAGCAAGAAATACAAGACAACATTGTTGTTTCATGATAATAGAAAAGGAAGAAGTGAAGAGTAACGCAGTTACCGAGGAATGTATTTGTTGGTGGTTGAGCTCACATTACAGAGAATTGGAGTGAAACTGAAACGAGGGTTTGGTTTTGGATGGTGAAAAAGAAATCAATGACTGAGGTAAGAGAAGAGTAAGAGACAAAAACAAAATTGATTTATTAGGAAAAAAAACAGTTCTTTCTTTCTTTCTAAATTGTAACCTTTGCTTACCCAGACAGAGATAGGGTTTTTAAGGCGTTAGATTTTGTGGGCTCTCACATCAGTTTTTTCACGGTGGGCCCATGCTTGTTTGCGATTTTTTTTTTTTTTTTTTCTCTTTTTATAATTATTTATAGATATATGTCTTTTGTTTTTTTAGAGAAAATATTGATTGGGTTCTACAAAAAAAAAACAAAAAAAGGAAAATGTTTTTTGCTTTTTATTTTCTGATGTATCAAAAAAAAGAGTATCAATTAAGGGTATCTAAGAGAATTTCATAAATTAATGATACGGTATTTTTTTTTTTTTTTTTATCATTGGAGTTCCATAAGGTGGCACATTGAGTATCAAAATTGATGATATCGGTAACTTAAATAAAGTACCGTATTATCAATTTAATGTTATTATTAGCTTCCATATATGTCAAAATATTACTGTTGACATTCAATGACCAGATCTTCTTTTTCTTTTTTTACTATAGGAAGGTTTTATTTCTTTATTGCATTTGATTTCATAATTTTTCATTCAATTTCGTTTATTCAGCAACAATACATAAAAGATTTTTTTTCTTCTTGTAGTTGTATGTTAATTTGATGATATTTCATATTATTCTTTTTTTTTTTGAACAAGCCAAAATAATATATATATATATAGAGACAGGATCCGTTGACACCAGGTGTCAACGAATTCGTTGACACCAAATCCCGACCGTCCAGATCTCTTAATCATGCGGTTCACAATGTTTAATTCTAAAAAGGAAACTTATGTATTAAAAAATTTCACGTGACATTTTTTCACTGTCTTTTCTCCTCGTTGTCATGAGGTTTTGATAGAAAATATAGCAAGTCCCCGTTGCCGCCGAGGAGAAAGTTCTGCACCTTCGTCACTGTGAGTTTTCTATAACACAATTCTTTTTCCCTTAAGATTTTATTGACAATGACAAAGCATCCTTTTCCCCTAAGATCAATTGAGTACACCGTCAAAAACAATTGGCACCGCCATATGCTTGTCTTTCACGTGTTAATAGGGATTGGCACCACCATGTTCTTTTATTTGTCTTTACATTTTCACTAATACCATGTTTCTCCCATAATTAAATACTTTCATTGTTCATTGAGGCAATTATATCCACGCCATATTATTTTCTGTTTTTTTTTTGTTGCTAATGTCATGTTTCTCTCATGATCATGATCATGAATACTCATTATTCATGGCTTCTTTTATTTTTTTTATATCCTATAGGTACATGGATAATGAGTGTGTGGAAAATTCCACTGTGGAGTGTTTAGAAGACCATGAGATAGTTGATGATGTGTCTAATGATTTAGAACCAAATTCAGAAAATTCCAAGTCGCCTGAAGCTAATATTTGTCCTATTGTTGATATGGAATTTGCCTCCATTGCGGATGTAAAAGAATTCTACACATCATTTGCCAAGAAAGAAGGTTTTGGAGTTCGTGTTCGATCTACTAAGCAAAATTTTTGCATGTTTGTATGCGCTAATGAAGGTACACATATAGTGAAGGGTGAAAATGAAGAAGGGAAGAGAAAGCGTTCAACCTCAAGAACTGATTGTAAAGCATCACTTACTGTTTCAAAAGCAGGGAAGAGAAGTAAATGGGTTATAAAAAGCATAAACAATGTTCACAATCATGGAATGGTTAGTCCTAAGAGTGTGGCCTATCTGCGGTCTCATAAGAAAATGACTGCAGCAACTAAAAGCCTCGTTGAGAAGTTTGATGAAGAAGGAGTACCTACAGGGAAAGTTGCTACAATGTTTCAGGGTGAAGATAATGCTTTTTCTAGTCGGGATTGCTGGAATCATCTTAGAAATCTCAGAAGAAGAAATCTTGATGTTGGAGATGCTCAAGCTGTCTTTAAATTTTGCAAGAAAAAACAAGTTGAGAATCCCAATTTTTTTTATGCAATACAATGTGATGATGAAGATAGAATGATAAATTTCTTCTGGGTGGATGGAAGAGCAAGATTGGCATATCAATTTTTTGGTGATGTTATTACATTTGATACAACATATAAAACCAACAAGTATGATATGCCATTTGCACCCTTCACCGGATTGAATCATCATTTTCAATCTATCTTATTTGGATGTGCTTTGTTGCAAGATGAGACTCAGAGGTCGTTTGAGTGGTTGTTTAGAACATGGCTAGATGCAATGGGTGGTAAATATCCAGTGTCAATAATAACAGATCAAGACTTGGCAATGAAGGCTGCCATAGCCAATGTTTTCCCACATACTCGTCACCGGTTATGTTTATGGCACATAAAAAAAAAATTTGCTGAGAAGCTTTCCCACATATACCACAAAAATTCAACTTTCAAGCGTAAATTGAAATCTTGTATTCGTGATTCGCCATCTATAAAATACTTTGAAGAAGAATGGGAACGTATAATGATTGATTATAATTTGAAGGAGAATGAATGGCTTAAAGGGTTGTACGATATAAGAAAATCTTGGATTCCTGTTTTCAACAGAAGCACTTTTTTTGCCGGCATGAACACTACACAAAGGAGTGAGAGTATTAATGCCTTTTTTGATTCTTTTGTTAATTCTTCAACAACACTACAAGGTTTTGTAGTTAAATTTGACAAGGCAATGGATAGTCGCTATGAAAAACAAAGAAGAGAGGATTTTGAATCAAGGCATCGATTGCGACTCGTAGTTGTTAAGTCAAAAATTGAGGAGCATGCAGCATCAATATATACAAGAAACATTTTTGGGAAGTTTCACGATGAGTTTATAAAGATTATTCAATTTAGGAGGGAAAAACTTGAAAAAGAAGGGTCTCAGAATAGATATAAGGTATCTAATGATTATGATTCGAAAGACACATTCATAGTTTGTGTGGATCTGGAGACAAAGGTTGCTACTTGTGAATGCCAGCTTTTTCAATTTATGGGATTGCTATGTAGGCATATCTTGGTGATTTTTCATTCAAAAAATGTTGTAGAAATTCCAGCATGTATATTTTAAAGCGTTGGACAAAGGATGCTAACAAAGGTGCTGTGTTTATTGAAGATGGACCAGAGTCTTCCTCTACAGGAAACTCATCAACTTTGCGAAGTTTACATGTACACAAACAAGCAAGTTTGTTACCTGATCTTGCAGCAAAATCTGAGAAAATATATAAGCTGATATCATCTGATTTGGAGGAAACATACAAAAAAGCTTTGATAATGGAAGCTGAATTAGACAATGAGAGCGACATAATTCCTCCAGATGCAAGTTGTCAAAATCTGATACATGAGCAACCAAGTGAGTCTTCAGAACCAATTATCAGAGATCCACTCCCATCACAAACTAAAGGAAGAAAAAAAGATTCAATCAAAGAGACTCAAAATGGAAGGATCAAAAGCAGTCTAGAGTTATCGGTAAACCGAACAACAGTCAAAAGAAGATGCCAAGTTTGTGGTCTACACGGTCACAATAAGCGAAGTTGTAAGGAAAAAGATAAAAGGTATGATTTTGACATTATGTTCATGTTCATGATTTATATCACAACTGTATTTTTGCTGAAATGTTGTACATATGGTTGATTGAGTGTAGATCATGATGCATTGAAGATTTTTCTGCAAAAGATAAGCAAAGGAGGATATTTGATTACATTGGACCCTCATTCAACTCTGGTGCTTAATTTGTGTGCAGAAAAGAAGGATATCAAACACAACATCTATTTTATTACCTTTTGTATTTTTTTCTTTTGAACAATTGTATTGCCTTGTTTACTTTTATTTTGGAGACAATGTTTATGTTGCTTAAATATTGATACAACAACTGCCCATTCAGCCAACATTTTTGATGCAGCAGCTCATTCAGCCAATATTGGTACTGAATTTTGGCGATAATACTAAATTTGATTTTGGCGATCAAATTCTTTACTATAATATGAGCATAGCTATATGATTGAGACACATTAAGTCCCACATTTTCCTTCAACCATATAAATCAATCATCATCATCTTATCATGTGACAAACCAATTAAACTACTTTACTATTCCCTCCCTCAAATTCTGCTACAGAGATTAAAAACAATGAAACTTCAATTTGAAGTAAAGAGTCCCACGTTGTTGTAGTATGATCAGTTTCCACCAATAAAGAAAAAAGAAAAAAATTCAGATTCAGACACCTATCTATCTGAGAATTCATCTGCTAAATTACAATGTTCCATGATTTTAGTCAGCAATATAATACACTCTGCCAGCAACCACCGAGTACATACATCAACAACTTCAATTGGACTTAAATTTGAACATCATTTATAAGAAAACAAGCAGTATTTGCTGCAGGTTTATTTAATTTCAATCTCAAAATTTAGAGTCTCTTTATATGGTAGACAATGTAATAAAAAGCATATAGATTAGGAATCATTATACAACAGATCAAAACCTACTTACTACCATCTCCAATGGTTTTATTATCTACTACAATTTTAACTTTCCTATACTCAACATCTAAAAGTTGCATAGAACATCCTTCTGGAACCACTGCACAACGTTTATTGGCAAATATTGTCCACAAATAAAGTAGAGTAAATGCTGTCAATGCTCCACAAACAGTATCAAATATCATTGCAGCAAGAACTCTTAAGACACAATCATTCTTCTTTGCCCTTTCCTTTGGTTTAACAACCATTGGAGTCTTACTGTTTTTAACATAAACATTAGGATCAAGTGGCTCTGAATGCATTGAATGTGGTGGAAAATGCCTCATAACAAAGCTCCATGAATACAAAAAAGCATTGTTCCCCTTCACATGATTTTAAGTAACCAATATGGCCTTAAAAGAAAGTTTATCTCAAAGGTAATGACAGAGTGTTAGTAATACTCTAATTGCACTTGTTCTTTTGGGCATAAATGATTCCTTTACAAATCCAAAATAACCGGATTGAAATTGAGTTTTTCAAGTGGGTCGATGACGATGGCAGTGCGATGATCGATGACGATTGCGGCGCCGCGATGACGGTTGTTCGTTGTTGAGAAACGAAGACGGTGGTGCAAAACGATCTATCAAAACGATGTACAGTGTCTTGATGTACAATTACGGTTGATGGGTGTGGGAGTCATTACGGTGGTGAAATTCCAGAAAAAAGGGGAAAGAAATTGGTACTCCCCTTTTATTTTTCATAATTTTTGTTGTTGTACGGTGGTTTTCTCGAACAAATCGATCAACCGTCGCGTTCTCTTCAAATTGATGCTCGCCGGAGACTTTTTCCGGCTGCAGCTATGTACATGATCGGTCAACGTCCTAGTTCCGATCATACTTTCCGACCATCTTCTATCAGAAGAAATCGTCGTAACGGTGGTGAATGGTGAAAGTTCTCCTTTCAATCCGGTTATTGTTCTCCGCAGCGGTGGAACAACGACAGAGGTAACAGAAGCTGGAGCTGGTGGAGAGAGTCGTGGATTTGAGCTTCAGAAAAAAGGGGAAAGAAAGTGTAACAACGGTGGTGGAATTTTAGAAGAAAAGGAGAAAAGAAAAAGCGTAAAAAGAGTGTAACAACGGTGGTGGAATTTTAGAAGAAAAGGAGACCTTTAGATTAATTAGATCTGGACGGTCGGGATTTGGTGTCAACGAATTCGTTGACACCTGGTGTCAACGGATCCTGTCTCTCTCTATATATATATATGAGACAGGATCCGTTGACACCAGGTGTCAACGAATTCGTTGACACCAAATCCCGACCGTCCAGATCTAATTAATCTAAAGGTCTCCTTTTCTTCTAAAATTCCACCACCGTTGTTACACTCTTTTTACGCTTTTTCTTTTCTCCTTTTCTTCTAAAATTCCACCACCGTTGTTACACTTTCTTTCCCCTTTTTTCTGAAGCTCAAATCCACGACTCTCTCCACCAGCTCCAGCTTCTGTTACCTCTGTCGTTGTTCCACCGCTGCGGAGAACAATAACCGGATTGAAAGGAGAACTTTCACCATTCACCACCGTTACGACGATTTCTTCTGATAGAAGATGGTCGGAAAGTATGATCGGAACTAGGACGTTGACCGATCATGTACATAGCTGCAGCCGGAAAAAGTCTCCGGCGAGCATCAATTTGAAGAGAACGCGACGGTTGATCGATTTGTTCGAGAAAACCACCGTACAACAACAAAAATTATGAAAAATAAAAGGGGAGTACCAATTTCTTTCCCCTTTTTTCTGGAATTTCACCACCGTAATGACTCCCACACCCATCAACCGTAATTGTACATCAAGACACTGTACATCGTTTTGATAGATCGTTTTGCACCACCGTCTTCGTTTCTCAACAACGAACAACCGTCATCGCGGCGCCGCAATCGTCATCGATCATCGCACTGCCATCGTCATCGACCCACTTGAAAAACTCAATTTCAATCCGGTTATTTTGGATTTGTAAAGGAATCATTTATGCCCAAAAGAACAAGTGCAATTAGAGTATTACTAACACTCTGTCATTACCTTTGAGATAAACTTTCTTTTAAGGCCATATTGGTTACTTAAAATCATGTGAAGGGGAACAATGCTTTTTTGTATTCATGGAGCTTTGTTATGAGGCATTTTCCACCACATTCAATGCATTCAGAGCCACTTGATCCTAATGTTTATGTTAAAAACAGTAAGACTCCAATGGTTGTTAAACCAAAGGAAAGGGCAAAGAAGAATGATTGTGTCTTAAGAGTTCTTGCTGCAATGATATTTGATACTGTTTGTGGAGCATTGACAGCATTTACTCTACTTTATTTGTGGACAATATTTGCCAATAAACGTTGTGCAGTGGTTCCAGAAGGATGTTCTATGCAACTTTTAGATGTTGAGTATAGGAAAGTTAAAATTGTAGTAGATAATAAAACCATTGGAGATGGTAGTAAGTAGGTTTTGATCTGTTGTATAATGATTCCTAATCTATATGCTTTTTATTACATTGTCTACCATATAAAGAGACTCTAAATTTTGAGATTGAAATTAAATAAACCTGCAGCAAATACTGCTTGTTTTCTTATAAATGATGTTCAAATTTAAGTCCAATTGAAGTTGTTGATGTATGTACTCGGTGGTTGCTGGCAGAGTGTATTATATTGCTGACTAAAATCATGGAACATTGTAATTTAGCAGATGAATTCTCAGATAGATAGGTGTCTGAATCTGAATTTTTTTCTTTTTTCTTTATTGGTGGAAACTGATCATACTACAACAACGTGGGACTCTTTACTTCAAATTGAAGTTTCATTGTTTTTAATCTCTGTAGCAGAATTTGAGGGAGGGAATAGTAAAGTAGTTTAATTGGTTTGTCACATGATAAGATGATGATGATTGATTTATATGGTTGAAGGAAAATGTGGGACTTAATGTGTCTCAATCATATAGCTATGCTCATATTATAGTAAAGAATTTGATCGCCAAAATCAAATTTAGTATTATCGCCAAAATTCAGTACCAATATTGGCTGAATGAGCTGCTGCATCAAAAATGTTGGCTGAATGGGCAGTTGTTGTATCAATATTTAAGCAACATAAACATTGTCTCCAAAATAAAAGTAAACAAGGCAATACAATTGTTCAAAAGAAAAAAATACAAAAGGTAATAAAATAGATGTTGTGTTTGATATCCTTCTTTTCTGCACACAAATTAAGCACCAGAGTTGAATGAGGGTCCAATGTAATCAAATATCCTCCTTTGCTTATCTTTTGCAGAAAAATCTTCAATGCATCATGATCTACACTCAATCAACCATATGTACAACATTTCAGCAAAAATACAGTTGTGATATAAATCATGAACATGAACATAATGTCAAAATCATACCTTTTATCTTTTTCCTTACAACTTCGCTTATTGTGACCGTGTAGACCACAAACTTGGCATCTTCTTTTGACTGTTGTTCGGTTTACCGATAACTCTAGACTGCTTTTGATCCTTCCATTTTGAGTCTCTTTGATTGAATCTTTTTTTCTTCCTTTAGTTTGTGATGGGAGTGGATCTCTGATAATTGGTTCTGAAGACTCACTTGGTTGCTCATGTATCAGATTTTGACAACTTGCATCTGGAGGAATTATGTCGCTCTCATTGTCTAATTCAGCTTCCATTATCAAAGCTTTTTTGTATGTTTCCTCCAAATCAGATGATATCAGCTTATATATTTTCTCAGATTTTGCTGCAAGATCAGGTAACAAACTTGCTTGTTTGTGTACATGTAAACTTCGCAAAGTTGATGAGTTTCCTGTAGAGGAAGACTCTGGTCCATCTTCAATAAACACAGCACCTTTGTTAGCATCCTTTGTCCAACGCTTTAAAATATACATGCTGGAATTTCTACAACATTTTTTGAATGAAAAATCACCAAGATATGCCTACATAGCAATCCCATAAATTGAAAAAGCTGGCATTCACAAGTAGCAACCTTTGTCTCCAGATCCACACAAACTATGAATGTGTCTTTCGAATCATAATCATTAGATACCTTATATCTATTCTGAGACCCTTCTTTTTCAAGTTTTTCCCTCCTAAATTGAATAATCTTTATAAACTCATCGTGAAACTTCCCAAAAATGTTTCTTGTATATATTGATGCTGCATGCTCCTCAATTTTTGACTTAACAACTACGAGTCGCAATCGATGCCTTGATTCAAAATCCTCTCTTCTTTGTTTTTCATAGCGACTATCCATTGCCTTGTCAAATTTAACTACAAAACCTTGTAGTGTTGTTGAAGAATTAACAAAAGAATCAAAAAAGGCATTAATACTCTCACTCCTTTGTGTAGTGTTCATGCCGGCAAAAAAAGTGCTTCTGTTGAAAACAGGAATCCAAGATTTTCTTATATCGTACAACCCTTTAAGCCATTCATTCTCCTTCAAATTATAATCAATCATT
Source organism: Trifolium pratense (assembly GCF_020283565.1). NCBI lineage: Eukaryota > Viridiplantae > Streptophyta > Magnoliopsida > Fabales > Fabaceae > Trifolium > Trifolium pratense. The sequence continues at coordinate 12,612,729 of NC_060065.1, read as the reverse complement.
ATACGTTCCCATTCTTCTTCAAAGTATTTTATAGATGGCGAATCACGAATACAAGATTTCAATTTACGCTTGAAAGTTGAATTTTTGTGGTATATGTGGGAAAGCTTCTCAGCAAATTTTTTTTTTATGTGCCATAAACATAACCGGTGACGAGTATGTGGGAAAACATTGGCTATGGCAGCCTTCATTGCCAAGTCTTGATCTGTTATTATTGACACTGGATATTTACCACCCATTGCATCTAGCCATGTTCTAAACAACCACTCAAACGACCTCTGAGTCTCATCTTGCAACAAAGCACATCCAAATAAGATAGATTGAAAATGATGATTCAATCCGGTGAAGGGTGCAAATGGCATATCATACTTGTTGGTTTTATATGTTGTATCAAATGTAATAACATCACCAAAAAATTGATATGCCAATCTTGCTCTTCCATCCACCCAGAAGAAATTTATCATTCTATCTTCATCATCACATTGTATTGCATAAAAAAAATTGGGATTCTCAACTTGTTTTTTCTTGCAAAATTTAAAGACAGCTTGAGCATCTCCAACATCAAGATTTCTTCTTCTGAGATTTCTAAGATGATTCCAGCAATCCCGACTAGAAAAAGCATTATCTTCACCCTGAAACATTGTAGCAACTTTCCCTGTAGGTACTCCTTCTTCATCAAACTTCTCAACGAGGCTTTTAGTTGCTGCAGTCATTTTCTTATGAGACCGCAGATAGGCCACACTCTTAGGACTAACCATTCCATGATTGTGAACATTGTTTATGCTTTTTATAACCCATTTACTTCTCTTCCCTGCTTTTGAAACAGTAAGTGATGCTTTACAATCAGTTCTTGAGGTTGAACGCTTTCTCTTCCCTTCTTCATTTTCACCCTTCACTATATGTGTACCTTCATTAGCGCATACAAACATGCAAAAATTTTGCTTAGTAGATCGAACACGAACTCCAAAACCTTCTTTCTTGGCAAATGATGTGTAGAATTCTTTTACATCCGCAATGGAGGCAAATTCCATATCAACAATAGGACAAATATTAGCTTCAGGCGACTTGGAATTTTCTGAATTTGGTTCTAAATCATTAGACACATCATCAACTATCTCATGGTCTTCTAAACACTCCACAGTGGAATTTTCCACACACTCATTATCCATGTACCTATAGGATATAAAAAAAATAAAAGAAGCCATGAATAATGAGTATTCATGATCATGATCATGAGAGAAACATGACATTAGCAACAAAAAAAAAACAGAAAATAATATGGCGTGGATATAATTGCCTCAATGAACAATGAAAGTATTTAATTATGGGAGAAACATGGTATTAGTGAAAATGTAAAGACAAATAAAAGAACATGGTGGTGCCAATCCCTATTAACACGTGAAAGACAAGCATATGGCGGTGCCAATTGTTTTTGACGGTGTACTCAATTGATCTTAGGGGAAAAGGATGCTTTGTCATTGTCAATAAAATCTTAAGGGAAAAAGAATTGTGTTATAGAAAACTCACAGTGACGAAGGTGCAGAACTTTCTCCTCGGCGGCAACGGGGACTTGCTATATTTTCTATCAAAACCTCATGACAACGAGGAGAAAAGACAGTGAAAAAATGTCACGTGAAATTTTTTAATACATAAGTTTCCTTTTTAGAATTAAACATTGTGAACCGCATGATTAAGAGATCTGGACGGTCGGGATTTGGTGTCAACGAATTCGTTGACACCTGGTGTCAACGGATCCTGTCTCATATATATATATATATTAATAAAAAAATTTGCCAACACAAGACGTGCCAAGAGAAACTAAGTAAGGATACAATAGAGTCAAAATACAAAACCAAAAGAAACTATACAAGACCCAAGCAAAGCATAAGACTAAACCACCAACTATGGCAGTTCAAAGCTAAAGTACTACTCGTCGCTTTCAACTACCTATAAGAAAAAATCTTGATCTTGTCCAACATAGAATGTAATGAGTTTGCCGAGCCTTTGAATAACCTATAGTTTCTTTCGGTCCACACAACCCACACACAAGCAAGCCATATGAGTTGCATGAAGGAACGTCGAGCTCGAAGACCACCTGCTGAAACAGTAAACTGAACAAAATGCTCTGAAGGAACCTGAACAGTCAACAATGAAGAGCCAATCCAAGAGCTGACAAGAGACCAAAGAGCACCAAAAATGCTGCAAAAGAAGAACAAATGCGGAGTCGACTCAACCTCTCCACAGCCAGAAACACAATGATGGGCCGTCGCAGATAAAATCTCTCTAGAGACCAGATTGCCTTTGGTAGGTAACCTATCCCACATGAGTCGCCAAGCGAAAATAGACACCTTCAAAGGAACATGAGGATGCCAAATAAGACCCAACGCAACATCCAAAATAACTGTATCACGTGTCGTCAACAGCTGATATGCACCACGAACAATTACATAATTTTTATTTGTTTTGTTCTCAAGTCATATTTTATTTGTTTTCTATCACATGGATCCTAATATGTATAATAATAAAATTAATTATTATATTTTTCATTATATATTTCCCGTCATATTTATGCATTTTTCATCATTTTTTATTTATTGTCATGTATTTCTCATTATATTTAATTATTAATTTATTTATCTACATATTTATTAAATTAAATAATTTTTATTTTTATTTAGACAAAAAAAATATAGAACGGACCACTTGTTATTAATATATGATACTCAAAAAGTGATATCACCATTGGAGCAAAATATGTATGCGTTGCATAAATATTACGTGGCATTGTAGAGACCACTTGTTATTAATGTATGATACTCAAAGTCTATGTTGCATAGGTGCGGGTACGGTACGGGTACGTAGTACGACATTTTTAAAAAAACTAAGGTACGGGTACGCTCGTATATATATTTTTTAATATAGTTATATAGTTAAAATAATAAAATTATATTCTTAAAGCAAATAATTAAACATAAAAAATAACAAACTTTAAAAGTAGTTATATTGTGGTTTACACGTTTAAGAAATTAGGAGGAGTAGTAAGACTATGCAGCTCTACTTTTAAAAATAAATAAAAAGGGAAGGAGACTGAATCGATTCTAATTTTAAACTAAAGTGGATCTTTATTAAAAAAATAAACAAATAAAAAAAGAATGAGATTGAAAAGTGTTGCAAAAAAAAATGAGAATAATTTTTGATGAAATATGCACCACGTGTGTACCCTGAGAGTACCACGTGCATACCCCGGAAGTACCACGCGTGTACCCGCATGAAAAAACAAAAAAAAAATCTGTACTTTGAGGGTACGTACCATACGCGTATCAGTATCCGGTACGTACCCGGTACCGGTACTCTGTCTAAAATGGAGTACCCGTACAACATAGCTCAAAGTTGTATCATCGTTGGAGATGCTCTAAGGATAAATGTTAAACAAGTAAATGTTGAAGTATTATTTTGGAACTTGTGCATTCAATGTTTTAAACATTAAGTATTCTATCTTATTATATTTTTTTTTAATATTTTAACATGTTATTAAAGCACGTGTTAACATGACCCAATAAATAAAATAGAGATTTTGTATGATTTTAGTTAGTGTATATATTAATTTTCTATATTAAATACTATTTGTTAAAGAATCACTATCTTCCACTCAAACCGTCGATAAATATATGTCAACAAAATATGTGTATCGGTTTAAATATTATTTATGTGTTTGTTTAAAAATTATTTAAGTTATTTGCTTATATATGATAATTTTATTGTTGTTTCATTTTTCATTCAAAAGTTAAATGAGAAATTTATCTATTCTATATATATTCTATATCTATACTATATATAAAGAGGATACATGAGTTTTTGTGTGGACTTTTCATAATACCAATAATACCCTTGATTAACAAACTCACCATAATATAAGGCACATATTTTCTTTTTTAGCAGCAAAAATCTTTTATTAACAAACTGACCATAAAATAAGGCATATCTGTTTTTTTTAACACAAGTTAGACACATGCAGGCGCGAAACGCGCTTGCCTGACCCGCTAGTAGATATAAAATAAATTCTGGATTCTTTTGTATAAGTTTATTTCAAAAAAAAAAAAAAGTATGCATTAGGTTATAGTAAGTTTATTAATAAATTTTTTTTGCTTTTGTGACACTTACTAGTAGGATACCACCGATCATCCCCTCGAACAAGCCCAACAATGGTTGCGGCAACAACAAACGTCTCATCATCCACCAACAAGTTCAAATCCGAAACTGACATAACAAGATAGGAATGAAGAAAAACTTCCTCAATAGAAGGCCTAACACCATGTAGAGCAAGCCTTGAGGCAACAAACAAAGAAAACAAATCAACAAACGAATGAGAGACAAAAAAAATAAAATAAAAACACACACCCATCCTTAAAGGCAGCAGCCTCAGGATCAACCAACACCCTGGTGGCATTGACAACATTCTGGATGGACACACTATCTGAAAAACACAAAAAATAACAAATCTCTTCAATGTTTGTAAGCTTTTCCCCATTTGTAAGGTTTTTGGCAGAAAGGATTTCTCTCGTATCCAATTCGTTTTGCTTTCTTCTTAAAGAAGACGACGGAGATTGGCTTTTGTTCATGTTCTCATTTACCCCTTTTTGCCCTTCTCTTTCATTTGTTTCCACTATATATGTATATGCTTGCTTCACCGTTTTTCAAAGGGTGTCTATTAGCTTATCGTTTAATGGTGTGATGATTTCAAATTCAATTGAATGCTTCAGGTTGCTGCTGGGGTTGCTGTCCAATACTTGGTTATAATCCTAGGATTTTTATTGTATGGCTCTTTGGTATCCTCAATTGATACTCATACAGTCATACTACATAAAAAGAAAAACAAATCTTAGAATTTGGGATGAGTCTAATTCAACCTTTAAGGTGAAGATTGACCCTTGGACATATAAAGTGTGATTCGAGTGACCCAATAGCAAGTGGTCCAACGAATCTCAGAGAGCTCTGATACGATGGAGAAAAAGGTTCAAATATATTTCAACAATAATGTGAATATTGAATAGCATAACTTAATACAAAAGACTAAATATTAATTGCTATGTATAGGAATGCATACTCCATCATAAATCAAGAACAAATCATAATAAAAACAAACAATATAACATATAATCCTAAGAGATACTTCAAATTACTCAAATATAAAGATACTAAAAGTATTTTCTAATATTCTAAAAACAAATATAATATATGCAATTGGTAACCAAAAATCTTCTTCCAATCGGTGTGAACCAGTTGATTGATTGCCTTGTTTCCACCCAAAGATGAGAAACCATTAAGTAAAATGAATCCCGTACCAACAAAAATGCAATCCCAATAAGGATTATTATTTGGTGATAGTGAGAAGCTTAATGATAAAGCATTGAGTACTTGAAAATACAGAAGTACTTAGTTGAAACTCTGGAGATGGCGTCTCAAGCATAGCAGAAAGGTGCATACTCAAGATTCATGCGCCTTCACCAGAGCACTATATACTATTAAAATTCATCTTTTTTTTTTTTGGTTTTCACCACCAGTTTAATCTGGTTCGGGAGTTAGTTCTGGCATCAAGTGGTTCCAGCCCCCTCTCAATCGTAGTTGCGGGAATCGAACCATGGTTCAAATTCATCTTTTGTCATATGAGAAATTCCTCTTAATATTTGAAATTTCAAATGATATTAAAATTCAAGAGTAATATCACACCGGTGTCCGATGTTTTAGATTTACTACTACATAATATTTGCTTCTATCACAAAAGCCTAGACACAAACTCTTGTTTTTGTGAAAACAATATGACATGTTAAAAAAGAGACAGAAAAGAGGGAATGAATGTCGATTAATCCAAGTATAAGTTGTTTAACTTAATTAGCTTTCTTTACTTTTGACTCTAAAATCTAATTGAAATTCATCATCTTTTTTCCGAAGAATAAATTTCCTTTCTTACCTAATGAGCTTTAAAAGCACAAGTAGATTGATATTCAAACTCATTTTTACAAATGCAAATAAAGTGCATAGACATTGCAAGAAGAATGTATTGAAGTTCAAACTGATTCTTTTTACATCAGTTCACCAAAGGTTTCCTACAGCTGAAATAGAAACCAGAATAATAAGCCATATAAAGCAATGAAACAAAACTGGTAGAGCAAGGCTTCTACCTCTTGACAAGCCAATTCACATATAAATAACTTGATAAAGTACTAGATACAAACCTCAAGTGCGAAAATTTCACGCATATGCTGAAAAAGAAATTAGTTGTTTATTTCTCCAATCGGATGAAGATTTCTCTTGTAAATTAACATCTGACACCAAAACTCATCTCCTCTAAAACCAATATCCTCAATCAACCCAGTAGTTAAATCAAAACAAGCTAGTTCATTATCTATGTTACTGAAGAATATATTTCCCTTCTCCCCTGCTCCGATAGGACTATCAATGCAAGACAAGAGTTCAACATCTAAGAGTTTAATCCATGATTCCTTAACACCAAATTCACCCAAAATTGATATTTGAAAAGACGCGATCCTTTTAGGATTAGTTACAACAGCAACAAACCCATTTAACACCGTAAGTTTAACTTCAAAACCATCATTATCTTCTAAAGGTAAAGGCGTGTTAAAGTAAACCTCATCACACAAGTTAAATGACACCAAATTATTTGTTTCCTCTCCCAACCAATGACACACCCCATTAAAGTACACATCATTATAAATATTGTAATAAATTGGCATATCAAAATCAATTTTCCTCCATGAGTTACTTTTTAGACTATATATCTCCCAGAAGCCGTTAGGCGGATTTTCAATAGATGCAGTATAACACACTAGTTGGATGACTTTATAGTCGTCACCAACATGGTCATAGCCAAATCCATGAGGAAAAACTTCGGTGATAAACTCGGGATCAAATTCAGCAAGACTAGGAGGAATGACAATTGTTTGCTCAATGGCAGGGTTCCATAATAGAGCAGTTCCACGATCATCAGTGTCATAGATACAAAAAATGCCATTAATAGCGGAACCAAGAACACGAATAGGAGTAAAACCAAAGCCTGGAATGTGAAATGAATGTGGTAAATCCAATTTTACTTTATTCTCAAACTTATCTCCAGAAAGCAAATAAACGTTCCAATCGTAAGGACCTAGAAACTGGTTTAAAACGAGACATGCATCGTCGTAGAGTGGATGGGATTTGGATATAAGATTGTTGCGAAACATATTCATAAAATTAGGGTTTTCAAATATAAGAGACCATGATTTGTGAACGCAAGAAAAACGCTTAAGAGATTTAATAGGAAGTTTAGAGAGAATAGAGAAGGAAATGTCATGGGGTATATAGCTACTACTAACCTTCTTTCTCGTGTTGTCATTTGTTGTTGAAGTAGCAGCCATTGACAGAATGCAAATGCAAATGCAAAAACGAGAGATTGAGTTTTGATAAATGGAGTGTTGAAATGAAACTGGGTTTTAGGCTTCTTTTTTGGTTAAGTAGTCTACTGAATGTGAAATTCACTAAGTAGAGTGTCCGGAGTTCGAATCCCGACTCTTGTACATATAATGTGATGGTCCAATTATTTAATATATTTTTAAAACCCTTTACAACTATGGAGAGGAAAAATGGAGAAAATAATGGAGAGGATCCTAACTCCTTTTAGCTACTCCATGCAACTCTTCATTTTATCTAACTCTTCGTTTTGTTAAGCGAAAAGTACAATAAAGTAGCTTATAGTTTATCACTTATAAGCTCGTCCGACAAAAAGACCTGTTTGGTAAGGTAAGTCATTTCATCAAGAGCTTATAATTTATTACTTTATTTCATGATCTTATAGTTTATTTTTCAGATACTATTTCAAATAGTTTTAAAGCTAATAATAGCGTGAATCTATTATATTGTCTAGAATCAATAGTTGTGTTAATTAGCATGGTTATTCTTGTGAAGATTAATCCTTTTGTTTTTAGTGATTTAAATTTGTGTTGTATCGATATTCTTTATTAATTTGAATGAAAAGTGTTTATTTAGTAAAAATAACTCTACTTGTGAGTTGGTGTTCCTTACTTTGATTTTCTTTTTTGACAATTTTTTGTGGATATTGATTAAAAACAATACATTATAGTGAGCACAGCGTATATCTTGAATTGTTTTTATTCAGCTGTTTAATTTTTTCATGGCTTAAAATAATCTTCTTTGAAATTCTTATCTGTAAAATTAATTGACATTTAAAAAGAGAAAAAGAGACAAATTTGTTTGTATTTGAATATGAATAACATAGTCTGTTATGTAATTCTAATTTATATAAAAATGATGAAGCCATGAGATCCAATCCAATGTTTTCATAATCTTGAAAGCTTTCTCTATGTGTGACATGTTGACTTGATAGTTTCTGAGAAAAAATACTTGTTGGAGAATAAGTCTTACATTCAAGTAAACTGATATATGAAGAAGAATATGTGATGGATCTTTTCAATGCAAAGCTTTCACTAAGTTTAGAAGGGGTTTGTAACATATGATATCAAACTTTATATGACATTGCCCTTTCCAATGCAAACACTGATTGGCATATAAAACCAGCTTAAAACTAATTCCTTGGTTATTTTCCAAATCATAAATCTCAATCTTAAGCCTCTCCTTAGTCTTGTTAGCACTACAAATGGTTCAATTGATGCAAAAAATGTGAACTACTGGGGCCAAAATGGTAATGAGGGAACCTTATGTAAGACTTGTGCCACAAGAAACTATGAATATCTTACCATAAGTAGCAGGTCATTGTGACCCTCATAACAATGGCTGCATTTGCATGACCCCGCACATTAAATTCTGTCGATCCAAAAGTATCAAAGTTTTGTTATGTTTAAGAGGATACAAATTTCTCAATCGGAAACTTGTTGTGAGACCTTTCGGTCTTGCTGTTCTCGATGGAATAGATTTTGATATCGAAGGAGGTTCTTCAAACCGACGATTTTGCCAGGTTCCTTAAAGGGTAAAATAGGAAAATTATTACATAACTGCAGCTCATGAGTGTCATGTTCCTGATGCATTTTCTCTTTCACCAGCACATCAGTGAAAGGAACTTATTAAATAAATCAGTAGATCAGTAAGGCATAAACTCAAGATCATGAAACTAGTGTCTGGCAGCACGGAGGATAGAGATTAATCACACCTTTTCTATATGCCTAAACAAATCAAATCAAACTATGTTTGCATATATGAACAAGATTCATATGCCTAGACATGCAAAACCAATACTTTGACCCACATGCCTAGTGCCTATAGATGATGCAGAACAGGGTTTCAACTTTTCTCGTGGCTTCTAAATCTATTAAATGACATTACAAAATCATTGCAACCTCAAAGTTTTGGGGCTATCCACGATGCCGCTATCCCAGTTTTGGGGCTAGAGGCTTCGCTCCGCGATCCGGGATTAACTACTAAGATATGCAACCTCAAAGATTACATAATTTATAAAACAACAAAACCATCTTTAAAACTCAAAACAAATATTTACTAACAATCATATCCAGTGATGATACCAGAAACAAATGGAGATTCTTAATTCACATGATTTATCTAAACTTGAAATCATCATATTATCAAGACAAACAACCGTTACGAATCAATGATAGACAACAACTAACATGTATCTGACAAAATTCTACCCTCGCGCAGGCTGAAAAAGGAATTACATGTTTATTTCTCTAATCTGACAAAGTTTTTCTTGTAAATTACCATCTGACAAGAATTTACTCCTTTAATACCAATCTCCGCATTCACCGTAGTATTTAAATCAAAATAAGCTACCTCACCATCTTTTTTTCTGAAAAATATATTACCATTCATCCCTGCTCCGGTAGGCTGCCCAATGCCAGACAATAGTTCAAAATCGAAGAGTCTAATCTATGATTCTTTGACACCGAATTCTCCCAAAATTGACATTTGGAAAGATATAGTCTTTTTACAATTAGATATCATAGCAACATACCTATATTTAACACCACTAGATCAACATCACCTTCGTACACATTTTCTATGGGGGGAGGTGTAATAATGCACACCTCGTTGCACAAGTTATAACTTTTTGCAATTCCAACTATGTAATGTGAATTTAGCATCATAACATCCTTGTCAGCCTTCTTAAATTTGACAAGACCTTAATCAATTTGAACCACTTATGGACCTCATACCAAACTTTTCAAGCAAACAGACACAACAGAAAAAATATTATCCTCCTATTCGAGGGCAACAGTGCAACACAGACAAAATGTTTGATCTCCATTTAGAATTACACCCCGCTTCGCCAAATTTACTCTAGCTGGAAGGCGACAAAGTAAGGCTTGCCAAGAGAAACCCACAACCTTTTCTGGAGCCCAACTCTCGTAAATACCCTCCAACACCCCTCGTTGAACATGACCCAAGGTAGAAGATGAATATGAAGCAAGCCTTTGACATAAGTATAAATAATTGGCCTTTGACATAAGTATAAATAATTGGCCTTAACCGTATACATACCTCCACCGTCGATCTGGTACACCCAAGAATCCTCCTCGGCGATTATCTTGAAGATGCCAATGCTACCAATAAGTTGCTATGTAACTCTTCCTCCCATTAAAAGAAAGGTCTACGCCACTTTAATTGCCAAATCCAAACAACCATTCTCCCAACTGCCCATTCAATTCAATCTTCCCTAAAGGTAGTTCATTTCATTACTCTCTCTGGCCAAATTGCAGTGCTACTGCCAGAGTAACATCTTGAGTTCCCAAGCCAAGCTCCTCTCATAGATAGAGTTCCATCCATGATAGAGTTCAATCTCCTATTTAGCTGATTTGGCCACAATCTCATTATGAATAAAAATTTATGAGTGGTTTCTCATTTTTCCCTCAACTTAGATAGTTGAGTGATTTGGAAATGTGTTTTGAATTTTTGAAATAAGTGGTTGACTGATTTGGACATGTGTTAAGACGTTTAGACTGGGATTGAAGGTTTAAAATGTCTTAATACACTAGAAGACATGCATATTCATTCAACATTCAAACACTGATTTTGCATTTGATCCAGCCAATATAGCTGTCTGGAACTGCTAGACTTCTTGAATATGTATTTAAGAAGCTTTGATATATGGTTCACATGTGTGTTGCTAAGAGTTATGTGATTATCAACAATTTATCAGACATGACAGATTTTGTACTTCGATTTGACAGATTCTGACTTTGAGCATATGGCAATTTTGGAATGCATCTGTAGTAAATCACTATCTGTCTGTAACAATACTACTTTATTATAATTGTGTTTCACTTTCATTTCAAAGCTACAATACTATACTGCACCAACACATCAAAGAAAGGAACATGGAAAATAAACCAGCATAGCAATAAAGCACCAAATATTAAGAGTGAACACATCATGGTACTAGACAAAATCAAAGGAAGAGTCATGGCCCAAAGGCAGCATCATTACTTTAAGAGCAGCAATGTTAACTCAGATTTCACAATGATCACACTTCACAACATAACCCCTCAAACAATATTTGGCTCAATTCCTTCAATCATAAATTACCCATTCCTATAACCTACAAATATAAATTTCAACACAGCTCCAACCCAAGAACAATTCCCACTGTTTTTAATTTTACAGTAAATGAAACCATCAACTACTCAAATCTCATATTACCCAATACCCCTTATGCTCAACACGTTAACACAATATGCCTAAGTGGTTAAGTCATGAGTGAGATAAACAACTAACTAAAAAGAAAGTCACGGAGGTTTCAACTTCTTGAAATTTAGGCATAAAAAGGAAGTCATGGATGTTTCAACCTGTTACTTCATTTTCAGCATAAGGCACAAACTACCAAAAAAACGAAGACATGGTACAAGTGCTTAGCAGGAGCTCCCACGTAATAGTGCTTAGACAACTTGAAATGAATAGATATGAGATACAAATACGTAAAAGAGAGAATACAGGTGCACACAAACAAAGCCATTCAAACACAGAAATGAAAATAAATTATTCCGTAGAGATTAATCACCTTTTCCATATGCCTAACAAAATCAAAGGCAGCATCATCATTTTAACATATGTAGTATGTAAAATTTATCTAAACTCCTTACTTGGAATCACCATATTGTTATCAAGACAAAAAAAACTGCTACAAAACATACAATGCAAGTCCATGTATATTTTAGTACCTATTTCCAATCAATGATAGATAACAAGCTAACAACATCTATCTAACAGCAAACTTTTATTTCTTTAAGAGTGAAAACTTGTATCTAAAACCATGTATCCAAAACCATGTATCTGACATCTCATATACATAATAATACATATAATATTGACAATTGACAAGCCGATTTGCATATAAAAACAAGACTCATAAACCTCGAGTATGAAAACTTCACGCATTGGCTGAAAAATAAATTACATGTATATGTCTCCGATCAAACGAAGGTTTTTCTTGTAAATTGCAATTTGACACCAATTATTTTCTCCCTGGATACCAATATCCTCAATCAACCCAGTAGCTAAATCAAAACAAGCTAGCTCACCATCTTCTTTTATAAAGAATATATTTCCATTCTTCCCTGCTCCAATAGGTTGCTCAATGCAGGACATGAGTTCAACATCGAAAAGTCTAATCCATGATTCTTCAACACCAAATTCACCCAAAATTAACACTTGGAAGGACGTAGTATTTTTACAATTAGTAATAATCGCAACAGACTCGTTTAACACTGTCAGATTAACTTCAAATTCTTTATCATGTGTATCTTCTTCTAAAGGACAAGGTGTAATAAAGTACACCTCATTGCACAACTGAAATGACACCACCATATTTGTTTCCCCCAACCAATGACACACTCCATCGAAGTATACAATACTATTAAAAATCCAGGAAATAATTGGCATATCAAAATCAATTTTTCTCCATGAGTTACTTTTTAAACTATATATCTCCCAGAAAGGGTCGGGAATCATGACATCTTCCAAATCTTCCAAGGGATTTTCATTAGCCGTAGTATAATCCACATGTTGAATGATTTTATAGTCATCTCCAACATCGTCATAGCCAAATCCATGCGGAAAAATATAAGTGGTAAACTCAGGTTTAAACTCAGCATGACTAGGAGGAATCACAATTTTTTCCTCAGTAAAAGGGTTCCATAATAAAAAAGTTGTTGCATGAGCTCCTTGACAACGGCCATAGATACAAAGAATGCCATTAATAGCAGAACCAAGAACACGAATAGGAGTAACACCAATGTTTGGAATTTGAAATATAGGTGGCAAATCCAATTTCACTTTATTCTCAAACTTATCTCCAGAAATCAAATAAATGTTCCAATCATATGGACCCATAAACTGGTTTAAAACAAGACCGGAATCACGGTAGTGCGCATGAGATTTGGATAAGAGATTGTTACGAAAGAAATTCATGAAATTAGGGTTTTGAATTAAAAGAGACCACGATTTACTAACGCAAGAAAAACGTTTAAGAGATTTAACAGGGAGCTTAGAGAGAATAGAAAAGGAAAGGTCATCAGGTATATAGTTACTACTAACCTTCTTCTTCTTCTCAATTGTAGTTGGAGCAGCCATTGATAGAGTTCTCGATAGAGTGGAAATAACAGAAGTGGCTGGCATTGGCAAAGGGTTTTCTCCTTCATATGTCCATCGAAATTTATGAAAAAAATTCGTTTTATAATGTTTTTTTTTTCTTTTGTGAATTTAGTTATTTAATTAATTATTTTAATGTCAATATAAAAAATTTCAAAACAATAGTCATCTTAACTTAAATCGATACTTTTTTTAACCTTTTGGTTTCTAGAGGAAGAAGTCCTAGGTAGTCAGAGTTCAGTCGCGAAGTAAGTAAAATGCTATAAATAAACTGTTTCATCAATCAAACTCAGATTCTCCTGAAATCTGTTTTTTTTTGTGAATTTAGTGGTCTGGATTCAAATTTTACACTCCATTTATTCATGTGTAATTTCTAGCCATTATGCTAATTGACAATAAAAAAACAAATAATTAAATTGATAGTTCTTGCAACTGGAATTATTATAGAAACTAAGACCTACGTTGCCTATGTGTGGGTACGGTATTGGTACCCGATACGGGTACCGGTACGAGGTACAACATTTTTGGAAAAATTAATGTATGTGTATGGGCATAAATTAAGGTACGAGTATGTATCTTGTACTGGTACTCTCCCTCAAATGGATTACTTGTGCATCATAGACTAAGACACTAAGTTTGGTGTAATGGTGAGGGGTTTGAATAGTATATTAAAGTTCCTGAGTTTGATCTAGCTCCATTGTAAAAAATATTATCGTAGAAAGTTTTTTTAGTGGTAAAAGATTTCTCTAAGTAAATTTGATGACCTAATTTTTTTTTTGGGTTAATAGCTCTTTACCCCATGCAATGTTGGTGATTTTTGTTTTACCCCCTATAAATTTTTTTTTTTTTTACCCCCCTGCAATTCAAAGATTTTTTGTTTTTAGACCTTCACCGCACATGTAAGCATCTGACTGGACATTTAGATGACATGGCTTGCCTACATGTCAAATTATTTTATTTTTGATTTTTTTAATGCTAGTTGGATATTCCCTTTTTTATTAAAACAAAAAATAATATTAAATCTTTAAAAAAAAAACTGAAATACAAAATAAAAAATTGATACGTTCATCTTTCTCCTTGTTCTATAGAAACCCAGAACAACTTGCTCCTTCATATAACAACATTCCCCCTGAAGTAAAAACTCATACAATGAAAATTTATTCTGCATCTAACAACAAAAAACATTAAAAACGACAACCACCAAGAGCAAAGATCGATAGTTGTAGCAAGAGGAACAATTGAATCATTCCCTTGAGGCAAATCCAAAACACCAAATGGAACATTTCTCTACAAAATCCTTAACGAACAGATTTGCAAAACTGAAAATCATAACACACATACATCAATCGAACTCTAAAACACCAAAAACAACACAAATCGAAATTAATGAACAGATTATGATGTAGAAGATCTGCCGTCGATTTCATTTTCGCCATCGTCGCTGTCGATTTCGTGGTATGGATTTGGGTTAGTGGTATGGGTCTCTGTTTTTATGGTGAAAGGAACATCACAAATCGAAATTAAACCCAGAAAATGGTGGTGGTGCATGGTGCGAACGCTTGCGAGAAACAGAAGGAACATGTGTGTGAGAGAGAGAGAGAGAGAAGAAGGTAAATCAAAGAAGATGGAGAAGATGTGACAAGATGAAAAGGTAGGTTCGAGGAATGTTGTTGTTAGATGAAGGAGCAAGTTGTTTCAATTTTAAACAGAGGGAATGCTCTAGGTTTCTATGGAACAAGGAGAAAGATGAATGTTTTAATTTTAGGCTTAAATGCAGTTTTGCCCCCCCTGTTTTGATTAAATCGGAATTTTACCCCCCCTGTTTTAAAACGCGGACTTTTACCCCCCCTGTTTTATAATTTGTTGGATTTTGCCCCCCCTAAAATTCTGCTTTCGAGTCACAACTTTAAAGCTTCGCACACAACTCAATTTTGATCAATAATTTACCAAAAGGATACCGAAATGACCGTAATCGAGTTATCTTTCCACATAATCAAACCCCACTGAATTTGGAGTTACAAAGAGAGATTAATTACCGTTTTAGTGAAGGTATGTCCCCCAAAATTCTGCAAAAAATCTGCTTTCGTGTTACAACTTCAAAGCTTCGCATACAACTCAATTTGGATCCATAATTCACCAAAAGGCTACCGAAATGACCGTAATCGAGTTATCTTTCCACATAATCAAACTCCACTGAATTTGGAGTTACAAAAAGAGATTAATTACCGTTTTAGTGAAGGTATGTTCCCAAAATTCTGCAAAAAATCTGCTTTCGAGTCACAACTTCAAAGCTTCGCATACAACTCAATTTGGATCCATAATTCACCAAATGGCTACCGAAATGACCGTAATCGAGTTAGCTTTCCACAGAATCAAACCCCACTAAATTTGGAGTTACAGAGAGAGATTAATTACCGTTTTAGTGAAGGTCTGTCCAATTACTAATTCTGCAGAAATCTACTTGTGATCTTCAAATTCAACATCGTCTACCGAACACATCGTAACTCCAAATTCGACGAAATTGAAATGCCAACAAGGTTAATTTCGTTAGATTTCCATACATGTAAATAGTATTAAAAAATGAGCTACAGGGTGAGAGGAATGACGAGAATACCAGTAGTAGTTTCATACGATAATTAATTTGAACAGACCTTCACTAAAACAGTAATTAATCTCTCTCTGTAACTCCAAATTTAGTGGAGTTTGATTCTGTGGAAAACTAACTCGATTACGGTCGTTTCGGTACCAGTTTGGTGAATTATTGATCCAAATTGAGTTCTGTGCGTAGCTTTAAACTTGAGGCTCAGAAGCAGATTTTGTGCAAAATTTTGGTGGGGGGGCAAAATCCAACAAATTATAAAATAGGGGGGGTAAAATTCCGCATTTTAAAATAGGGGGGGTAAAATTCCGCATTTTTCAAAATAGGGGGGGTAAAACTGCATTTAAGCCTTAATTTTATTTTGTATATTTCAATATTTTTTTGATTTGTTGAAAAAGGAAATTTAATATTTTTTTGTGTTAATGAAAGAGGGAATATTCAGCTAGCATTAGAAAAATATTAAAAATAAAATAATTTGACATGTAGGCAAGTCATGTCATCTAAATGTCCAGTCAGATGCTTACATGTCATCTTTGAATTGCAGGAGGTAAAAGCAAATATTTTTTTACAGATGTGTAAAGCAAAAATCACCAACATTACGGGGGGTAAAGAGCTATTAACCCCTTTTTTTTTTACAAAAGCAAACTTAATTCATTTCATTAATCAAATAAGTCTCGAGGAATTGACTCAAAAATATGGCAACTAGACATAGAATGGGCTGCTCTTGCTAATGAATGAGCAACCATTGCTTAACAAACTTCACCCCAAACATAGAATGGGACCGCTAGTATCATGTTTGCAGGCCATCTGCAAATAACGATTTAATTTTCTCAGCATCTCATTGTTTTAAGTTAGGAAGCATTAGTTATTGGATAGTTAGATTGTACACCCATTGGCTTTGTGGAGCTTTCATCCACCCCCCCTCTTCTACATTAACCACGGTTCATCCATAACATCAATGTTACTACCGTCACATATGCGCCACCTACAAGGCTAGAGGAAAATACCTAGCCTTGAAGATTCTCAGTCATATATAAAACCAGCCTAAAACTAATTCCTTGGTTATTTTCCAAATCATCAACCTCAATCTTAACCCTCTCCTTAGTCTTGTTAGTATTACAAATGGTTCAAATTTGCATGACCTCACACATTAAATTCTGTCAATCCAAATGTATATTATCTTTAAGAGGATATACAAATTTCTCAGTCGGAAACTCCCCTCTCTTTAAGAGGATTCTGATATCGAAGGAAGTTCATCAAACCGGCAATCTTGCCAGGTTCCTTACAATGTCAAATGGGAAAAATATTACATAACTGCTGCTCATGAGTGTCCTGTTCCTGATGCATTTTCTCTTTCATCAGCACATCAGTGAAAGGAACTTGGAAAATAAATCAGCATATCAGTAAGGCGCAAATACATGATCATGATAATAATGTTCCAACTTTTCTATCTTAATACATTTTGTCTGTTAAATCTATTTCAGGGGACTTAACATCATGATCATGTAGAGATGAACAAGATATGCAAACTCAAAGATTACATTAATTTTTTATTTTCTTTTTTTGACAAAAGATTACATTAATTTCTAAAACAACAAAACTATCTTCAAAACTCAACATATATTAATACTAGCAATCATTATCATATCATATTTAGCTTTGATACCAGAAACAAATGGAGATTCTTAATTCACATGATTTATCTAAACTCTTAACATGGAATCATCATATTGTTATGAGGACAAACAGCTGTTACAAATCAATGATAGATAACAAGCTAACAACATGTATCTAACATCAAAGTTATATTCCTTCAAGTGTGAAAACTTGCATCTAACAACATGTATCTGACAAAATTCCACCCGCGCATAGGCTGAAAAAGAAATTACATGTTTATTTCTCCAATTGGACAAAGTTTTTCTTGAAAATCACCATCTGACAAGAACCTACTCCTTTAATACCAATCTCCTCAATCAAAATTCCGTAAGGTTATGCGATCGGGAGGAGGCTGGAAACACTTGATGCCAGAACTGACCCCCGAACCAGATTAAACTGGTGGTGAAAGCAAAAAAAAAAATTCCGTCAGGTTATCATCAAAATCATCATCCACATTTTCATATGGTGGAGGTGTAATAAAGTACACCTCATTGGACAAGTTAAACGACACCAAATATATTTTATTGTTTGTTTTCCCCAACCACTGGCACACCCCATTTTAAGCATATCGAAGCTCAAAAAATTTACTAAGAGGAATGACCATAACTTCCTCGGTAGCAAGGTTCCATAATACAGCTTTTGTATAATTAGCATGGTTGTAAATACAAAGAATGCCATTAATAACAAAACCTAAAATATGAATAATAGAAGCAAATGGAATATGAAATAGAGATGGAAAATCCAATTTGAATTTATTCTCAAACTTGCCACCAGAAAGCAAATAAAAATTCCAATGAAAAGGTTCTAGAATCTGGTTTAGAATGAGAGAAACACCATCATAGAGTGAATGGGATTTGGATAAGAGATTGTTAAGAACAAAATCTTAAGGCCACCCTACAAACAAATCTTATGACCACCCAACAAATCAAAGAAAGGAACATGGAAAATAAACCAGCCTAGCTTAGCAATAAGGCGCAAAATAGTTAGAGTGAACACATCATGGTACTAGACTACTGGTGCTTACTGTTTAACAAAATCATTAGACCACTTGAAATGAATAGATATATGTGATGCAAATATGCATAGGAGAAAATACAGGTGCACGCAGACAATAATGTTTCTAGACAAAGCCATTAACACACTGGATGAGAGGATATTAATACTATACTTGAGAGATTAACCACACTTTTTCAATATGCCTAAACAAATTCAAAGGAAGAGTCATGGCTCAATTCCTTCACAATGATCACACTTCACACTACCACTGAAACCACATTTGGCTCAATTCCTTCAATCATAAATTGCCCATCCCTATAACCGACAAATATAAATTTCAACACAGCTCCAACCCAAGAACAATTCCCACAGTTTTTATTTTTACAGTAAATGAAACCATCAATTACTCAAATCTCACATTACCCAATACCCCTTATGCTCAACACGTTAACACAATATGCCTAAGTGGTAAAGTCATGATGAGTGAGACAAACAACTAACTAAAAAGAAAGTCATGGTGGTTTCAACTTCCGGAAATTTGAGCATAAAAAGGAAGTCATGGATGTTTCAACTTGTTACTTCATTTTCAGCATAAGGCACAAACTACCAAAAGAATGAAGACATGGTACAAGTGCTTAGCAGAACCTCCCAAGTAATAGTGCTTAGACAACTTGAAATTAATAGATATCTGATACAAATATGTAAAAGAGAGAATACAGGTGCACTGTGCACACAAACAAAGCCATTCAAACACAAATGAAACAATAGAGATTAATCACCTTTTCCATATGCCTAGCAAAATCAAAGGAAGAGCCATGGCAGCATCATCATTTTAACATATGTAGTATGTAAAATTTATCTAAACTCCACGCATTGGCTGACAAAGAAATTACATGTTTATGTCTCAGATCAAACAAAGGTTTTTCTTGTAAATTGCAATCTGACACCAATTCTTTTCTCCTTGAATGCCAATATCCTCAATCAACCCAGTAGTTAAATCAAAACAAGCTAGCTCACCATCTTCTTTTATAAAGAATATATTTCCCTTCTTCCCTGCACCAATAGGTTGCTCCATGCAAGACATGAGTTCAACATCGAAAAGTCTAATCCATGATTCTTCAACACCAAATTCACCCAAAATGAACACTTGGAAAAACGTAGTATTGTTACAATTAGTAATAATCGCAACAGACTCGTTTAACACTGTCAGATTAACTTCAAATTCTTTATCATGTGTATCTTCTTCTAAAGGACAAGGTGTAATAAAGTACACCTCATTGCACAACTGAAATGACACCACCATATTTGTTTCCCCCAACCAATGACACACTCCATCGAAGTATACAATACTATTAAAAATCCAGGAAATAATTGGCATATCAAAATCAATTTTTCTCCATGAGTTACTTTTTAAACTATATATCTCCCAGAAAGGGTCGGGAATCATGACATCTTCTAAATCTTCCAAAGGATTTTCATTAGCCATAATATAATCCACATGTTGAATGATTTTATAGTCATCTCCAACATCATCATAGCCAAATCCATGCGGAAAAACAAGAGTGGTAAACTCAGGTTTAATCTCAGCATGACCAATAGGTATCTCAATTATTTCCTCAGTGGCAGGGTTCCATAATACAGTTGTTTTTGGAAATGTTCCATAATCATCATAGATACAGAGAATGCCATTAATAGCAGAACCAAGAACACGTATAGGAGTAACACCAATATTTGGAATTTGAAATATAGGTGGCGAATTCAATTTCACTTTATTCTCAAACTTATCTCCAGAAATCAAATAAATGTTCCAATCATGTAGACCCATAAACTGGTTTAAAACCAGACCAGAATCGTGGTAGTGCGGATGAGATTTGGATAAGAGATTGTTGCGGAACAAATTCATGAAATTAGGGTTTTGAATTAAAAGAGACCATGATTTACGAACGCAAGAAAAACGCTTAAGAGATTTAATAGGAAGTTTAGAGAGAATAGAAAAGGAAAGGTCATCAGGTATATAGTTACTACTACTAACCTTCTTCTTCTCAATTGTAGTTGCAGCAGCCATTGATAGAGTTCTCGATAGAGCGCAAATAACAGAAGTGGCTGGCAGTGGCAAAGGGTTTTTCTACTTCATATGTGTCCATCGAAAATTATGAAGAAAAAAAATCATTTTTTAATGCTCTTTTTTTCTTTTGTATTTTAATGTCAATATGATAATCCTTATATAAATAAAAGTGAATATTTAATTATTTTTGTGAATAACCGTTTTTTTTCTTTTGTATCTTAATGTCAATATGATAATCCTTATATAAATAAAAGTGAATATTTAATTATTTTTGTGAATAACCGTTAATTGGTTTCCTGGTGATTGATGTTAGAATTTTAGATAACGGTTTGATGTCCTGCAACTATGACTAAGAGGGGGTTGAAACCACTTAGTATTGACTCCCGAACTAAATTACACCATCCAATGTGGTGAAGAAAAAAAATTCAATATAATAATCATCTTATCTATACTTTTTCTTTTTTATCTTATATAGGTAGTGGTCTTTTTTTTTTATCTTATATACATAGTGGTCCGGGAAGAAATGATATTAAAGTAAAAAAGTAAGTTTAATTACTTTTTACAAAAGTAAATTTAATTTATTTCATTAATCAAATAAGTTTCGATAGAACGAGAAATATACTCGAAAATATGGCGACTAGATATAGAATAAACCGCTATTGCTAATGAATGAGCAACCATATTCATCTGTCACTTGAGAAACTTGACCTCAAAAATAGAATTCATAAACAATAATGTTTTAATGTGGGAAACTAACATACTAAAGTGCAATATTCCTGCATGTCTGGAATTAATAGCATCGACTACAATTTTTGAATGACTCTCAAAAATAACATGGGAGATGCTTCTTTGTATCATTTACTCTATTACTTCTTGATAGTCATTGCTTCACCTTCCAATATGGTCTTGATCGTGTAGACCAGAATGATGCGACTTCGCCGGCGTTTGCGGTGGTTGAGAGCGTTGAGACCCCTGTTGAAGCGGAGGGGGGTTGTGTACCTGCAGGCACTCCGACGCTCAAGTCAGTTTGTGTTTGTAGAGGTTTTCTTAGCTAAATAATGCGTACCTTGCAAATGAAGTGGAGATGCATATATATAGCCCCCAGCGCTGGGCTAAGGCCCTTGATGGCATTAATGGCCATCAAGTGGCTGCCGGAAAACGGCTTGGAGGCCTTGATGTGCAGTAAATGCTCATCATTCCGGTTTTCGGCCGTTACAATACGTAAGAGTATCAGACCGTTGGAGTCTTGCTCGGATCGCGTATGTTCGACACCTTCTGATGCTCGAGCTCGATGCTCGGCCCAGAACAGGAGCCCCCCAAGTTGTTATGCTCGTAGACGAGGATAATAACTTTGAAGTTCTTTCGATTTATTTCGATTTGTCGAACATAACTGCTTCGAGTTGGATGGACGAATTTTCGCGGTTTCCTTTGGTCAAAGTCAAGCTTTGGAAAAAGGAGTAGCGTTTTTTCCAAGTGGTCAATCCTAGGTTTCTGCAGCCGCCTCTCGCATTTATGGGATGTCAGGTGTGGTGACTGGTCCTTTGGGCGGCAAGTTTTGCTATAAATACTTGCTTATCCTTTGGCTTCCCATATCCTGAGTTTGAAGGCTAGCGATGGATAATAGGGATTCCAAGAAGGTTGTTGCTGATGGCTCTGAGTCTCGAAGAGGAAAAAAGAGAGCGGAGGTTCCTAAGCCTGCGCCGGCTCGTTCTCAAAAGGGGAAAGAAGCTAAGGTGATGTTCTCTTCCTCGGATACTTCTGATACCTCAAGTTCCGACGAATCGGCGGATTTTATTGGGGCAATCGAGGAGTTCCTGAGGGCTCGTCAATCTCCCCACCTCTATCCTCCTGGCCCTGCCTCTGGTGAAGGAGGGTCCCAGGTCGGGAAGGAGGCTAAGATATGGCCAGAGGAGGTGCTGTGGACTGATTCGGATTCCGCAATTAGCTCAGGTTCCGAGCACGAGGATTAGGTGCTCGGTTCCCCTTGTAATCATCTTCCCTTTGTAATGGACTATCATTAATAAAATAATTCTCCTTTGAATTTTCCGAGCATAATTTATTTGCACTCACGCTTTATGTATGCTCTTAATTTAATAATGTCGTGGATTTTCCGAACGATTCCGAGCGGACTTTCCGATCGAAAACCGTACTCCTTTTTCGAGCATGTTTTCGACTTTACGAATTTGTCGAGGAGCGCGGTGCTCTTATTCGGTTGCTGCGGCCTTCCCCGTATTTTTAGCAAAGAAATAAGGGGAATGGATTCCGAGGATCTTGCATTACCTTTTTTGGTTGCGATTTTCTCGGGATGTGGTGTCTTGGATTCCGCGAGATTTGCGCGAGCAGACGGATGTGACTTGAAAGGACGAGTCGCTTTGTTTCCTCTCGCCACGTGTAAAGACTATTAAATAGTACTTGAGTGGCTATTAACTGAGATTTGAATCTCGAGGTCGTCCTGAGCCGTTGGATTTTCGCGCCTTTTCGTTTCTCCTGAGATCAAATCTGAGCCACTTGATCGTGATTGATCCAGACCGTTGGATCGATCCTGTGGTTCAGATGGAAGCGGCGCGGATTTTCCTGTACGGACGCGTTGGCCTATATATAGGAGGGAGGTTTTTTTGTTTGAAACTTTACAGTTTCTTACTCACTTTCTACATCGTTTGGCCTTTCCGTTTCAAGCTTCTTCTGGTGGTTTTGCTCCTCTTCCGTTCTTCTACTACAAACTCCTTACTCTATCTTCATTTAATCAACAGCAAGTAAGTGTTTTATCCCTTTTGATCTTTGCAGATTTTGTTTGGATTTTACTTGGATTGTGTAGTTAGTTACGCGGTGTAGGGCTGTAGTATGTTTTTTCGTGTAGCTTGGGTAATCCTTTTGAAGGTTGTAGGTGGTGATTAGCACCCTTCCCCCCAGAATAAGGGTTTTTCGCGGTTTTCAGGCGAGAAATCGCTGTTTTTACCAACTGACGGTTGGGTTTTGGCTTAGAACAGTGTCGAGCATCACATGCGTTTCGTGCTCGGTTGTTTGATGAACTTAGCGCTCGGAGAAATTGTTTTGTCACCTTTAGTTTCCGCGTAATCTTTTGTTTGAGATCCTCGCCCTTTCGCTTGATTTGGCGGTGGAAGGGTGGATTTGAATGTCGAATTCATTTTTCCTTCCTCTGCTTTTTCAGGTTTTCTAGATGGCTGAGGGATCTCAAAGTCAATTCACGTTCATAGATCAACAGCCTTCCTCATCAATTCGCATCCGAGCCGACGTTTCGTGGGTGGCGGATGAACCTCGAGAGACGGAGTCAGTTTATCAGGATTGCGAGAGTGACATCCCAGAGACGATGTGCACGGATATACAGACTCCTCCTACCGAAGATTTCGAGGTGCGGATTCCCACTGCTCGCCACAGGATCTGTGGCAATTGGGCTTGGGGGACGATTCCCATGTATGAGATTGCTTTTAAGCATCTGGGAATTCGGCTGCCCTTCACCGATCTGGAAGTGTCCATCTTTCGGCATCTTCGGTTAGCCCCTTCTCAACTGCACCCGAACTCGTTGGCCTTTATCAAGGCTTTCGAAAAGACTGCTGAGTATTTGGGTCTGGGCCCCACCTTGCCTTTATTTTTCTATCATTTTGGCCTTCAACGGAGCTGTCCTCGGGGGGAACAGGCGAAAGGGAAGCTCGCGAAGGGAGCCCCAGTACCGGGCACCAAGCATGGATGGGTTTCTTTGAGGCAACGGAAACGCCTCTTTGATATGTTTGACGAGTCGGTACGGGGGTTCAAGTCCGTGTTCTATGGAGTTAGGCCAATAACGACGAAAGGTTGGAACAATTTCGTTCGTAGGGGGCATCGAATTGATGAGCTTGGACAGGAAGTGCTTGATGAGCAGGGTCTCCCTATAGAGGAGGATTTTGCTAGATTCCCGTTCTATTGGCGCAGGGATCATTATTCCATGTCGACCAAAGAATTTGTGTTTACGCTGGGAGCGTTATCAGCTGAGGAGAGAGCTGACTACAAAAAATTATTGGAGTTCGTGGAGGGCTTGCCTCCTTACCTTCTGAGTGACCCTGGGGGCGAGCCTTTGTTCGGGGTAGATGGTCGAAGGTTAACCTGCCCGAAGGTGATCGCTACGAAAGAGTTGCTCGCTTGCGACACCTCGGAAAAACTGACCGCTTTTTGGAGTATGCTCGCAGCTTTCTTTTATTTACTTTTTTATCAACTGTTTTTGCTTCTTTTATTTGCTCGCCTTCTGTTTTGCTAACTGTTGCTCTGATTTGTGTAGGTACAATGACCAGTGGATCTGCCGCTCTCCGCAAAGCTCGTGCTGCTAAAAACAAGAGGGAGGCGAGCAGTGCTGCTACAACTTCTTCTGCCCCTTAGTCTCCCACAGCTTCTAACGTGGACTGCTCGAAGAGGACTCGACTGGAGGAGGAAACCTCTTCTCGTCAGGAGCATGTGGTTGTGGATCTTTCTGGCCAAGATGATCCCCCTCTTCCCGGTCCCCACAGGTTGTCTGCCGGTGTTCCTGCCGATGATTTTGTCCTTCCTCCACTCTATGCTCATAGCGAGCTACTGACCGGAGTTACCAAAGTGAAGATTAACCCAGCTGACGAAGCCATCCTATCGGATATGGGTCCTGAGGCTCTCCGTGCCGAGATAGCCGCCCAATCCATGGTTCTGCTCAAATTAGTCGAGGTGGCGACTTTTTTGAATGGTCGGGAGTGCAAGTACTTGGAGGAGAGGGACGAAGCTCGCAAGGAGTTGCCTTTGTTGCAACGGAGGCTGGCAGAATCCGAGGCCTCCTGCGAGGTGTTCAGGGAGGAGCGCAAGACCCTCTCGGCCAATCTCAAGGAAGCGGAGGATAGGCTCAAGACGGTGTCCGAGGAGAGGGATAGTGCTGTGCAGAAGGCTGATGAGCAGAAGGTTTTGATTGGCGAGCTGGAAGGGAAGTTGGAGAGGCTCCAAGTCACCGGGGTTGTTGAAGATCGGGAGAAGGAGCTCGATCCTCAAGGGGAGTATGCTTCCTCCTCTCGTGCTGATTTGATCGCCAAGATCCAGGAGCTTGAGTCCAACATGGTGGCTGCTGCAGCTTTTAGTTTCAACAACGCAGTGGCTCAGCTCAGGATTCTCAACCCTAGCTTGATCGAGGAGGGTTTAGATGAGGAGAAGGAGGTGCGGGATGGAGCTATTGTTACTCCTGATGATGATGAAGTGTAAATTTGTTTTTCTTTCTTTATTTTGTCCGGGCGTTTGCCCTTCTGATGTAACCGACAATTATGGCCCTTCGGGGTCTTTAAATATCAGTACTTTAATTTATTCTCCTGCCTTTTCGCCTTTATCTCATATAGATTTAGGGTTTGTATGGCGATGTTTTTAATTTCCTCTGAATGTCGAATCGTTTGTATGCTCGACGCTTTTAAGCTTATGCTTTGATTGTCTTTACATTATGACGACCTGGACGCTTGCTGTATTTTTGTTTGCGCTCGACCAATTTTGAGGTTTTTAACTTGATAATTTTCCAAACATTCTATACGCCGAACTACTCGTTTCTTCGCGCTAGTGTATGCATGGATGGTGGTCACCGTTGCGGTAGCTGGTACCGTTTGATGCCGGGCTTAGAAGGTGCGGGGAACCATTCTAAGTGTTTGGAGATGTTAATCCAAACTAACAACGAGGAGAGGGGCTGTTGTTAAGCTTTCCTCCTCGGGGTGTGAACATCCCATCGCGAGCTGGGGTTCTACCGGGCGTGTACTATGACGATGGTGCTCCGTGGTCTAGAGCTTTCCTCGCCAACATCATCGAGCTCCAACGTCTCGACTTTGTTTTATATTTTAAGATTCATGCCCGTACCTAAGCACTTCTCCGTTGTATAGGCGTGCTTCTCATGGGCGAAGACACAGCCTTCGTTGAGGGACGGTTTTGAACTTCTCTCAACTGTAGTATTGTTTGAGCTTTTCGGCATTCCAAGGTCGAGGAATTTCTTTTCCGTAAAGATCTTCCAAATAATAGGCACCGTTTTCGGTTTTGGCTTGAACACGATAAGGTCCCTCCCAATTTGCCGCGAGTTTACCCTCGCGAGAATCTTTTTGGTTGCGTCGGAGTACTAGTGTCCCAACATCAAATTCTCGCTTGATGACCTTTTTGTCATGCCGTTTTGCTATTTTTTGCTTCAAAGTAGCTTCTCGGAGGGCTGCGCCGTCTCGGAGTTCTTCCAAGAGGTCGAGCTCCTCTCTGAGCATTTCGTGGTTGTCTTCCCCTTCGAGGGGTACTTCCGTTCGGAAGGAGGATGCTCCGGTTTCTACTGGAATTACGGCCTCTGTTTCGTACGTCAGTCGGAAAGGCGTTTCTCCCGTTGTAGAATGTGGAGTGGTTCGGTAGGACCAGAGTACGCTATGTAGTTCTTCTGTCCATTTTCCCTTTGCTTCATCCAACCTTCGTTTGAGTCCTCGTAATATAACCCTGTTCGCAGCTTCGGCTTGACCGTTCGTTTGAGGGTGTTCAACAGAGGTGAAGTGTTGGGTTGTACCTATCTTTGCCATAAACTCTCGCACTTTCTTGTCCGTGAATTGAGTCCCGTTATCTGTAACGACGACTTGAGGGATCCCAAATCTCGCAAGTATATTGCGTTTGAAGAATCGCAACACGTTGAATGTTGTGATGTGGGCGAGAGGCTCGGCTTCGATCCATTTTGTGAAGTAGTCGACAGCTACTATTAAGTATTTATTTTGTCCTGCTGCCGTTGGAAATGGTCCTAAGAGATCCATCCCCCACCAAGAAAACGGCCACGGGGACGATAGCGTTTTTAGCTCGTTTGGAGGGGCCAAGTGCATATCCCCGTGACGTTGGCATTTGTCGCATTTTTTGACATGCTCTTTTGCGTCTGCTTGCATGGTAGGCCAATAGAATCCCGCTCGCAAGGCTTTTCTGGCCAAGGAGCGTCCACCAATGTGCTGACCGTTTACTCCTTCGTGGATCTCGCCGAGGATCGAGGCTACCTCGCTTTCTTCGACACACCTTAGTAGAGGGATGGAAAATCCTCGGCGGTACATTTTTCCATTTAGGATTACGTATGCGCAGGCTCTTCTTTTAACCTTAGCTGCCTCCTTCTTATCAAGTGGGAGGTTTCCATTGTTCAGAAATTCGAACACAGGTGTCATCCAGCTGTCGGCGTTGATTTCGCATATCAGGAATACCTCGGTGGGTTTCACTATGCTTGGTTTGGATAGCGTTTCCTGAATAAGCGATTGATTTCCGCCCTTCTTTTTCTTAGTGCTCGCGAGCTTTGATAAAATATCTGCTCTTGCATTGTGTTCGCGAGGAACGTGCTTGACTTCGGTTTGTCTGAATTTGGTTAATTTTTCTTTGATCAAGTTTAAGTATTCCGTGAGTCGCTCGTCTTTTGTTTGGTATTCTCCGTTTATTTGTGATGCGACGAGTTGTGAGTCCGTGAATATCTTAATTTCCTCGGCTTCCATATCCTGAGCCAGCCTTAATCCTGCCAGGAAGGCTTCGTATTCGGCTTGGTTGTTTGTGGTTGGAAAGGCGAGTTCGAGTGAAACTTCTATGAGCGCTCCTTCACCGCTTTCGAGTATGATACCTGCACCACTCCCTTGTGGATTCGAGGATCCATCTACGAAGATGGTCCATTTGTTTTTGTCCGGGGTAGATGGTGTGGTCATCTCGGCTATGAAGTCTGCTAGCACTTGGGCTTTTAAAGCCTTTCTGCTTTCGAAAAAGATTTCGAATTCGGACAACTCGAGCGACCATTTTAGCATTCGTCCTGTCATATCCGGCCTCGCAAGGAGTTGCTTAATCGGTTGATCAGTTCGAACCACGATGGAGTGAGCTAAGAAATAATGTCTTAGCTTCCTCGCGGCCATGACTACTGCTAAGGCCGTTTTTTCAATCTGTAAGTATCGGAGTTCTGGTCCTTGCAGAGCCTTACTCACGAAATAAACGGGTTTTTGCCCTTGCTCGGTTTCTCTTATGAGAACGGCGCTGATGGCCTCCGATGCTACGGCGAGGTAGAGGTATAGGGTTTCCCCTTCGTTTGGTCGCGTTAGGACTGGAGGTTCGGATAGTGCTCGTTTTAAGTGTTGTAGCGCATCCTCGCATTCCTTTGTCCATTCGAATGCGGATTCTTTTCTAAGTAATTTGAATAAAGGTAGCGCGTGTTGAGCGGATTTTGCGACAAAACGAGATAAGGCTGTGAACATCCCATTTAATGATTGTATTGATTTCTTTGAGTCCGGCGTGGGAAATTCAAAGAATGCTCTGCATTTATCGGGGTTAGCTTCGATTCCTCTTTCGGTTAAGTAAAACCCGAGGAATTTCCCAGCTTTTACGCCGAACGTGCATTTTTCAGGATTGAATCTCATGTTATACTTTCTCGCTTGGTCGAATACTCTTTTTAGATGGGCTGTATGATCGACTTCCTCTTCGGATTTGACGATCATATCATCCATGTAGACTTCGAGCATGTCACCGATTTCATTATTGAAGACTTTGTTCATCATCCTTTGGTATGTGGCGCCTGCGTTTTTAAGCCCGAAAGGCATTACGTTGTAATAATAATTACCGGATTCGGTCATAAACGCTGTTTTCTTTTTATCGATTTCAGCCATTTTTATTTGATTATAACCCGAGTACGCATCCATAAACGATAGTAATTTAAATCCTGATGAATTATCTACTAATTTGTCTATGTTAGGTAAAGGGTAAGCGTCTTTAGGGCAAGCCCTATTAAGATCGGTATAATCAACACACATGCGCCATTTTCCATTTGATTTCTTAACAAGTACAACATTGGATAGCCAGGTGGTATACCTAGCTTCCGAAATGGAATTTGCCTCGAGGAGGTCTTTTACAGCTTTTTCAGCAGCCTCCGCTTTTTTGGGAGACTGCTTCCTACGCCACTGAACAACGGCGCTAACCCTAGGATCTAAAGTCAACTGGTGACAAGCGACCTCAGGGTCGATACCAGGCATTTCTGCAGCGCTCCAGGCGAACAGTTCAGCATTGTCCTTAAGGCAGGCGATCAGCTGTTTTTTGACCAAGTCGGGGAGTCCAGTTCCAATCTTGATCCCTTTGAGGGGGTCTTCGCCCAAGGGCACCAGCTCGAAATCTCCGTCCGGAATGGGGCGGTAGATTTTCTTTTCAGCATTGGTGAGGTCCTTCTGCTTCTCTTCCTGATGCTCCTTTTTTGTGAGTCGAGCATCTATGTCGACGGAACCTCCAATAGTGTTTACCCCCGGATTTTTCTTTTCAGTTTTCTTGGGGGTTGCCACGGTGCTCAGATTTTTTGCCGCGGCCTCGAAACATCTCCTCGCAGCAGCTATATCGCCGTTAATGGTGGCGACCTGGCCGTCCGGTGTGTAGTATTTCAGCTTCAGGTGAACGGTGGACGACACAGCAAACAGCTCCGCTAAAGTAGTTCTGCCGATGATGCAGTTGTACAGCGAGGGACAGTCGACGACCATGAATTGCGTCCTCACGGATTTCATAGCCTTTTCCTCGCCGAAGGTGACGATGAGGTCAACGTATCCCCAAGGCTTGGTAGTCGACCCGTTGAACCCCTGAAGGTCGGGTCCTACATATGGAACCAAGTTCTTCTCCGACAGCTGTAGAGTTTTGAATAGCCCCGAGTACATTACGTCGCACGAGCTCCCCTGATCTATGAGGATGCGGTGGACGTCGAAGTTCGCCATACGAGCCCTTACCAACAGTGGTATCTGATAGTTTGGCGAGCCCCCAGGAACTTCTGATTTGTAGAAGGCCAGCGGGTCGGAGTCTCCTTCAGGTTTGGAGACGGTGATGGGAGTCACTGAGCAAACGTTTTCCAGCTCCTCGAACTTTCTTTTCACCGATCCGAGGGTGATTTTGTTTAGGCCTCCCCCTGTTATCACCAGTGCTTTTGGGAAGTTTTCCCATGAGCCATTCATGTGGGCGTTGAAATGCCTCATGAGAGCTCCCTCGTCTGACCCCGGGGATGGGAGTGGAATTTCCGGTGCGGAGATGGCAAGCGCCTGAGGGACGATGCCTCTGTTTTCCTGCTCGGGAACATCAATGGCCATTGCGACCTCTTGAGGTTCCCGCCGTTGTTGTTGTTGTTGTGCTTGTTCGTCGTTCTGAACGTATCTTCGGGCATAACCCTTTTGTATCAGAATCTCGATGACATCTTTTAAGTGGACACAGTCCTCAGTGACGTGTCCATGGCTTTTATGATAGCGACAAAATTTCGTCCTATCAGTATTTGCCTTCATGGGCTGCTGTCTTGGGAAGTGGATCCCAGCCTTTTTGAAGTCCGCAGCGGAGACTTCGGCGAAAATGCGATCTCTTGACGCATTCAGTGGAGTGTATGTTGTGAATTTTCCCCGAGGAGGTTTGGAATCTTTAATCCTTTCCTCCTTTTGCTTTTCGTTACCTCTTCGCGAGGTTCCAGCTTCATCTTTTTCATGGTTCCTGGTTTTTTCTTGACTTTTAGGCCTTCTTAGATCTTTGGCCCTCTGTTTCTCCTCGTAGGCAATGTACTTCTTCGCCTTTTCGAAGAATGCATCCAGCGTCTTCGGCTCTTCGATACCGACAGCTTTAGCAAAGT
Source organism: Trifolium pratense (assembly GCF_020283565.1). Lineage (NCBI taxonomy): Eukaryota > Viridiplantae > Streptophyta > Magnoliopsida > Fabales > Fabaceae > Trifolium > Trifolium pratense. The sequence goes on along the minus strand of NC_060065.1, from coordinate 12,581,202 downwards.
CGCTGTCCGGATGTAATCCCCTGTCGAGGAGATACAGCTTCATGCTCTCCTCGACCTTCACTTCTACGGCTGCTTTGTAGAATCGTTCGAGGTAGGCCCTTAGAGGCTCGTTCTCGCCTTGGATAATGGCTTCGAGGGTTGCTTCAGTTTTTGGGTGACGCCTCGAGGAAGTAAAGTGAGCCCGGAAGCGGGCGCACAGGTCCGACCAAGAGTCTATGGATCCTGGCGCCAAGCTCTTGTACCAAGCCATAGCGCCTTTCCTCAGAGTCGTGGGAAAGAGCTTACACTTGATAGAGCCTCGTACATTTCTGTACTCGAGGAGAGCTTCAAGATTTTCGATGTGCTCGTCCGGATCTGTCGAGCCATCGTAGGTATCCATTGCCGGTGGTTTCTCGAGTCCGACCGGTAGGGGGAGTTCTCGTATCCTTCGGGAAAGAGGGCCTTGGTGGCTGTCCCTTTCTTCCGGGGATCGGTTCCTTTGGCGGCGAGGAGGGTTGTCCCTTCTAGGGGAATGTCTCCTCGGTGGGGTGGAGTTTCGAGATATTGCCTCGTTTCTCCTTGGGCTCGACCTCCTTTCGCTTCTGTGGCGAGGTGGTGAGCGTGACCTGGAGTAGGTTCTGCTCCTCACAGGTGTGGGTGAACGGCGAGCTGGGCGAGCTTGCGCCGTGATCCTCGATTCAGCAATTGCGTCGATGCGACGGCTTTGCTGCTCGAGCCTTTGATTCTGCTGCTCGTATCGCTGGTTCTGTTGCAGCAATAAGTCCGACTGGCGGTTGATTGCATTGACCAGCGCAGCCATCATTTCCTGCATGGGAACGCCCGGAGGGATAGCCACTGTCGGAGTCGCCTGTGGCGGGGTAGCCACAGGGATCTGCGGTTCTTCTGGGTTGTAGGGCTCGTAATGCGCGTCTTGCCCTCCCTGGCCATCTTCCGTTACGGAGGCGAATTGGCCGTCCAGCGGATGGTACGTCGCGTAGTCCATCGGTGATCCATGGTTCTCCGCCACGTGCTCCGGGATTTGGTGGTTGTTAACGCCAGCCATTGGTCGTGAAGAAGGTGTTTTGAAGGAAGTTTTAGTTTTTGGTTTGGTTAAACAGGGAAACTAATAATTCCCACAGACGGCGCCACTGATCGTGTAGACCAGAATGATGCGACTTCGCCGGCGTTTGCGGTGGTTGAGAGCGTTGAGACCCCTGTTGAAGCGGAGGGGGGTTGTGTACCTGCAGGCACTCCGACGCTCAAGTCAGTTTGTGTTTGTAGAGGTTTTCTTAGCTAAATAATGCGTACCTTGCAAATGAAGTGGAGATGCATATATATAGCCCCCAGCGCTGGGCTAAGGCCCTTGATGGCATTAATGGCCATCAAGTGGCTGCCGGAAAACGGCTTGGAGGCCTTGATGTGCAGTAAATGCTCATCATTCCGGTTTTCGGCCGTTACAATACGTAAGAGTATCAGACCGTTGGAGTCTTGCTCGGATCGCGTATGTTCGACACCTTCTGATGCTCGAGCTCGATGCTCGGCCCAGAACAGGTCTCTTACACACCATCCCCATCCCGTCGCCTCAGCTGTACCGTAAAAGTTCGCGTCAACATTGCATTTTATGTACTCAGGAGGTGGGTACATAAAAATAAATAAATTAGTTCTTTTAGTTCCTTAACAGTCCAATAGCAAGTGCCATCTAATCTAATAAGCATAAAGGACACTCTTCCGGACATTATACAAAGCGGGGTTTTTCAATCGCATACGGTTCGGTAGACAATCCTTGCAAATTTTTCATAACAAGTGTTTGACTTTTGGTAGGGCTTGAATTTTCCACATACTACTCCATATATCTTCCTTTCTCGGCCCATGTATTTCTCTCCTCCCCTTCATTAGTTTTCCGTATCTCGATCTTACCGAGTATAAATCATCTCTCTTCTCATTCCAAATTAAATTAACGGGACCGCTAGTATCATGTTTGCCTCTGTTTCTGCAAATAATGATTTAATTTTCTCAACATCCCTTGTTTTAAGTTAGGAAGCATCAGTTGTTGGATAGTTAGATTGTACACACCTTGGCTTTGTGGAGCTTTCATCCATCACTCCTCTCTACTCTTAAACACGGTTCACCCATAGCATTAATGTTACTACCATCACCTATGCGCCACCTACAACCATGTAACAACACTTCTCTAGATTTCTATAATGCTTCGCCACGTAAAACTCGGATTATTATCAAGATTAGAATCAATTAAAGAGGACCGAGAAAAGTACCTAGCCTTGAAGATTCTAGCTACTACCAAAGAGTTTGGTTTATTAATGAAGTTCCAACCTTGTTTTGCAACCATTGCCATATTGAACATAGGAAAATCATGGAATCCTAACCCACCTCCCTCCTTAGGACACGCCATCTTGTCTCGTGCTAACCACTTGATACCTTTATTATTGTTAGTATAGGGCTGGAAATGAGTCGAGCTGAGTCGAACTCGTCTAAGCTCAGCTTGTTTCGATAAGAATTTGTTCAGCTCAAAGCTCGACTCGAGTTCAATACAAACTCTTTTTTTAGCTCGAATATAGCTGATTTGGCCGCAATCTCATTATGAATAAAAATTTATAAGTGGTCTCTGATTTTTCCCTCGACTTAGATAGTTGAGTGATTTGGAAATGTGTTTTGACTTTTTGAAAAAGTGGTTGACTGATATTGACATGTGTTGAGAAGTTTAGACTGGGGTTGAAGGTTTAAAATGTCTTAATGCACTAGAAGACATGCATATTCATTCAACATTCCAACTCTTGAGTAGGATTACCACTGATTTGGCAATTGATCCAGCCAATATAGCATAAGTAGTGACCATATGGCAGTCTGGAACTGCTAGACTTCTTGAATATGTATTGAAGAAGCTTTGATATATGCGTCACATTTGTGTTGCTAAGAAAGGAACATGGAAAATAAACAAACCAGCATATAATATGGCGCAAAATAAGTGTGTTGCTAAGAGGGGAAAGGATTGTCTCCCGTCAAAATTTTCTCTTGTGAAATTTGGGCTGTTCATTCTTTTTTTTTGGGTAAATAATTTAGATTCCAAAAAAATATGCATGGTGTGGATTGGCACTGGACACCCTCCAGTGAAATTATCACGAGAGAGGATCCATGCCCTGCTAAGAGTTATGTGATTATCAACAATTTATCAGGCATGACAGATATTGTATTTCGATTTGACAGGTTCTGACTTTGAGCTTATGACAAACATATTTGAATTTTGGAATGCATGTGTAGTAAATCACTATCTGAAAGTAGTATTGTTACAGACTTTATTATAATTGTGTTTCATTTTCATTTCAAAGCTACAATACTATACTGCACCAATTGGATTTAAATTCTCAAGTCTATATATAGTTGCCATTTGATGGTAACCAACTATGTGAGAAGCTTTCAATGGTTCAAAGCATGCCTTGGTAGTAATTTGACAAGTAACATCAAAGAAAGGAAAATGGAAAATAAACCAGCATAGCGATAAGACGCAAAATACTTAAAAGAATGAACACATCATGGTACTAGACTAGTAGTAGTAGTGCTTACTGCTTAGCAGAACCTCCCAAGTACTATAAGTTGTTTAACTAAATCATTGGGACACTTGAAATGAATAGATATATGTGATGCAAATATGCATAAGAGAAAATACAGGTGCACACAGCCACTAAAACACTGAATGAGAGGATATAAATACTATACTTGAGAGAATAATCACAGTTTTTCAATATGCCTAACAAAATCAAAGGAAGAGTCATGGCCTAAGGCAGCATCATTACTTTAAGAGCAATAATGATCACACACACTTCGCAAAAACACTGAAACAACATTTGGCTCAACTCCTTCAACCATAAATTTACCCATTCCCATAACCTACAAATTTAAATTTCAACACAGTCTCGTGAGCTTAGCTCAATTGGCAGGACATTGCATTATATATGTAGGGGGCCAGGGTTCGAACCCCTGTCATCCCACTTATCCACCTTAAGGGTGGAATTTCTAGCCACTAGGCTACTTGACCAAAAAAAAAAAATATTTCAACACAGCTCCAACCCAGGAACAATTCCCACTGTTTTTAATTTTACAGTAAATGAAACCATCAACTACTCAAATCTCACATTACCCGATACCCCTTATGCTCAACATGTGAACACAATATGTTACTTTATTTTCAGCATACGGCATAAACAGCCAAAAGAATGAAAACATGGTACTAGTGCTTAGCAGAACCTCCCATGTACTAGTGCTTAGACAACTTGAAATGAATAGATATGGGATACAAATATGTAAAAGAGAGAATACAGGTGCACACAGACAAAGCCATTCCAACACAGAAATGAAAATACATTATTCCGTAGAGATTAATCACCTTTTCCATATGCCTAACAAAATCAAAGGAACAGCCATGGCAGCAGCATCATTTTAACATACGTAGTATGTAATATTTATCTAAAAACCTAACTGGGAATCACCATATTGATTCAAGACAAACAACTACTACAAAACATACACTGCAAGTCCATGTATACTTTAGTACTTATTTCCAATCAATGATAGATAACAAGCTAACAACATTTATCTAATCGCAAACTTTAATTTCTTTAAGAGTAAAAATATGTATCTAACAACATGTATCTGACATCTCGTATAATTGATAATACATATATTATTGACAATTGACAAGCCGATTTGCATATAACAACAAGATTGATAAACCTCGAGTGTGAAAACTTCATGCATTCACTGAAAAAGAAATTACACGTTTATATCACCGATCAAACGAAGGTTTTTCTTGTAAATTGCAATCTGACACCAAAATGGTCCTCCTTGAATACCAATCTCCTCAATCAACCCAGTAGTTAAATCAAAACAAGCTAGTTCACCATCTTCTTTTGTAAAGAATACATTGCCCTTCTTCCCTGCTCCGATAGGTTTCTCAATGCAAGAGAAAAGTTCAATATTGAAAAGTTTAATCCATGATTCTTTGACACAAAGTTCACCCAAAACTAATACTTGGAACGACGTAGTATTTTTACAATTAGTTATAATAGCAACAGACTCATTTAACACAGTCAGATTAACTTCAAATTGGTCATCGTGCGTATCTTCTTCCAAGGGAGAAGGTGTAATAAAGTACGCCTCATTGCACAATTCAAATGATACCACCTTGTTTGTTTCCCCCAACCAATGACACGTCCCATTGAAGTAGGCGACGCTATTAAAAATCCAGTAAATCATTGGCATATCAAAATCAATTTTTCTCCATGAGTTACTTTTTAGACTATATATCTCCCAGAATGGGTCAGGCATCATAACATCTTCCATTTCCAAATCGTCCAAAGGATTTTCATTAACCATAGTATAATCCACATGTTGAATGATTTTATAGTCATCTCCAATATGGTCATAGCCAAATCCATGAGGAAAAATTTGAGTTGTAAACTCAGGTATAAACTCAGCATGACCAAGAGGTATCTGAATTATTTCCTCAGTGACAGGGTTCCATAATACAGTAGTTGTTGGAACTCCATGATGGTCATAGATACAAATAATGCCATTAATAGCAGAACCAAGAACACGAATAGGAGCAACGCCGATGTTTGGAATTTGAAATGAAGGTGGCAAATCCAATTTCACTTTATTCTCAAACTTATCTCCAGAAAGCAAATAAATGTTCCAATCAGAAGGACCCATAAACTGGTTTACAACGAGACCGGAATCGTGGTAGTGCGGATGAGATTTGGATAAGAGATTGTTGCGGAACAAATTCATGAAATTAGGGTTTTGAATTAAAAGAGACCATGATTTACGAACGCAAGAAAAACGCTTAAGAGATTTAATAGGAAGTTTAGAGAGAATAGAAAAGGAAAGGTCATCAGGTATATAGTTACTACTACTAACCTTCTTCTTCTCAATTGTAGTTGCAGCAGCCATTGATAGAGAGTTCTCCAGCTTCACAATAACAGAAGTGGCTGGCAGTGGTAAAGGGTTTCTCCTTCATATGTCCATCGAAAATTATGAAAAAATTTCTTTTTTTTTTTCTTTCCTTTTGTGAATCAAATTTAGTTATTTAATTATTTTAATGTCCTACTCTCATTTTTTTTATTTATAATAAGTCAGGGATCGAACTCAGGACCTATATTACTCAAATCATTCATCACTAGACCAAACGTAGTTGTTTTACTACCATCTTAACTTAAGTGAAGTGGATACTTTTTCTTTTTCTATCTTATATATAAAAACATTAAATTAAATTTGATTTGCGTCTCATGCGAAAATTCGATTGGCAATACAAATCGTTAGTTAGTTCAGTGGTGATTGGTGTTGAACTCGGTAGGGAGGATCGCGGTTCGATTCCCCGCAATTACGATCAGAGGGGTTTGAAACTACTTGATGTCAGAACTGACACCCGGACCAAATTAAACTGGTGGCTTCTTATTAATCCTTCCTAGTGAGCTCAATTGGTAAGAGATTTCAAAATATAGACAATTGACAAAATTATGCTTATGTGTTCATTTTATTCAATACATATTTGTTATTATTGAATATATACTTAATTGGATTGATTATCCATTAGTTCCTTTTATTTTTTCAATTTTTAAGATTTTCACAAGCATATTTTTATTTTTATAACAATTTAATACATGACAATTTTATTGGGGAGACCAGATCCTCTACGATGAATGGATAGTCTAACTACAATAGAGGGTGTGCAAAGAAATGATAGAGTTAGTAAGATCAAAAGTGACACGAGTCCCATATTGCTGAAAGCTACCTAGAATCGAAAATGGACCTTCCGACGGCCCAAAAGCAAAGCAAAAAGTTCCATTATTATCCACCGCATACAAATAACTCTCCTTCGGCAATAACCACATTTTCCCGTCGTTCACTTCAAACCCCATCATCGGCAACTCTATCGTATTCTTAGTCGTCAAACTATAACATGTGTCAAATGGATACAACGCCTTTGCACGTTCCAAATGTTGAGTCTTCGCCACAAAAGCATCGCGTACTGCATTATAAGCCTGAGTCTCCAACCGGGTTATAATAGTCCCCGTACTCACAATCATTCCCCCATTTCCATATGGATCAATCGTGAACGTTGAATTAGGAATGGTGATCCTTTCACTCCCCACGCTAACCCCAGTGAAACCCACATAGTATAAACTCTCCATCTTAGGGTTTTTCAACAACTTAGCTTTAAATGAATTATCATTATTATATGATGATGATGATGGGGAGTTGAATTCCAAAGTCGCCGATGAGTATACCCAATTACGATCCACCAAACAATATGACATTGATGATACATTGATACGAGATAGGAACGAGAAAGGCCCGCGACCCAGCCCAAATGTTCCGGCAGAGCCCACAAATGCACCTTTGTTTGAATGACCACAACCTAATGAAACCCTATTGACCCATCCAGAGCTTTCAAACGATATCGTTTCATTTACGAAAATACCGGCAGTATATGAATCGTCGTTGTAGCTAATTTTGTATTTACAATACCCGTCAACACTACAAGAAGAATTTTTAAGTAGATTACAACGTTTTGTCTCGCATGAAATTAGGGTGTAAGAAGAGGACAATGATGGGTCAAAAATTGAATCGGGTTGTTCATAACAATGTAAACATGGCTGACATTGAAGCCAAGTCACATCAGTTTCAATGTCGAAAATCATGTAGAAGAATTGTGGTGGTCGTCCCACTCCAATTTTTACTATGTAATCATTGGTTCCATGTGTTATGCCGGTAAAAACATCCCCCGATAAAAACTCTGGCTGGATCTTTGATCGGATTCGACTAACTCGGGTTGAGTCATGTTTGAGTCGAGTTAGGACTAAACTGCGATAGTCCAGCTTGTGTTGAGGATGAGCAGTAAAGAGAGATTCAATTGGGTATAATTTGAGCTTAAAGGAAGAAGAAGAAGATAATGATGAAAATTGTGTTTCTTCTTCTTCTTGATGATGAAAGGGGAGGACTTGACGGATTTGATGAATTGCGGATGTGACGTTGAAAATAGAGGTTGTGAATTCAGAGGAGGAAGTAGCATTACTAGTATGATGAAAAGGAGTAGTAAGCGAGAAAAAAAGTGAGAGACTCATGAGGAATGGAAAAATAAACAATTGGTTCATAATTAGAGCCATGATTCTATTCTGATATTCCTAGGAGCTCTTGAAATTTGTGATAGAAATCAAATAATTTTGATATAAGCATCCAACCACATTAAATAAAAAGTTTGATATTTTACTCAATATAACAATTTCGATATACACCCGGAAAAAGTAGAAAGAATTTTTAAATAATATATATTTTAAAATAATTAAATAAAATATATTTTTGTGTGTATCCTGTAAATTGAGAAGGATAAATATATGACTTCAACATTAGAATAGATTATTACTATTAATTATATATTTAATAACAAATTATTAATGATACATTTGCATATCTATAAATATTCAATATATAGATCATTTTGATATCACCTTATTTAATAGTTAAAATTAAATATTTTCAATAACATAAATATTTCCACTAATTTCTTGTGTAGGTTTTTTACATATGTAGGAAAGTTTAGGTGAGTTGTGTCTTAAGAGCTCATTAGAATTAAAACAAATCTCAAGGCTCAAAAAGTGCTAATATAGATGGTTAAATATTATTTACCAATGAATATTTTATCTTGATAACGTAAGTTGAACTCTTGTCTTTATTACAAGATATGAATCAACTTATTATCAATATATATTTGTCTTTTTGTGTGTAGGTTTTTGTCTTGTAGTGAGCACTAATTAACACTTCATGTTTAACAAAATACTATAGAAAAATATCCAAAAAGTCAAATGTTTTTAGTCTAAATCTTGAACAAAATACGTTTGACTTTTGTTAAATCTTTTTGAGTTAACGTGTTATGCACAGACTTAAATGTTGCATTTAATTTTCTAAAAGATAAAGGATTAAACAAGACAATAAAAATTCATATAATATTTAAAGCAGAACACATGATAAATGATCATATATATATATATATGGGGAGAGATCAAATTACACCGGTATAACATTTTAGTAATGTTACACCGCTCAATAACGCTTCAACGAATACAAATTTTACAAAATTCACCGTTGGATTGAAAATTTATATCGTATAGATCATTCATGTTCAATTCTATAAAAATCTAAAATCATTTGATATGTTATTGAGATTGATCAAGCTTAACGGTTTTCAATAAAAACACATAAAGCGTTAATCTTGATCGGTCTCAATAACATATCAAACGATTTTAGATTTTTGTAGAATTGAACATGGATGATCTAAATGATATAAAATTTCAATCCAACGGTGAATTTTGTAAAAAAATTATTCGTTGAAGCGTTATTGAGCGGTGTAACATTACTCAAATGTTACACCGGTGTAATTTGATCCCTCCCTTATATATATATTCTTTTGTTTTCACCACCATTATCCGGCCCACTGAATCGCCTAATCTGGTTCCGAGGTCAGTTCTGGCATCAAGTGGTTCCAGCCTGACAGTCTCTTCCCGATCACAGTTACTGAGGATCGAACTATGGTCCTCCTTACCAAATTCAGCGGTGATCGCCACCGAACCAACTAACGATTAATATATAATAATTTAATCACACTAAGATCATTTCGAAAAATATTTTATACTGTTCATGATTTAAAAAAGAAAAGTTTGATAAAAAAAATTAAAAAATAGAGAAAGTAAGTTTTCCCCTCTCCTCCAAAAACCAACTGGAAAACAAAGCATAAAAATTTGTTTTATACATATTTTTCTGTCATGTGTTCTAACACTTGCCTATTATAAATCCAACGAGACCGCGAACAAAATTATACAATACTATTATCCAAATCGGGTGTGACTAAAAAATCAAAATAAAAGCCCCCAAAAGGCTTTTTTTTTTTTTTTTGTGATTCTGGTTGTCATTTGTGGCAAAAGTTAATATGCATAAGGGGATGTTTATGCATAGTGCATAAGCCCAGAATTACTCGCGCGCCCCCCAGAAGTTTCTCGCGCGCGCCCCCCAGCCCCCCCAAAGGCTCGCTATCCCCACCCCCTTTCTGCTGATGCACACGTTTTGTTTTTATTTTTAGCCCACTAGGCCTGAAAGCCCATATTGCTACGCGCGCCCCCCAACTGTTACGCCCTCCCCACAATTGCTACGCGCCCCCCCCCCCCATTTTCTAGCCCCCCAATTTCTAGCGCACCCCCCAGGTTTTTTTTTTTTTTTAGATTTCTAGCGCACCCCTCAGAATCGAATTTGAACGGCAATGAAGAACGTATGAATTAGAATCGAATTGGGTAGCTTGGTTTTTCTTTTTGTGATGAGGTTTTTTTTAGTGATAAAATATTTGCGTTTTTGCTGAATGGAGACAAAGTAGAGTGATTAATTTTTATTTTTTTTTATAATTGTTGAGTGATTATTGGTTAGAGAATCTTGAGATGTTAATTTGGTTCAGTAATAGTAATAATAATGAAGGAATATTATTTCAATAATACAATAAATTCAATATTAAAAACACAATATTGATTTCAATAAACACATAAAACCATTTTATAATACAAATGGTTTCACTTTTTAACTCTCTGAAACCATTTAACCAGCATAATGGTTTCCAGGATTTTTAAAACCATAAAAACACAATATTGATTTCAATAAACACATAAAACCATTTTATAATACAAATGGTTTCACTTTTTAACTCTCTGAAACCATTTAATCAGCATAATGGTTTCCAGGATTTTTAAAACCATAAAAACACAATATTGATTTCAATAAACACATAAAACCATTTTATAATACAAATGGTTTCACTTTTTAACTCTCTGAAACCATTTAATCAGCATAATGGTTTCTAGGATTTTTAAAACCATAAAAACACAATATTGATTTCAATAAACACATAAAACCAATTTATAATACAAATGGTTTCACTTTTTAACTCTCTGAAACCATTTAACCAGCACAATGGTTTTCAGAATAATTGTAACGAAAATTCACTGTTCATCTTCTCTTACGCGAAACAGTGAAAACGTGATCACTGTTCATCCGCGATCACTGTTCATCTTCTTCACCTTCTCTCATGAACTCACACCTTCTCTCACGAACTCCGATTCCAATTCATCTCAGAAATTGCAAAACTCCGATTCCGATTCTGATTCATCTCAGAAATTGCAATTCGTTCTCGTTTTCGTTCGATTCAAGAGAATCAATTTGTAAGATTCCGATTGGAAAACGAAGATAGCGAGAGCGAAGAAGATTGAAGAGCTTGCAGCGGTTACAGCGATGATGGTTTGACATGATTTTAGTTTAAAACTATCTACTAAAATAATTAACCATACATAATACTCTGAAATTTATCTCTAATCAATAAAATAAAATAAAATTCAACCAATCAAAATTAAAAGCGTGATAAAAAAAATCTGAGGGGTGCGCTAGAAATCTAAAATCTGGGAGGGTGCGCTAGAAATTGGGGGGCTAGAAAATGGTGGGGGGGGCGCGTAGCAATTGGGGGGAGGGCGTAGCAGTTGGGGGGCGCGCGTAGCAATATGGGGGGCGCGCTAGAAATTGGGGGCTAGAAATTGGGGGGGGCGCGTAGCAGTTGGGGGGGGCGCGCATAGCAATTATGCACGGTGCATAAGCTTGGGCTTATGCACCTTAACCGGACCCGTCATTTGTGTCATGCCGATGAATATATATTTAATATATTTGATATTTATCCTATCTCTTACATAAAATAATCAAATTTTTTGTTACTATACATGAAGTTTCCACAATTGTTTGTTGACTAATCTTTGTTGGAAACATGGGAGATACACAAGATGAGTTCTATTCTTTCAACCGATTTTTTTTATATGTAAGAATAAAAATTGAAGTTGTGAACATTTGATTAAAATGTCCAAATTCTACACCATTTGAATCGATCAATTGTTAGTATAAAATCAATCAAACGGAAGCATGGTTTAACTCTACAAATTTGTACGTGTCTTAAAAATCAATCAAAGGGTAATTCGCATGTACATTTGTGCTCCTACAAATATACATACAACCTTCTCACAATAATCTCTATTTAAATTTTAATATATTTTTTGTCCCATACATTTTCGCTATTTGCATGATTAGTTCTTGTTGTCGAGTTCTAATAAGGTGAACAGTCAGTTCGGTACACCGGTACATATCCACATAATATGTGTACCAAAAGTAGGAATATGTGATAGAGAAGTCCAAAACTGGCAACTATCAAATAAATAAGTCCATGATATCAATATGCTCTAATTAAGATAAGAAAATACAAATTTCTTGACATCTCTCTTTTGTCTAGTTTGCACTCTTTTTCATTAGACTTCTATTTTAATTGTACCCGCATATGTGACTCAGTAATAATGCCAATACATTGCATACATGAAATCACAATCAATTATTATTATAACATTTTACTTAAGTGACTGCGAAGTCACGCTTTTATGTGGAAATTAATGTTCTCTCAAGTTGTTTAAAACATATAATAATCTTTATAAATGCCACTCTCCACACCAACAATTCTTATCATAGAAACATTAAAACTAATTCCTTAGTTATTTCCTAATCAGCAGCAATGTCACTAAAATCACAAATCTCAATCCTGTCCTTAATCTTATTAGCACTAGCAAATGGTTTAAATGCTGGCAAGATTGTAATCTATTGGGGCCAAAATGGCAATGAAGGCACATTAGCTGAAACTTGTGCCACAAGAAACTATGAATATGTGATCATGGCTTTCTTACCAACCTTTGTCCCAACTCAAACTCCAATGATTAACCTAGCTGGTCATTGTGATCCAAAGAGTACTAATGGTTGCATTGCCCTATCCTCTGACATCAAATTTTGTCAATCCAAAGGCATCAAAGTATTGCTCTCTTTAAGAGGAGACAAAGGTAGCTACCCACTTGAATCCACACAACAAGCAAGCCTTGTAGCTACTTACCTTTGGAATAACTTCTTAGGCGGAAACTCGACATCTCGCCCTCTCGGCCCTGCTATTCTGGATGGCATCGATTTTGATATCGAAGGAGGTTCGACTAACCAACACTGGAGTGATCTTGCTAGGTTCCTTAAAGGGTATAATGGGAAAAAAATTTACATAACTGCAGCTCCCCAGTGTCCATTTCCTGATGCTTGGTTAGGAAATGCACTTACAACAGGACTTTTTGATTATGTTTGGGTACAATTCTATAATAATCCTTCTTGTCAATACATTTCCGGTGAAATTAGTACTTTTGAAGATGCATGGAAGAAGTGGACATTAGATATACCCGTTAAGAAGATATTTTTAGGGCTACCGGCTTCGCTAGAGGCGGCCGGGAGTGGATTTATACCTATTGATAATCTTACTTCAATTGTGCTTCCAACTATTAAGGGCTCTGATAAATATGGTGGTGTTATGTTGTGGTCTAGGTACTATGATGTTCTTAGTGGTTATAGTACTTCCATTAAGAGCTATGTTTGAAATCTAGTTACTTGTTAATGTTGTGAATGTGAATTATATGTGTATATAGTTCAGGATGTAACTTTATTTGTATTTCCATTATGTATTAAAAATTCGTTATTTAGCGATCGATTTAGTAATCAAAATATTTGTCTTTGTTACAACTGATTATTCAGAAAATGGTTAATGTTAGCAACTGATTTAGAAACCAATTTGACATTTTCAGTCTCTAAACCAATATCTATGTTATCTACTAATCTATACGTCCTCCATGTTTTTTCCAAGTATAGTTTTGCTAAACCAATTTTTTTTTTTACAGAAAACAAACTTATATTTGGTAAAAAAAAAAATTTACAAAAAAACTTTACATTGAATTTGGAATTGTTCAAAATTGATTGAAAATTTGAAATCGATCGCTAAATTATCTAGTTTTAAAAAACAAATTCAAAAATCAATAAATTTTGAATACTAGGGAGCTTCTACGGTACATCTATCAAATTTCAATGTACTGGTACATTAGATCAAATAATTATTAAATTAACGATTATTTTATGAATCAAAACACTATTTGTCAATTATTGTATTCCATAAATGACAATTTCATAAGAAAAAATACGAGTTTAATGTTTTATAAGCATTATGCTAATTTTTTTACATTTTTTCGTAAGGATACATGTTAAGCTATCTAAAAGTAGGAATTTAGCATTTAATGATACAAAATATTTAATATTTAGATGCTTCAATGATACGAATTTTGACCAACCTTAATAGAAATTCATTTACACCACAACTATTTACTAATAGAAGGAGGAGGCTTTAGAGCAATGCTCTTCAAGTATTTGGGAGATTAGTTTAATTAGATGGAAGTGTTTTATTGTTTTAGTTAGTTTTTTTTTTTATAATTGTTTTAGTTAGTTTTGTTAAGCGAAAAAAGGAAAAGTAGATTAAATGAAAAAAGAAGTGCAAATACTCGGTCAAACTACACAAAAGCTTAGAAATTCGTTTTGAGTAAACTATCAAATATCCCTTGAAATTTTAAAATTCGTCAAATATCCCCTGAAATTTTAAAAAGTCAATCAAATTGCCCCTGGCGTGGACTTGACTGGTAGTGTCAGGGGGCAGTTTGATTGACTTTTTTAAATTTCAGGGGAGATATTTGCCTATTTCCAAATTTCAGGGAGATATTTGACGAATTTTAAAATTTCAGGGGTATTTGACAGTTTACTCAATTAGTTTTACAAACAATCAAATCAAACTACAATAAAAGTGGCTTAGAACCAACCCTTAAATGGGAAATAAAAAAAATGAAGGAAACACACATTTATAACAAGCACAATCCAACGAACTACGTACGTGTTTACGTGGAAATTTGGTAAACAACCGCTAGTTTAAGTATTTAAACTCGCGAGACCAACTAGTAAATCTCAGGACAATTTTGTGTTTTATTTACTTAAGGAAAATGTTTGAATGTTCGTTTTAAGAGAAAAACAAACACTTAAGAATTAAATCTTTGGCAAACAACAAAACGAAATGCTAGTTCGAATCGCCTCGAATCAGCAATTTCATAAACAAACATTAAATAAAGCTAAAGGACATTGCTGGAAAGTAAATTGCATTGAAATGTAAAGCAATTACAGGAAAATGGTTCACAAAACATACATTTCTCCTCAAATATTCCTTTCGTTCGATCGCTGAGTACTTAGAATTTCAGAGAGAGTTTTGTATTAAATTTTGTGACCTTTGTTCTGAATGAAAAACTGCTATAAATACTACAACGAAGTGGTAACTGCTTCTTGATCATCTGGACGCTCTTCGATCTGCCACGTCGACCCACGTTCTCCACTTTCATCTTTCATTCCTTCAGCGCGCGCCAATGCTTCTTGGGCCGTTGTTGTTTCTTTTTTGGGCCTGGCCCAACCTGCCCTTCGATTCGATTTTGTGCTTTTGACAGACTCCTGACAAAACCAAAACTAAATGTGCCTTCCAAAGCCTTCGAAACGCTCCTTTGCTTCGATATAGTTAGACCTCGACACAAAATTTGAAAGTTTTATTTTGACAATATAACCTTCAAATAAATGTTGGACCCACCAATTATATTTAATTGATAAATGCCAAATTTATATCCAACAAATTGCCCCCCAAAAATGCCATTTTCGACTGTGTCTATCGAAAGAGGAAGTGACATTTTTGAAAGTGTTAATGGATATCTTTCTTTTCCATTTATCTCTCCTATCGTTTAGGCTGACATCCAAAACTTTGGATTGGCTCCAAAATTTGTTTCTTTCCCACTTAACAAAGGATTTGGACACTTGTCAACATAGGAAGTTGAAAGAGTTGTTATTTTCCTTTTTTGGTTTGCTTTGATCCTCAAATCGCGCGCCCCTATAAATATGTAGATCCTCTCTTCATCTACATCTATTAATTCGTCTAACATTAAATTCCAATAATGGTCAGGAGGTAGTTCCCATTGCCTTTGCACTCGAATTGACTGCATCATTATCTCAACAGGTAACACAGCATCATGACCATACGTTAGTCGAAAGGGCGTCGACCCTGTTGATTCCTTAGGAGAATTTCTGCATGCCCATAGGACTTGGTCCAAGGTCTTATGTCAGTTCTTTGGCTTTTGAGCAATGTGTTTTTTAATTAAACCAATTATGACCTTGTTGGCTGCTTCAACTTGGCCATTTGCTTGAGCGTAATAAGGCGTCGAAGTTATTAGTTTAAAACCTGATTGTTCAGCAAAATCTTGCATCTTTCGACCAACAAACACTGTTCCTTGGTCTGTAGTGATCGTCTCAGGAAGCCCAAACCTATAAATAATATGGTTTTGGATAAAATTGATCACCGTTTCCTGATCCACATTTGTTAGGGCAACAGCCTCTATCCATTTGGTAAAATAATCAATCCCAACCAATATATAACTTTGGTTCTTTGACGACGCAGGCCTAATCTCACCAATTAAATCTAAAGCCCAGCCTCTAAAAGGCCAAGGTTTGACAATCGAGTGCAACTCGCTAGCTGGAACATGTTGTATCCCTGCATGTTTTTGACACTCTTGACATCCTTTCGCATATTCTATGCAATCCTTAAGCATGGAAGGCCAATATATTCCCGGTCGAAACAGAAGCCATTTCATTTTGTGGCCTGCTTGATGGGCGCCACAAGCCCCACTATGGGCGTTCGAAATTGCCACGTACGCCTCATTTTCATTGAGGCACTTTAATAAAACTCCTTCAGGTGTTTTCTTAAATAACTCATTTCCCATGATTGTGTAACCTAAGGCTCTATACTTAACCTTTCTATCGGCAATACCTGTTGGATTTTCTAGGTATTTAACAATAGGCGAAAAACCATAAAAACAACTACAAACACCAAAATTGGCCAAAAACCATATAAACGACCTAAAATAGGGCAAAAACCATAAAAAACGACTACAAACACTAAAATTGGCCAAAAACCATATAAACGACCTAAAATAGGCCAAAAACCATAAAAATGACTACAAACACTAAAATTGGACAAAAACCATATAAACGACCTAAAATAGGCCAAAAACATTAAAAATCACTACAAACATAAAAACGACTACAAACATAAAATTGGCCAAAAACCATATAAACGACCTAAAATAGGGCAAAAACCATAAAAAACAACTACAAACACTAAAATTGGCCAAAATCCATATAAACGACCCTAAAATAGGCCAAAAACCATAAAAACGACTACGAACACTAAAGTTGGCCATAACCCAGAAAAATGACTACAAACACTTAAATTGGCCAAAAACTACAGAACGATCCAAAAATAGGCCAAAAACATTAAAACCACTACAAACACTAAAAATTGGCCAAAATCCATATAAACGACCCTAAAATAGGCCAAAAACCATAAAAACGACTACGAACACTAAAATAGGCCATAACCCATAAAAACGACTACAAACACCTAAATTGCCAAAAACAAAAGAACGTACATAAAATAGGCCAAAAACATTAAAAACCACTACAAACACTAAAATTGGCCAAAAACCATATAAACGACCTAAAATAGGCCAAAAACCATAAAAATGACTACAAACACTAAAATTGGCCAAAAACAATAAAAACAACTACAAAAACTAAAATTGGACAAAAACCATATAAACGACCTAAAATTGGCCAAAAACATTAAAAACCACGACAAACATAAAAACGACTACAAACACTAAAATTGGCCAAAAACCATATAAACGACCTAAAATAGGCCAAAAACCATAAAAACAACTACAAACACCAAAATTGGCCAAAAACCATATAAACGACCTAAAATAGGCCAAAAACCATAAAAACGACTACAAACACTAAAATTGGCCAAAAACTATATAAACGACCCTAAAATAGGCCAAAAACCATAAAAACGACTACAATCACTAAAATTGGCCAAAAACTTATAAAACGACCCTAAAATAGGCGAAAAACCATAAAAACAACTACAAACACCAAAATTGGCCAAAAACCATATAAACGACCTAAAATAGGGCAAAAACCATAAAAAAACGACTACAAACACTAAAATTGGCCAAAATCCATATAAACGACCCTAAAATAGGCCAAAAACCATAAAAACGACTACGAACACTAAAATTAGCCATAACCCAGAAAAATGACTACAAACACTTAAATTGGCCAAAAACTACAGAACGATCCTAAAATAGGCCAAAAACATTAAAACCACTACAAACACTAAAAATTGGCCAAAATCCATATAAACGACCCTAAAATAGGCCAAAAACCATAAAATCGACTACAATCACTAAAATTGGCCAAAAACTTATTAAACGACCCTACAATAGGCTAAAAACCATAAAAACAACTACAAACACCAAAATTGGCCAAAAACCATATAAACGACCTAAAATAGGGCAAAAACCATAAAAACGACTACGAACACTAAAATTGGCCATAACCCAGAAAAATGACTACAATCACTTAAATTGGCCAAAAACTACAGAACGATCCTAAAATAGGCCAAAAACATTAAAACCACTACAAACACTAAAAATTGGCCAAAATCCATATAAAAGACTACAAACACTAAAATTGGCCAAAAACCATATAAACGACCCTAAAATAGGCCAAAAACCATAAAAACGACTACGAACACTAAAATAGGCCATAACCCATAAAAACGACTACAAACACTTAAATTGGCCAAAAACAAAAGAACGTACATAAAATAGGCAAATAACATTAAAAACCACTACAAACACTAAAATTGGCCAAAAACCATATAAACGACCTAAAATAGGCCAAAAACCATAAAAATGACTACAAACACTAAAATTGGACAAAAACCATATAAACGACCTAAAATAGGCCAAAAACATTAAAAATCACTACAAACATAAAAACGACTACAAACATAAAATTGGCCAAAAACCATATAAACGACCTAAAATAGGGCAAAAACAATAAAAAACAACTACAAACACTAAAATTGGCCAAAATCCATATAAACGACCCTAAAATAGGCCAAAAACCATAAAAACGACTACGAACACTAAAGTTGGCCATAACCCAGAAAAATGACTACAAACACTTAAATTGGCCAAAAACTACAGAACGATCCAAAAATAGGCCAAAAACATTAAAACCACTACAAACACTAAAAATTGGCCAAAATCCATATAAACGACCCTAAAATAGGCCAAAAACCATAAAAACGACTACGAACACTAAAATAGGCCATAACCCATAAAAACGACTACAAACACCTAAATTGCCAAAAACAAAAGAACGTACATAAAATAGGCCAAAAACATTAAAAACCACTACAAACACTAAAATTGGCCAAAAACCATATAAACGACCTAAAATAGGCCAAAAACCATAAAAATGACTACAAACACTAAAATTGGCCAAAAACAATAAAAACCACTACAAAAACTAAAATTGGACAAAAACCATATAAACGACCTAAAATTGGCCAAAAACATTAAAAACCACGACAAACATAAAAACGACTACAAACACTAAAATTGGCCAAAAACCATATAAACGACCTAAAATAGGCCAAAAACCATAAAAACAACTACAAACACCAAAATTGGCCAAAAACCATATAAACGACCTAAAATAGGCCAAAAACCATAAAAACGACTACAAACACTAAAATTGGCCAAAAACTATATAAACGACCCTAAAATAGGCCAAAAACCATAAAAACGACTACAATCACTAAAATTGGCCAAAAACTTATAAAACGACCCTAAAATAGGCGAAAAACCATAAAAACAACTACAAACACCAAAATTGGCCAAAAACCATATAAACGACCTAAAATAGGGCAAAAACCATAAAAAACGACTACAAACACTATAATTGGCCAAAATCCATATAAACGACCCTAAAATAGGCCAAAAACCATAAAAACGACTACGAACACTAAAATTAGCCATAACCCAGAAAAATGACTACAAACACTTAAATTGGCCAAAAACTACAGAACGATCCTAAAATAGGCCAAAAACATTAAAACCACTACAAACACTAAAAATTGGCCAAAATCCATATAAACGACCCTAAAATAGGCCAAAAACCATAAAATCGACTACAATCACTAAAATTGGCCAAAAACTTATTAAACGAACCTACAATAGGCTAAAAACCATAAAAACAACTACAAACACCAAAATTGGCCAAAAACCATATAAACGACCTAAAATAGGGCAAAAACCATAAAAACGACTACGAACACTAAAATTGGCCATAACCCAGAAAAATGACTACAAACACTTAAATTGGCCAAAAACTACAGAACGATCCTAAAATAGGCCAAAAACATTAAAACCACTACAAACACTAAAAATTGGCCAAAATCCATATAAACGACTACAAACACTAAAATTGGCCAAAAACCATATAAACGACCCTAAAATAGGCCAAAAACCATAAAAACGACTACGAACACTAAAATAGGCCATAACCCATAAAAACGACTACAAACACTTAAATTGGCCAAAAACAAAAGAACGTACATAAAATAGGCAAATAACATTAAAAACCACTACAAACACTAAAATTGGCCAAAAACCATATAAACGACCTAAAATAGGGCAAAAACCATAAAAACGACTACGAACACTAAAATTGGCCATAACCCAGAAAAATGACTACAATCACTTAAATTGGCCAAAAACTACAGAACGATCCTAAAATAGGCCAAAAACATTAAAACCACTACAAACACTAAAAATTGGCCAAAATCCATATAAAAGACTACAAACACTAAAATTGGCCAAAAACCATATAAACGACCCTAAAATAGGCCAAAAACCATAAAAACGACTACGAACACTAAAATAGGCCATAACCCATAAAAGCGACTACAAACACTTAAATTGGCCAAAAACAAAAGAACGTACATAAAATAGGCAAATAACATTAAAAACCACTACAAACACTAAAATTGGCCAAAAACCATATAAACGACCTAAAATAGGCCAAAAACCATAAAAATGACTACAAACACTAAAATTGGACAAAAACCATATAAACGACCTAAAATAGGCCAAAAACATTAAAAATCACTACAAACATAAAAACGACTACAAACATAAAATTGGCCAAAAACCATATAAACGACCTAAAATAGGGCAAAAACAATAAAAAACAACTACAAACACTAAAATTGGCCAAAATCCATATAAACGACCCTAAAATAGGCCAAAAACCATAAAAACGACTACGAACACTAAAGTTGGCCATAACCCAGAAAAATGACTACAAACACTTAAATTGGCCAAAAACTACAGAACGATCCAAAAATAGGCCAAAAACATTAAAACCACTACAAACACTAAAAATTGGCCAAAATCCATATAAACGACCCTAAAATAGGCCAAAAACCATAAAAACGACTACGAACACTAAAATAGGCCATAACCCATAAAAACGACTACAAACACCTAAATTGCCAAAAACAAAAGAACGTACATAAAATAGGCCAAAAACATTAAAAACCACTACAAACACTAAAATTGGCCAAAAACCATATAAACGACCTAAAATAGGCCAAAAACCATAAAAATGACTACAAACACTAAAATTGGCCAAAAACAATAAAAACCACTACAAAAACTAAAATTGGACAAAAACCATATAAACGACCTAAAATTGGCCAAAAACATTAAAAACCACGACAAACATAAAAACGACTACAAACACTAAAATTGGCCAAAAACCATATAAACGACCTAAAATAGGCCAAAAACCATAAAAACAACTACAAACACCAAAATTGGCCAAAAACCATATAAACGACCTAAAATAGGCCAAAAACCATAAAAACGACTACAAACACTAAAATTGGCCAAAAACTATATAAACGACCCTAAAATAGGCCAAAAACCATAAAAACGACTACAATCACTAAAATTGGCCAAAAACTTATAAAACGACCCTAAAATAGGCGAAAAACCATAAAAACAACTACAAACACCAAAATTGGCCAAAAACCATATAAACGACCTAAAATAGGGCAAAAACCATAAAAAACGACTACAAACACTATAATTGGCCAAAATCCATATAAACGACCCTAAAATAGGCCAAAAACCATAAAAACGACTACGAACACTAAAATTAGCCATAACCCAGAAAAATGACTACAAACACTTAAATTGGCCAAAAACTACAGAACGATCCTAAAATAGGCCAAAAACATTAAAACCACTACAAACACTAAAAATTGGCCAAAATCCATATAAACGACCCTAAAATAGGCCAAAAACCATAAAATCGACTACAATCACTAAAATTGGCCAAAAACTTATTAAACGAACCTACAATAGGCTAAAAACCATAAAAACAACTACAAACACCAAAATTGGCCAAAAACCATATAAACGACCTAAAATAGGGCAAAAACCATAAAAACGACTACGAACACTAAAATTGGCCATAACCCAGAAAAATGACTACAAACACTTAAATTGGCCAAAAACTACAGAACGATCCTAAAATAGGCCAAAAACATTAAAACCACTACAAACACTAAAAATTGGCCAAAATCCATATAAACGACTACAAACACTAAAATTGGCCAAAAACCATATAAACGACCCTAAAATAGGCCAAAAACCATAAAAACGACTACGAACACTAAAATAGGCCATAACCCATAAAAACGACTACAAACACTTAAATTGGCCAAAAACAAAAGAACGTACATAAAATAGGCAAATAACATTAAAAACCACTACAAACACTAAAATTGGCCAAAAACCATATAAACGACCTAAAATAGGCCAAAAACCATAAAAATGACTACAAACACTAAAATTGGCCAAAAACAATAAAAACAACTACAAAAACTAAAATTGGACAAAAACCATATAAACGACCTAAAATAGGCCAAAAACATTAAAAACCACTACAAACATAAAAACGACTACAAACACTAAAATTGGCCAAAAACCATATAAACGACCTAAAATAGGCCAAAAACCATAAAAACAACTACAAACACCAAAATTGGCCAAAAACCATATAAACGACCTAAAATAGGCCAAAAACAATAAAAACGACTACAAACACTAAAATTGGCCAAAAACTATATAAACGACCCTAAAATAGGCCAAAAACCATAAAAACGACTACAATCACTAAAATTGGCCAAAAACTTATAAAACGACCCTAAAATAGGCGAAAAACCATAAAAACAACTACAAACACCAAAATTGGCCAAAAACCATATAAACGACCTAAAATAGGGCAAAAACCATAAAAAACGACTACAAACACTATAATTGGCCAAAATCCATATAAACGACCCTAAAATAGGCCAAAAACCATAAAAACGACTACGAACACTAAAATTAGCCATAACCCAGAAAAATGACTACAAACACTTAAATTGGCCAAAAACTACAGAACGATCCTAAAATAGGCCAAAAACATTAAAACCACTACAAACACTAAAAATTGGCCAAAATCCATATAAACGACCCTAAAATAGGCCAAAAACCATAAAATCGACTACAATCACTAAAATTGGCCAAAAACTTATTAAACGAACCTACAATAGGCTAAAAACCATAAAAACAACTACAAACACCAAAATTGGCCAAAAACCATATAAACGACCTAAAATAGGGCAAAAACCATAAAAACGACTACGAACACTAAAATTGGCCATAACCCAGAAAAATGACTACAAACACTTAAATTGGCCAAAAACTACAGAACGATCCTAAAATAGGCCAAAAACATTAAAACCACTACAAACACTAAAAATTGGCCAAAATCCATATAAACGACTACAAACACTAAAATTGGCCAAAAACCATATAAACGACCCTAAAATAGGCCAAAAACCATAAAAACGACTACGAACACTAAAATAGGCCATAACCCATAAAAACGACTACAAACACTTAAATTGGCCAAAAACAAAAGAACGTACATAAAATAGGCAAATAACATTAAAAACCACTACAAACACTAAAATTGGCCAAAAACCATATAAACGACCTAAAATAGGCCAAAAACCATAAAAATGACTACAAACACTAAAATTGGCCAAAAACAATAAAAACAACTACAAAAACTAAAATTGGACAAAAACCATATAAACGACCTAAAATAGGCCAAAAACATTAAAAACCACTACAAACATAAAAACGACTACAAACACTAAAATTGGCCAAAAACCATATAAACGACCTAAAATAGGCCAAAAACCATAAAAACAACTACAAACACCAAAATTGGCCAAAAACCATATAAACGACCTAAAATAGGCCAAAAACAATAAAAACGACTACAAACACTAAAATTGGCCAAAAACTATATAAACGACCCTAAAATAGGCCAAAAACCATAAAAACGACTACAATCACTAAAATTGGCCAAAAACTTATAAAACGACCCTAAAATAGGCGAAAAACCATAAAAACAACTACAAACACCAAAATTGGCCAAAAACCATATAAACGACCTAAAATAGGGCAAAAACCATAAAAAACGACTACAAACACTATAATTGGCCAAAATCCATATAAACGACCCTAAAATAGGCCAAAAACCATAAAAACGACTACGAACACTAAAATTAGCCATAACCCAGAAAAATGACTACAAACACTTAAATTGGCCAAAAACTACAGAACGATCCTAAAATAGGCCAAAAACATTAAAACCACTACAAACACTAAAAATTGGCCAAAATCCATATAAACGACCCTAAAATAGGCCAAAAACCATAAAATCGACTACAATCACTAAAATTGGCCAAAAACTTATTAAACGAACCTACAATAGGCTAAAAACCATAAAAACAACTACAAACACCAAAATTGGCCAAAAACCATATAAACGACCTAAAATAGGGCAAAAACCATAAAAACGACTACGAACACTAAAATTGGCCATAACCCAGAAAAATGACTACAAACACTTAAATTGGCCAAAAACTACAGAACGATCCTAAAATAGGCCAAAAACATTAAAACCACTACAAACACTAAAAATTGGCCAAAATCCATATAAACGACTACAAACACTAAAATTGGCCAAAAACCATATAAACGACCCTAAAATAGGCCAAAAACCATAAAAACGACTACGAACACTAAAATAGGCCATAACCCATAAAAACGACTACAAACACTTAAATTGGCCAAAAACAAAAGAACGTACATAAAATAGGCAAATAACATTAAAAACCACTACAAACACTAAAATTGGCCAAAAACCATATAAACGACCTAAAATAGGCCAAAAACCATAAAAATGACTACAAACACTAAAATTGGCCAAAAACAATAAAAACAACTACAAAAACTAAAATTGGACAAAAACCATATAAACGACCTAAAATAGGCCAAAAACATTAAAAACCACTACAAACATAAAAACGACTACAAACACTAAAATTGGCCAAAAACCATATAAACGACCTAAAATAGGCCAAAGACCATAAAAACAACTACAAACACCAAAATTGGCCAAAAACCATATAAACGACCTAAAATAGGCCAAAAACAATAAAAACGACTACAAACACTAAAATTGGCCAAAAACTATATAAACGACCCTAAAATAGGCCAAAAACCATAAAAACGACTACAATCACTAAAATTGGCCAAAAACTTATTAAACGACCCTAAAATAGGCGAAAAACCATAAAAACAACTACAAACACCAAAATTGGCCAAAAACCATATAAACGACCTAAAATAGGGCAAAAACCATAAAAAACGACTACAAACACTAAAATTGGCCAAAATCCATATAAACGACCCTAAAATAGGCCAAAAACCATAAAAACGACTACGAACACTAAAATTGGCCATAACCCAGAAAAATGACTACAAACACTTAAATTGGCCAAAAACTACAGAACGATCCTAAAATAGGCCAAAAACATTCAAACCACTACAAACACTAAAAATTGGCCAAAATCCATATAAACGACTACAAACACTAAAATTGGCCAGAAACCATATAAACGACCTAAAATAGGCCAAAAACCATAAAAATGACTACAAACACTAAAATTGGCCAAAAACAATAAAAACAACTACAAAAACAAAAATTGGACAAAAACCATATAAACGACCTAAAATAGGCCAAAAACATTAAAAACCACTACAAACATAAAAACGACTACAAACACTAAAATTGGCCAAAAACCATATAAACGACCTAAAATAGGCCAAAGACCATAAAAACAACTACAAACACCAAAATTGGCCAAAAACCATATAAACGACCTAAAATAGGCCAAAAACAATAAAAACGACTACAAACACTAAAATTGGCCAAAAACTATATAAACGACCCTAAAATAGGCCAAAAACCATAAAAACGACTACAATCACTAAAATTGGCCAAAAACTTATTAAACGACCCTAAAATAGGCGAAAAACCATAAAAACAACTACAAACACCAAAATTGGCCAAAAACCATATAAACGACCTAAAATAGGGCAAAAACCATAAAAAAAACGACTACAAACACTAAAATTGGCCAAAAACCATATAAACGACCTAAAATAGGCCAAAAACCATAAAAATGACTACAAACACTAAAATTGGACAAAAACCATATAAACGACCTAAAATAGGCCAAAAACATTAAAAACCACTACAAACATAAAAACGACTACAAACATAAAATTGGCCAAAAACCATATAAACGACCTAAAATAGGGCAAAAACCATAAAAAACAACTAGAAACACTAAAATTGGCCAAAATCCATATAAACGACCCTAAAATAGGCCAAAAACCATAAAAACGACTACGAACACTAAAATTGGCCATAACCCAGAAAAATGACTACAAACACTTAAATTGGCCAAAAACTACAGAACGATCCAAAAATAGGCCAAAAACATTAAAACCACTACAAACACTAAAAATTGGCCAAAATCCATATAAACGACCCTAAAATAGGCCAAAAACCATAAAAACGACTACGAACACTAAAATAGGCCATAACCCATAAAAACGGCTACAAACACCTAAATTGCCAAAAACAAAAGAACGTACATAAAATAGGCCAAAAACATTAAAAACCACTACAAACACTAAAATTGGCCAAAAACCATATAAACGACCTAAAATAGGCCAAAAACCATAGGCCAAAAACCATAAAAACGACTACAAACACTAAAATTGGCCAAAAACTATATAAACGACCCTAAAATAGGCCAAAAACCATAAAAACAACTTCAATCACTAAAATTGGCCAAAAACTTATTAAACGACCCTAAAATAGGCGAAAAACCATAAAAACAACTACACACACCAAAATTGGCCAAAAACCATATAAACGACCTAAAATAGGGCAAAAACCATAAAAAAAACGATTACAAACACTAAAATTGGCCAAAAACCATATAAACGACCTAAAATAGACCAAAAACCATAAAAATGACTACAAACACTAAAATTGGCCAAAAACAATAAAAACAACTACAAAAACTAAAATTGGACAAAAACCATATAAACGACCTAAAATAGGCCAAAAACATTAGAAACCACTACAAACATAAAAACGACTACAAACACTAAAATTGGCCAAAAACCATATAAACGACCTAAAATAGGCCAAAAACCATAAAAACAACTACAAACACCAAAATTGGCCAAAAACCCTATAAACGACCTAAAATAGGCCAAAAACCATAAAAACGACTACAAACACTAAAATTGGCCAAAAACTATATAAACGACCCTAAAATAGGCCAAAAACCATAAAAACGACTACAATCACTAAAATTGGCCAAAAACTTATTAAACGACCCTAAAATAGGCGAAAAACCATAAAAACAACTACACACACCAAAATTGGCCAAAAACCCTATAAATGACCTAAAATAGGGCAAAAACCATAAAAAAAACGACTACAAACACTAAAATTGGCCAAAAACCATATAAACGACCTAAAATAGACCAAAAACCATAAAAATGACTACAAACACTAAAATTGGCCAAAAACAATAAAAACAACTACAAAAACTAAAATTGGACAAAAACCATATAAACGACCTAAAATAGGCAAAAAACATTAGAACCCACTACAAACATAAAAACGACTACAAACACTAAAATTGGCCAAAAACCATATAAACGACCTAAAATAGGCCAAAAACCATAAAAACAACTACAAACACCAAAATTGGCCAAAAACCATATAAACGACCTAAAATAGGGCAAAAACCATAAAAACGACTACGAACACTAAAATTGGCCATAACCCAGAAAAATGACTACAATCACTTAAATTGGCCAAAAACTACAGAACGATCCTAAAATAGGCCAAAAACATTAAAACCACTACAAACACTAAAAATTGGCCAAAATCCATATAAAAGACTACAAACACTAAAATTGGCCAAAAACCATATAAACGACCCTAAAATAGGCCAAAAACCATAAAAACGACTACGAACACTAAAATAGGCCATAACCCATAAAAACGACTACAAACACTTAAATTGGCCAAAAACAAAAGAACGTACATAAAATAGGCAAATAACATTAAAAACCACTACAAACACTAAAATTGGCCAAAAACCATATAAACGACCTAAAATAGGCCAAAAACCATAAAAATGACTACAAACACTAAAATTGGACAAAAACCATATAAACGACCTAAAATAGGCCAAAAACATTAAAAATCACTACAAACATAAAAACGACTACAAACATAAAATTGGCCAAAAACCATATAAACGACCTAAAATAGGGC